>NC_072010.1:49645697-49966054 GCF_027791375.1 Indicator indicator | reverse complement strand
TGCAAATATCTAACTATCAAATGTCTAATATCAAATGAGATTCAGCTCAGAGTATATACTGTTGTGTAAATTATAGTAATGGGGGTAAGCTTGTATTGGAACAAAATAAATTCAATACCTTAACCTAGTCACTGGACAGTGACATTTTTTTTTTTTTTAGCATTATTCTGTCTTATATGCAGAGAGGTAACAAGTGATTCTCTAATTTTCCAGAAAAAAAATCAGATTTTATATAAACTGAAATGTTGTTTGCATTAGAGCAGTCATTTAAATGCTAAAGTTTAAATTAAAGCCATAGATCTAAGCAAAATCCATCTTTCTGCAGATATTTAGTTATAAATAGGATAATTGACATTTCAAACCACTACATGGCTTACAAACATTTGAGAAGAAACAAAAGAAAGAACACTAATTTTAGGAGATTGGAATTTTTCCTAAGACATTTCAATGTTTATTCAGGAATCACCTCTGATTTCACAATTATGTGAAAGCAGTTATAATCTCAGGAAAAAGATAAAAAGGGTGTGGGAATCTGTTTGCTGTTAGAAATAAGGATAAGTGATATTAGTATTTCATTAACTTTCTACCTGACCATTCCTTGGCTTTATTTTGTATGAGTTTACACTGGTGTTTTCCACTAAATGCTACATATATAAAACCAGACACTAAGAAAACAGGTCCATTTTTTTCAAAATAATCAAAGATCTTTGAGCAAATGTGCAAAAATGATTATGAGAATGATTTCAAACAGCATTTGGAAAATCAGCAGAATTTAGTATATTTTAAAAAGTCAGTTGCCTCGTGGAATATGTCTTTACTTAAATTTGCAACACTAATTTAGATATAATTTAGTTGCATATAGAATTGCAACATGAGACAGTTCAGTTTATGCAACCATTTAATGACTTCTATCACATTGTGATCAAAACCTACTTCTGTAAGCTTCAAAAGCTCATACTTTTAATTGCAGTCATTCTGAGTTGCACCTACGTTAAATATGTACATGCTCTGGAACTCTTTGAAAATCAGCATCTGCTTCTTGACTTCCTTCTTTGTCATAACTACTAAAATATATCTAGTTTTATTTAATAATAAATCAAAAGCCTATGAATGAGTGCTTATGGAATCATATAAATTTTAGAGACATTTAAAATTCTCATCCACCTAAAAAAAAGCAGTATAACTTGAATGTATATCCAATTTACAAGTGCTTCTGAGTGTCATGACAGGTGCACAACTTCAGGAAGTTGCAAAAACGCCCACTGTGTCAAGGGTTAGGGCCGGCTTGGGCACTAGATAAATGCTCTATATTAACTCCTCGCCCTTCCCAAAGGGGAATAGAAAGTGAATATGTGAGATTTATGAGTTGGAAAGCTAAAACACAGGTTATGATGATGATCATAATAATAATGAAATGCATAAAAATATATACAAAACCAGTACTGAACTCAACCCTTCTGATGGAAATCACATCACCACTGATGCTGTGGAGCAGGCACTGTGGAACTCCAAGACTGGACTATGTGGCAGATGGGAACCAGGTTCAGGAGCTCAATTCTGGAATTGGATTCAGGAACACACAGATTGAGATTGAAGGCAGAGTAGACAGCATCATCCTTGGATACTTGGCTTTGAAGAAGAGGACATAATCTTTGTGATCCCTCAAGTTTATATGAAATATTATGTATGTGGAATGGAATACCTTGTTGATCAGTTTAGGGTCATCTGTCCACTCTTCCATACAGGTGCAACCTCTTAATTTCTTCATCCCCAATGTGACACACAAGATTTAGCAGTCACTTTGGTTTCTATAGGACCAAGTATAAGCAAGAGCCTTTCTACATACCAGTTCTTGATAGTACTTATAAATGCCACACATTATCAGCACTAGAAGAAGACACTGTCTGCAAAAATATGCTCTTAATTGCACAAAGTGCAGTTACTTAGAAGACCCTGAGCTGAAAAGTATTATAATCAGTTTCATAGCTCAAAACAGCTACTCAACAATGACCAAAAAAAAAAAAAAAAAGTTGCGCTTTTGAAAAACATCAGAAATCATTGCTTATTTTTTTCATTTTAACACAGAGGTGAAGAAAAAAAGTCTTACCAAATTTGAACTTTTTTATATAACAAGAAATAAGTGTTCAGACTGGCAACTTGTGTGCTGAGTCTTTGATGTAATTTCAAGTGGCCAAGTCTGAGAATAGCAGCTTCTGAAATAAATTAAGGAACAGCCTGATCTGACACCATTCTAAAATAACAGTGTATCTGGCTTTAACAGTAATTCAAACTGACCTCAGCTGCTTTGTGAGAGAGTTGCTAATACGACTTGTTCCTTGCAAAATATTCTTTCTGACTTTCACTGAGAGAATAATCATTCCTTAACTGTTTTAGTGATTCAGCCTTTTATAGGATCATAAAGGTTAAGTCCTTTATGTTCTTCCCCTTGAATTTTGTTCAGCTTCCACTAAGTCTCTTAGAAAGAGGGAGGGAGAGAGATTTTCAGGCCATAGGTCATAAAAGCAGTTAATTCTTTTGTGTTTTCACCTTAAAAAGAAGAAAACAAGCTTCCTTAGAAAACTTATTACACTTCAATTTTGATATTATTCTGTAGATGTTTCAAAAATATACATGTAGAGCAGTTTCAAAGCACCTATTTCTGCAAATCATGGAGACTGTAGTAGAAATCTAGGCTTTCAGCACATACGCACTTGCGCATTTCAAGAATAAGCATATATGCAGGGACATAAATCCTAAACTAATACAAATTGCTATAAATCCACTAATTGCTTTATTAATTTACAAATTAATTGTTAGAAAACTCACCTCATAGCTGCATCTGAGCACAGGCAAAGCAGATTATTGCCTGGGGCAGTGGATGGAAGCAGCAGAAACACTATGCAGCTGCTAACATCTTTGTCTATTCCAGTGCCCTCAAAATCTTGTCCAACCACTGCCTCTGCGTTTAGATAAGGGAATGAGGTATGTGGGTTTTATTAGAGACAATTGTTCTTACCTTATTTATATTCACAGTGATCCCTCTCAGCTCATGCTTTTGAGAACAATACCCTAGCCCAGCTTTTGATTCTTAGGGAAGCAAAATTTCATTTTATCTGTAACACCAGGTAACTATTAGCAGTCTCTGAATCACCTATTTAGCATTTGAGTACTCTGTCCTTTTTCTATGATGATAAAGCTCCTCAACATAAACCTTTTGGTATCAAATATTTCCTACATTTCTGCTAAGAAAGGCAAGGCATATCTTCTCTTAGAAGAGTTTGTCAGAAAAGTTAATCCCCCAAAGGACTGCTTCCACCATTTCCTAGCAATTAGCACTTTGTCACTAATTGCTAGGAATACAATCAATATATTACTACATGATTTATTCCACTTTTCAACATATTTCTAATTTTATAATTCCCCTTCACTGTTCTTTTTTTCCTTTTCCCCCCCTAGAAATAGTTTCCACAGTCCTTTTTTTCACATACATCCTACTTTGTTTTCATTCTGCTATTTCTTAGGACTGGAACTTCTCTACTTGATGTCATAGTATTTAAAGATCTATGATATTATTTAAACAGATCCACATAAAATGTGCATTTAAACACACAGATAGTTTTATGCACTTGTGTAGTCCCACATAAACCTAATTGATTTTTCATAGTGTTAGATGATTGCTATGATAGGTCTGGGGTTTTTTATGGTACCTTTGATCTAGGTTGCTGAAGAATATAAAGTGCAGAATTAAGCCACTCTGATTAAAATACTCAAGCAACTTCACGTGTCAGATCCCAGATATGTGAAATATTTTGATACAGACTGCATGCCCTGGAGGCTGATGTTCAGTCAGTGTCACACTTTATTCTGTCAAGGTAATTATCCACTTGCTATACAAAACTGCCCAAGCGTGGTTATTGTTACCTATGGACCATCTTTCCTGACAATGAGTAAATGCTGTTGTAGTAAAAATGCCAAAGGCTCTGAAAGCAATAGCATCTAAGGTAATGTGGGCAGAAGACAAGCTTATACTAATGAATCCTAGAAGTCTACATTGGAAAAAAAAAAAAAAAGTGAAAATGTATTTGCTTGGATTTTTTTTTTTAATTTTAGTTTTAGTTTTGGTTTTGGGTTTTTTTTTGTGGGGGTGTTTGTTTGGGTTGGCTTGTTTGTGGGTTTTGGCTTGGTTTTGTTTGGGTTTTTTTAATGTAGATTTCTAGGACTTATTACTATAAGCTTGTCTTTACATATAAAGGACAGTGACTCTCCTTGAGTTACCCAGGGATTTCAGAATGATTTACATACGAGTTATTTGGTCACACAAAAAATATCAGAAGTGGATCAAGTCTGTGTAGTTTCATATGTAGATGATTTATTAATTCTTATAAATAGAGTCAAAGAAATTAACAGTAAAATGTTTTATGAAAATATCCAAAGTAAATTAAAAAAAATAAAAATCTTGCCTTGGTGAAATACACAAAAGTAAGTTTGAGACACAAATTCTAATTACAGCTAATGAATATCAAATAAACCAGAAAAAAATATATTTGCCCCTTCAAATGTGCATGAGTTAGCATCTTTGTAGGGACTATTTAATTTCCTCAAGCTTTCATATACCTGTGTACAGGATTTAGAATGCTTTTAACCAAGCTGTTTAAGTAAAACAGAAAGAATGAGATGGAGACCAGCATGTCACTTGGGCCAGTCAACACCAAAGACCAAGTTAAGACAGGCACATGCCTCCCAATTTCCTGATACAGTATAGACCTTCCAATCAGCAATCAAGCTGGATTTAGTGGGAGCCAAACAAGAGGAAGGAAAGAAGCTGAAGACCTTTACAAGATATGAATTATTCATGTAGGCTTCGTGTTAACTCAGGTGTTAACAACAGACAAATATATTTCCTCATCATAGAGTATGTGAGAGGATCTCTTTCATACAGTGGTATTTTGAACTTGGTTTTATATTCTACAGTCCCAATTTTAGCAATTATAATAATCTTGTTTTCATATATTCCACTGGGTACAAAATTCAAGCACTCAGCAAGTCAAGTGATGATTATAATTCAAAATTACAGACTCCAGACTATCCTCAGATTTATGTAGGTCAAGAAAAGGCAAGATGAAGGAGAAAATTCCTCCAAGAAGATGCTTTGTTCAATCCTGATTAAGAGCTCTGAGTCATAGTTTGTAATACATCTGTCAGAAGTGTTTGGACTACTTAAAGAGAGAACTGTAACCTTATAGCCAAGAAAAAAGCAGCATTGTTGTGAGCTCTGTGCTGACTTTGCAAAAGTTCAGAATTGAAGTTTGACAATCTTATTGCATATGAATTTAGCTTAGTTGCCTGGAGCTTTGTTTCACGCTGTTTAGCAGCAGCAGGAATTTTTCTAAAGAGAAAGTGTCTGTATAATTTGTTTTGCTTATGTTTGTATCATATAGCTGTAATTTTTATAGACATACTAGTAACAAACAGTTATTTGATATTGATCAAAATATGCAAGACTCTAATTTATCAATACAGCCTAGAGAAATAAAAGTATGGGATGGATGGTGTCAGTGATCTTGACAAGAGGAAAGATAGTCTTCCCACTGCATTGACGAGACGAGTTTCTGCAGTAGAGTTGTATAAATATTGCATAATAAGAATAAAGGGATGAGATGACAATGAAAGTCCTAAGACTGGAAATAATCCACCAATAGCCAGAAAAGTGCAGGCCTAGGATCTGGGCAAAACAAATTTGAGGGTTAGAAAGAGAATGAAGAACAAGAATCTAATATATACAGAATGTACTCTATGTAGAAAAATTGAATGTAATATGGACTTGCAGATTAATGAAGATGGAGCAAGCATGGAGTAAGTTCACAAGCAAGCAAAATGAACCGATGCAGATACTAGAATTAAGAGAAAGAAGACATCAATATCAAATACCTCTCGGTGAAGAACTCAGGATGTAGATGACTCACTCTACTCACTCCTAAGACTGGAGCCAGGGGCAAGAGAAGGATCAGGAAAACACCATAAAAAGAGGTAGGTATCAGTATATTTATTTCTGCATTAAGTAAATATGTAATATTAATAAATCGTTGTTTGGAATGTTTATCATTCAGTTACACTATGAAGAAGTTCCTGGGTTTATATATAAAGTGTGTTTGCTTTTTACCTATAGCAAACAACTTTGGAACATAACTTACAAGGTTTATTCTAATCTCTAGGAGCTCACTTTTTATTGCTTAGACTATAGATTTGGTAAAGAAACAGTATGCTGAGTTATTGTATATATTTTTCAGCAAAAATCAAAGTTTGTAGAGAATTTCTCAATGCTGCAGCCCAGTCTTAGCCTGCTCAGTTTCCTTTTTCAGTAAAAATGAGCCTTCAAGATAATGTCTTGATGCCTCCCTTTTTAGCATATGTTTTGATAACAGAAACTAGAGATTAGGACATTTGCTAATGTCAGCATTCTTAACAGATGGAAGTTAACAGTTATTAAAGTGGTATTTGATACTAATTAATGTAAAAAAATACACAGTAAGAAGATACTAAAAAAGCAGATTAGTTTGAGGTGCAGCTTTACAAGTATTGTTGGTTATTATACCTTCTGTGCAGAAAGAAAGAGATAAGAGAATCAAGCACTGCCAAATTGAAAATGAAATATTATAATGAATACTGATGCTTCATTGCAGAGTAACCATCTATCACACATCTTGGAATTAAAGAATGACTGTGCTTGATAGTTTCATTCTCTGTACAATATTTAACTCCAGTCCAGGCAAATTTGTTATTGTCAGCTAGGTAGTCCGATCAGACATTTATAAAGTCAGGACCCTCCTTCTTTGTCTTTCTCTATTATCACAAAGCTATATCAAAAGTCCAATTAAAAGTCTTTAAACAAAGATCTGCTAATTAAAACTTTCATGGAAAAGAAACAAGAACTGTTAATAAAGAAAACACACCCTAGAATTGTTCACTGATATGCTGAATACAGGGATAAATAAAGTTCTAAATAAGTTGATCTATTACACTGACTTTTTTTATTGTTCTATAAAATGTCCCCAAAGAATGCCTATAGTGTGAAATGGTTAATCCTGAGTGGTTTAGATTAACCTGAGGGGTTCTCATGTGCTGGACTCTACTCTGTTAGTCCTATTAAATCTATATTCCAAAGAGAAGACAAGGTCCATCTTAAGAAAAGAATATGTTTTACCACTTGATCTAGATAGGACCAAGCAATAGAAGCTTACTTGATAAATGCATTTTATCTGCTGCTTCCTGAAATTTCACTTTTGGTAAAATCATTGCATTTTTTAGGTTGGAAAACACCTTTAAGTCCAACTGTTAACCTAGCACTGCTATGTCCCCCACTAAACCATATTCCCAAGCAACACATCCCCATGTCCTTTAAATATCTCCAGGGATGATGACTCAACCGCTTCCCTGGGCAGCTTGTTCCAATACTTGAGAATTCTTTCTGTGAATAATTTTCTCCTAATGCCCAATCTAAACCCTCCCTGGCATAACTTAAAGTCATTTCCTTTTGTCCTATCAGTTCTTGTTTCAGAGAAGAGATGGACACATACCTCCACTCAGACTCCTTTTCTCCAGACTAGAAAAAAAAAAGGAAAAATAACTGTTCCCTCAGCCTTTCCTCCGAAGACTTGTGCTCTAGACTCTTCAGAAACTTTGTTATCCTTTGGACATGCTCCAGCACCTCAGTGTCTCCCAAAAATGGGAGACCAATCAATCAACTTGGTGTGAACTCACCAGTGATAAGTACAGGGGGATGATCACTTTCCCAGACCTGCTGGCCACACTATTGCTGGTACAAGCCTGGATTCTACTGGCCTTCTTCAGCTAGCTGCAGACTAACACCCCCAGGGTACTTTTCCATCATGTACCTTTCTAGCCGCTCTTCCCTAAGCCTGTAGTGTTACATGGTGGTGTTTTCTCTGCTTTTCTTAACTGTTCTTAATTTACTCCACATGGATCTTAATAGAAATCTACAAATCAAACTCCATACTGATTGTATTTGCTTGAAGATTAGACCAAATTTTTACATCTCCACATGGGCCTGAATCACAGAATCACAGAATGGTCTGGGTTGGAAGGGAACTCCAAGGGTCATGTAGTCCAACTCCCTCTCAGTAAGCAGGGACATCCTCAACTAGATCAGGTTGTCCTGAGCCCTGTTGAACCTCACCTTGAATATCTCCAGGGATGAGGCCTCTACCAGCTCCCCAGACAACCTGTTCCAGTGTTCCACTACCCTCACAGTAAAGACCTTGTTCCTAAACATCCAATCTAAATCTACTCTCCTCTAGTTTTAAGCCATTTCCCCTCATCCTATCACTACAGGCCTTCATAAAGAGTGTCTCTCCATCCTTCTTGTAGACCTCTTCAGGTACTGGAAGACCACTATTACATGCCCCCAGAGCCTTCCCCTCTCCAGGCTGAACAACCCCAGCCTGTCTTTGTAGCACAGGTGCTCCAACCCCCTGCTCATTTTTGTGGCCCTCCTATGGACCCGTTTCATCAGGTTCATGTCCTTCCTCTATTGAAGGCTCCAGACCTGGGCACAGTAGTCCAGGTGAGGTCACACCAGAACCAAGTGGCAGAATCTCCTCTCTGGATCTGCTGGCAAGGCATCTTTTGAGACAGCCCAAGATGCAATTGGCCTTCTGGGCTGCAAACACACAGTCTGCTCATGTCCAGCTTCTTGTCCATCAGCACCCCTAAGTCCTTTTCCTCAGGGCTGCTTTCTATCACCTCATCCCCTAGTCTGTATAGATAGTGAGGACTGTTCTGGGCCAGGTGCAGGACCCTGCACTTTTTCTAGTTGAACGTCATGAAATCCATCTGGGCCCACCTCCCCATGTTGGCTGTCTTGAACCACCTCCCTGTCTTCCATGTGCCTCAGCATGTCATCTAGAAGGATCTGTTCCATGATCTTCCCAGGTACAGAGGTGAGGCTGACGGGTCGCTAGTTCCCAGGGTCCTCCTTTCTGCCTTTTTTTTAAATAGGTGTGATGTTTCCTTTCTTCCATTCACCAACCCTGGATGTGTTTAAAGGTCATGTAGATGTGGTTCTTGGGAATATGGTTTAGGGGTGAATTTTGTAGAGTAGGTTTAACGATTGGACTTGATGATTCCAAGGGTCTTTTACAACTTGAATGATTCTGTGATTCTGAAGCTTATCCTGTAGGGCTCAGTAATCTAAAGATTTACACCATGTCTTATGGATAGGCCTTACTTACCCTTTATTACCTTCTTTTCCTCTAAAAATAAAGCTTACCTCAGCTTCCTTAAAATTTTAAGTGTGATTTTGTTAAAATAAAGCAATATAAGTTTGCAAGATAACATCACTTTCCAACTGACCCCTTCAGTGAAGTGCAAACCTCTCAGAACTGTACCTGGTATTGAAAAATATATGGATTCCAATACTGGATTCTAAACTCTTTTACCTCCCACCCCCCCACTGCAGTGATTTGGCTGTGCATACCAATGCCAAAAATGATTCCTGTTTGTTTGTTTTGTTTTGTTTTTTAACTCTTAGATTTTACACATGAAGAAAGACTGATGTGTCCGTTCTATTCAGAAAGGTCACTTGCAATACCATGGAAAATACCACAGGTTTATGATCCTTTATTTGCTACAGAAACAGATTAAAGTTTAGTTTTGGTGTTCTATTTTGTGGTTTTATTCTTATCTGTTCATTTGTAGGAGTAGCAGAAAAAAAAAGTATTAAAGCAGGACTTTTTGAAGAGGCATAAGATGAAGAATCCATGTTCCTATCTGGAATCAATAGAATACGTATTTTCCACCAGTAAATAAATAAATAAATAAATAAATCTGTTTAACTCATAGCAGCACAAACATTATTCATGGAATAGCAAAAGACATTCTTGTAGATATGGCACTCCAAAATATACTACAGAGTTGAGAATCAGTGGTGCTTAATGACAGGCTATATACTTAAAAACAAAGTCAAATGGCAAAAACTGATTTAAAGAAACCCATGACTCTTAAAAATGAAATCAAACAACTGAGATGAGGATTTTTATAGTGCAGAATGCAGCACTGGACAAGGTTGGCCAAATATTTATGTTAAAGTTCACCATATGTATGAATTTTTGCTAGATTATACAAATACATGGAGGCACCATCCCTAGAGGTGTTTAAGGAAAGATTGGATGTGGCACTTAGTGACATGGTCTAGTCAGTGTGGTGGTGTTAGATCATGGGCTGGACTTGAACTCAGAGGTCTCTTCCAGCCTCAATAATTCTGTGAGTATATAGATTTATCAGATAGTTTAAAACAGAGTACTTCTTATAAAGATTAGAATCAGGATCTTGTGGGGTTTTAATCTTTCACATGAAGCCAAGAAAAACTTAACTGTTTCAGTGAAGTTTTGATTGTTCAGTTTTTGTAAATTCAAAGTTGATGAAGACATTCATTATGTCAATCAGAAGAGCTAAAAAAAAAAAAAGTTGCATTAATGTCTATGAAGGGAATCCATCCCTTTTCTAAAGTTGTACATTCTGATAAGGGTTAGTCTGAAGTTAAAGTCAGGCATTCAGCTGTTCCAGTTAATGCTGCATCATTTAATTTTAACATTATTCTGAAAAGTGAGTAAACTGATACAATAATATTATTCAGTAATCTATATTCACTAAATGTATAAATAGAACATATACTACAAGGTCAGTCTAGCTTTAGATATAGCTAGTAATTTGCTGCTGAAATAGTTGCAAATAATGAAAGTTAGTTGTACTAAAGGGATCAACAGTCTGATTCATTCTCCAGTATAACAAATCATAAACCATATATATGCAACATTTATCTTCTAATCTCTTTTCTGCTATTTCTGAAAACCATTCTCAGAGTTGTATTTATTAACTCAGATAGTCCTTTAGCTCCAGTATCATGATTACACTTCTATGCATGCTAATTTTTTTCCACTATTAGTTATTGTAGAGAAATGAAGACAATTTCCATTTCTGGAACCAAAAGTAAAGAGAAGCTAAATGTTCAATAAGGTGTGTTTTTTCTTTAAACAGATGTCAGAACATGGTGTAAAAAGACAGAACATATGTGTGATGCACTAAATGCTGATGCACTTGGTTTTGTGCCTGTAGACTACTTTAACCTATGTTAATTTTGAAAGTCTGATTAACAACTAAACCTTCACATCTGGTTGTTTGGGAAAATCTTTAATAACATGTCCCCAAGATGACATGGCATCAGATCTACCAAGAACAAAATTACAAGTGCAGCTCATACCTTGAAAGACTTGTGCTGCTACCTAACAATTTAAAATATTGGATGTGTAACCAATTGCTCTCATTTTTCCTAAACTAAGTTTTCTAATGAAGTGTGCCACACACCTCATGAAAGGCCAATCCGGTTGAGATATATTTAAGAAGAAATGTGCAATGTAGAGCTAATGCATATATTCCTGGGCATTTTAATCAGCTTAAGTTAATTCCTGAAGCTCTGAAAAAGGCAGAAACTATATAGTTACCTAACTGTGGAGTTTGGGTTTCTAGGGCTAAAACCCACAGGACAGAATGTAGGTTAACCCCCTCTTCCCCCTCCCACACCCCTGTAGGGAAAAGGTATGCAGGGGAAATAAAAGAGGTGAACAAAAGACTTGAACAGAAATTACAAGTCAAGAAAGTAATTTTTACAAAAAATAAAAGATATTTAGGCAAAAAGGATGTATAGGGATGTAGGGGAAAGGGATAAATACAGATATATACAGAACCAGATTACAGATGGCAATGGATTCCTTGGACGTAGGCCCCTACACGTGGAGATAGGTCAGAACCACTTGGCAGGCTCGACTGCATGGTCAGTAGCTCTCAGGCAGGCAGGGAAAGAGGCAAAGGGTGAGAGAACAGACCAGAACCTCCTCCCCCTTCTATAGAAGCAGGAAAAGGGGAAGGGAACAACCTGATCCAGTAACAGCCCCAGGGTCGAGTTCCCACCCTCTGGGGTCTGGGTGACTCCCCCCAGAGTCAGATCCACCAGGAGTTCAGGTTTTCACCCACCTACCTGGTAGCTCTTAAACCACAACAGTCAGTTAACCAATTGATTATGATACGATTAAACTGACTTATAGTGAATAAAATTGTCATTATTTAGAATTCAATTATCCTGATGGATGATGGTAATAAAAGTCTTTGCATTACTGTCAGAAATATTCTAAATTATGAATTCCTTTGATTGTATAAAATTTAGGTAAAATATTAGGGTATTACCTTTCATGGCATGTTCAGATTTAAAGCTGATATGTGGATTAGCAATGATGCATATGTAAGATCCTGAAATTACAAAAAAGGCAAGTAAAACCTAGACAAACATTAAAAACTGAGAAACTGAAAAGGAAATAACTTTTATTATCAATGAGTGAAGGAAACATACACTTTGGATACATAAGTATTCAACTGTGCTCAGTTATGCTGCTCCCGAAATGTTCAACTGAACTGACGCATTATTTAAATCAACATGGTTTTTAAAATGAAAATTAAAATACACTCTTCTGAGCATTTTCAGACTAAAAAAAAATTTTTAAAAATAATAAAAATGGTGGAGCTTGACAGACCTTATTGTGGCTTTTCAGTATCTGAAGGGGGCTACAAGAAAGAGGGGGAGGAACTTTTTAGGCTATCAGGTAGTGACAGGACTAGGGAGAATGGAATAAAGCTGGAAGTGGGGAGATTCAGGCTGGACGTGAGGAAGAAGTTCTTCCCCATGAGAGTGGTGAGAGCCTGGAATGGGTTGTCCAGGGAGGTGGTTGAGGCCCCATCCCTGCAGGTGTTTAAGGCCAGGCTGGATGAGGCTCTGTCCAGCCTAATGTAGTGTGAGGTGTCCCTGGCCATGGCAGGGGGGTTGGAACTAGATGATCCTTGTGGTCCCTTCCAGCCCTGACTGATTCTATGATTCTATGAAATCTTCAAATTCTTTACTGCCGCATAAGAAGAATAAACAGAATAAATTGTAGTATTATCTAAAATACCAAACCAGTAAAGTAATGAACAAATTCTAAAAGTACATTTTAAGACACTGAACATAATTATGTATGATGAAAAAATGTGTGCATTTAAGCGTCACTTAAATAACCATGTGCAGCAAAATTTTTCTAATGTCTCAACTGTTCCACAACTACCATGGACTAGAAAATTCCTATTACCACTTTAAATTCTCTATTCTGAGTCAAATAAATTTTCTTCCTGCATCTGCTTTGTGTAGAGGAGTCTGTTGTCAGGAATTCTTACATAAGAAAATTACTTGCTTGACTTACATTTTGTCGATAAATTGGATAGATACATGTTTGATGGATGGACTGTTAGATAAATTGATTGAATGGATGCATCCGTAGTTACAGTTGATGACTCTGTATCCAACTGAAAACTAGTAATTTTGTGTGTCCCTCAAGGGTCCATCCTGGAACCAATAGCATTAAACACTTTTATCAGTTACCATAGCAGGATCGAGTGCAACCCCATCAGGTTTACACATGACACAAAGCTGAATGCTGCAGCTGAATCAGTAAAGGGAAGAGATGATATCAGAGACACCTTGACAGACTTTAGTGTGTTCATGTGAACCTTGTAAAGTGCAAAGTCCTGCACCTGGGTCGGGGTAATCTTCATTACCAGTACAGACTTGGGGATAAATTGTTTGAGAGCAACCCTGACAACAAGGACTTCGTGGAGGAAAACTGGACATAAAGGACATATTGGGGTCCCTAGCACAAAAAAAGACATGGACCTGTTGGTGAAGGTCTGGAAGAAGACTATGAAAATGGTCAGAGGACTAAAACATGTCTTCTATGAAGACAGACTGAGACAGTGGAAGTTGTTCACCCTGGAGAAGAAAAGGCTCCAAGGCGACCTTCTTGTGCCTTTTTAATACATTTAAATGGCTTATAAGAAAGACCCCATCAAACCATACAGGCTGTCTCGTACAATCTAGAGGAGATGAACTTTAGTTAATATCAGAATAGAGTAAGCCCATGATATGGAAACATCTTTATTCATTTGAATTGATACATATTTAGAGTATGTAAATTGAAAGGAATGTATATCTACAGGTTTTCTATAAGAAAATGTACAGTTTTATAAGATTCTTCCTGTATAATTCTATACTGATTGTTATTGCCCATGCAGACTATCACAAAAGTAAAATGTCATCAATCGGATGGTCAAATTATATTCTAGACTTTTAAAACCTTGCTCTTTTTTCAGAATAATCTCTTGTGATTAGTATATGTCTCTTTTCTAAAAGAAATTGCAATTAACAGTAATAATTGCATCAAGATTAAAGAAGCAGATTGTCCTACACAGCTGAATAGTCAATATTTTATATTCTGTCCTTTAAATTCTGTTCTTTGTCCTACTGAATAGAATCTTTTCACCCAGGAAAGGAAGACAAGAAGATGAGAGGAAAATTTAAAATACTGAAAGATAATTTTTATTGCAAAAGAGGGGGTTTTGTCACTGTTCTGAATTGTAATGGAAGAAACACAAAAGAATCCAGGGAATCTGAATTGTGGAATACATGGTGTACTCAAAAGAAAAATCATAAAACATAATAAATATTTTTGCCATTCAGACTGTAATGTTTAAGGAGCACTTGTGGTAAAGACTGCATTAGGCTGAGAACTATGCCCCAAATATTGCCAAAACATGTCCTTACATGTTTTGCTCAAACTCCCTCTTCCCCCTCCCTACTGGAGGCGGGGGGGGGGGGGGGGGGGGGGGCGTGAGTGGGGGGGTTGGGAACTTTGGCAACAGACAGAGGAACGAGGCGTCAGTGAATCTAGGTAAACAACCTGCCTGGGCGTGTTTTCCACCTTTGTGGTAAACAAGGTTCATGCAATTTACTCGTACTTGCCTTGTGCACTGCGTATGCATACACTATATTTAGTAAAACGCCACGTTATTGGTTAATTATTCCGTGTACAAGTTTTGATATTGGTCAGGTATTCATTTTGGCAAATGTTAAATTGGAGTTGTTTAGCTAAACAAGTGCTGGTGTTTGTGCCGTGTTTACTCCACGCTCCACGCTGCCGGAAAGTCTGCTTTACCTGCGATCCACGAACTGTACGTCCCGAGTACTTCGCTTCGGACCTCAAAGCAGCCGTTTGCCTGAGCGCACTCCCGTGCCGTCAGTGGCTGCCAGTTCAGCCATCGCTGGCCGTCGCCTGGCTACGGGCGACGCCCTACTAGGTGCACGCTCCATGGACTGCGTCCCGCTACCCACGTCCCGCGGACGGAGCCAGCTGTTGTCCGACTCATTGCCGAGCAAGGGAACCGTGGCAGCCCGTGCGCACTGCTCATCTCGAACTGCTACAGCGCCGTGAGCAAGGACATCGCTTCATCTAGCCGGCAGCCATTCCGGCTGAACCCCATGAGCCATGGAGGGAGTTTGCCCCCGGTAACCCCTCACAGAGGAGCCATTTTGCTGTGCCCTGCAAACCTTCGGCGGCAAAGCTTTCCCCCGAGCGGGAAGCCCTTTCTCAGGAAACGCACCCCACGGACTACGCTGCAAAAGCCTCCGAAAGTTCTCCCCGGAAGGCACCAGAACTTTGGCAAAATAGCAACCACGCAGCACAGAGTTTCACGCGGTTGGCGTATTACGGCACATCCGTGGCGTAATTTCTGGGCTAGAAACACAGTACCTAGGAAAGATTCCAGAAAATCCTAATTTGTGAATAAACCAAATACTTTCTTACAAAGTTTCTGTCAAGTTTTGTGCCAAGCCACTATGTTTTGCAGACTTGCCGGTCACCGGCCAGTTCTCTCTTTCAAACTACGTGCTGTTTCCAAATTTTCTAAACTTCCTAATTTGTCTAAATTGTTCAAATTTCTTATATACAGAGATTCTGTAGAAATGGTTCTTTCACCTGTACCTATAAACACTGTAAATATTTTTGGCATCGTTTGCACATTAATAAATTATTAATATTTTAATTACTATTTCTGCTGCTCATTCATAACTCCAATATCTATGACACTACTCAAAGAAACTGAACCTTTATAATCATAGGCTGTGAATGTTTAAAATAGCCAAAGTAGTGGGAGAAAAGGCGGTACTTTATATATTAAGAAAACATAATTTCCAAATGTGATGCCTTTTGAAGAAAAAAACCCTCCAGTGTTGATATTTAAAAAGTTTCCATATAATGAACACTGATAATTTCACTCTAGTGCATTCATACTTTTTTTCATTCATAAGATCTTCTAAACATGAACAATTAAACCCAGTCCTCATTAGACATACTTATCTTTTGTCTTGGATTTCTGGTGTCTGCCCAGTCTATGGAAACATGATAGAATATGCCTAAAAGCACCAAGATCATGTTTTTCTGAAGAAGAAGGTTAATACCCAAAGCTGCTGGAAGTTTTTGTTAACTGTATGTTTTAAGAACTGGCTTGTTCAAATTCCTGTTCACAAGCATAGATGTATGAAGAGCAGACCCCTATCTGGAATGGGTACAAGAATGCAAAGGGAAAAATTAATACACCCACATACATAAAATATACCTACAATTATACAAGTACTTATAGTGATTTATTATTTTACTGTCTAGGGACAAAAATTAATTACAGCAATGCATGTTGGTGTCATCTCAAAAGTCAGACACCGTCAACTGTCAATTATCTGTGAGAATTTCCTCTAGGGATTCATTATGTACCTTAAATCATTGCCATGATGAAGCACAACAATATATATATGCACCACAGTGTGTGCACTAAATTTGCCAAACCCATTCTGATTGCTTCTTATATTGACCCATCCGTTTAAAATCACATTCACAATGATCTTAAAAATCAATGCAACAGAAATTTTATTACAGTACAAATGACAAGTATTTTGTATTATTTGTATATTTCATTTTTAAGAACGTTTATATACATGCCACTGTAGTGAATGACTGCCAATAAAGAATATAAGTAGAAGTAATGTTGAGACATAGTAAATTATCTTATTTCCAGTAAACATTATTCAGAAATTTAATTTGTCATTTATTTTTTTGTCAAGTAGAGGAACTCTAATGTCTGTGTAGTAAATTGATTTTTTGAAATTATAAAAGTTGTTTTATTTTGTTTTGCTTTGTTCTACCTTCCATGTTACGTTTGCCTAATATTCTGTGTGTGGAAACAGAAAGCGTAAGAAACTTTGCATCACACCCTGCAATTCAAAACTTCTAGAATCAGTTCTATTTAAAATACTGGGTTTTAAATAAGGTTCAGAAAAACTGAAATAAAAGAAATAGAAAAAAGATCTTTTTCCACACATTTGACTATGTTCTATTTTATTTTGAAGTGTGGTTTGGAAATAGATTAATATTTTAAGTAATAATAGAAGAGTTTGGGCTTTTTGTTCTTGCCTCTTAAATGAAAGATGACCATAATAAAAATTCAGAAAAGTACTAGAAAAGTACTTATTTTCATTCCAGATTTAGATAATTCGCAAGAAAATAAACTAAGCATTCTTTTCAGCTGATTAATTCTTGATTATAGTGACTTCATTCTGTCAGTATACAGGTTATTAAATGATTATAATATACCATGCTTGAGAGAACTGGCTTTGTGTCCAATTATATAAGTAGTCCAATATTAAATAATCTAGTACTTCATGTGAAGTTACCTGGATTATTTTCTATCATTAGCATTCTGCTACAATAGCAACATTTTAACTAATACAATATATAAGAGAATACTATTTCCTTTTCTAAATTTCTATGTACTCTTCGCATTTTTCTTACATTTTTATGAACTCGTTTGAGTACAGATCTCTAAGTTTTCTTTGGCATTAAACAATTTAGATTTTTTTTTTCAGTTGTTTAATTTTCCTCCTGCTTAGATTTATCCCAAAAGTACAGAAGTACTTTTTTTGTAAAATTCACCTCATCCTTTTTTTTTTTTCTGTCTAAGAGAGAGTTGTCTAAGTAAAACTTTGTCACATGGATTGTCTTTACAGCTGATCAGAGAACTCCTTATTCTGTGTGCTGTCATAATGTTAAACACAGCTGCAAGGTACACTTCCTTTAAGTGTTTTTTGTTCATTTTATTTTGTTTGTTTGTTACTATTGATAAATAAATCAACTTGTTATTATTTATGATTTCCTTTGTATATGTTGCGGTTAGCCCAGGTAGGCAGCTCAGCCCTACACAGCTGTTCACTCACTCTTCCCAGTAGGATGGGGAAGAGAAAACTCACAGGCTGAAATAAGGATTGCATTGTAAATAATCATTATGTTCACACCTGGTGGCCATCTACATTTGCACATTCATACACTTAGATATCTATATGTATCTACAGCTCTTGAGTGTGTATCTTGCCAGATAACTGGAATAACAGTTATCTGACCAGATTGTTATATATATATCAATTGCTACCTCCTTCATTATCTCTAAAATTCTTTAGCTCAAATCTTGAATTGAATTCAGTCTTCCTAGTCCAGATCCTTTGACACTGATAGGTTGGATCTAAATTGGACCTGCTGGCAAGCTTTAGCCACCCTTATGAAAGTATGTTTCATATAGGCTTATCCCAAAGCTTCAGCTTAGAAATTCCTTCAAAAAGACAGCAGAAAGACAACAAGCAGATTTTTGATCAAAATGGTCAGACTGAACTAGCTGTATATATGTACTAGCTGTAGCAATGGAATAGGGAACTCCTATCAAATCACTGGATAGCTAGACAAGGTATGGACAGGGATTGTGAATGATCTGTGTTACAAGAAGATCTGGATAAGCATCACAGGGAGAGGTAACAGCCAAAACTGTCCCTGACTTTCATTTCAGGGGGGGGGCAATCGGAATGGGATGGGTGGGGGATGGGGGGGGGAGGGGGGGAGAGGGGAAAGGTGGGGGGTCGAGAGGGTGGGGGGCCTGGGGAGGGAGAGGGGGGGGGGGAGAGGGTAGGGGCAGTGGGAAGGGGGAAAGAGGGGCAGGTGGGAGAATTGGTATGGGAATGGATAGGAGTGGGGGGGGAGTGGGGGTGGGGGGTGGTGGGGGAGTGGGTGGGGGGGGGGGGGTGGTGGGGGGGGGGTGGTGTGGGGTTGGGGGTTGGGGGGGTGGGGGGGTGGGGGGGTGGAGGGGGTGGTGGAGAGGGAGAGGGTGGTGGGGGGGGGGGGGGTGTGTGGGGTGGGGGGGGGGGTTTGGTGTGGTGGGGGGGGGGGGGGTTTGGGGGGGGGGGTGGTTTGGGGGTGTTGGGGTGGTGGGTGGTGGGTGGTTGTGGGGTGTGGAGGGTGGGGTGTGGGGTTGGGGTGTTGTGGGTGGGTTGTGGGGGGGGGGGGGGGGTGTGGGTGGGGGTTGTGGTTGGGGTTGGGTTGGTGGGGGTGGTTTGTGGGTGGGGGTGGGTGGGTGGGGGTTGGGGGGTGGGGGGGGGGGGGGGGGGGGGGGTTTGGGTGTGTTGGGGGGGGGGGGTGGGTGGTGGTTTGGGTTGTGTTTGGGTTGTGTTTTGGGGTGGTTGGGTGTGTTGGTGGTTGTTGGTAGTTTGGGGGGTTGGGTGGGGTGGTAGGTTTTTGATAGTTTTGTGTGAGTAGGGGTTAGGGATGTATTTTTTAAGGTAGAGGACTATAAATAAAGTTATGTATAGATCTCATATATAGATACCTCAGGTAAAAATATTTACAATGACTGCATGTAGAATGTTTTCTGTGCCATATACTTCATATACTTAGAACTTAGCAAACCGAAAGTATCCAATCAAATTCAAATTCCTAAATTCAGATGTCTAATTGTCCTGGTTTTGCTGGATCAGAATCACAGGCCAGCCATGAGCTGCAGGCCATTAACAGTTCTGAGTCATCCAGGACGGCTGACTGGAGTTGGCTCACAAGTGTATCCCATACCATGAACTCCACATTCAGTATAAGGGAATAAGTTTGTTGAGCATTTGAGAGTTTTTCTTGAGTTTCTCATTTGTTTCTGGTCCTTGAGGATGGCGTTCCTTCATATTGTGACTGCTGTATTTTGCTGGGCCAAGTATAAGTTTATATATGTTGCGTTGACATTGGTATTATTTTGGCTGATTCATTAAATCCATTTTCTTTTCAGCCTGTGGGTCTTCTTTCCTTTTCCTGATTCCCCTTCTCTGCTGGGGAGGCAGCATCAGGTGACAGAATAATTGCTCTTGTTTAGCTCCAGATACGGGCTAAACTCAGACACTTATGTCTGAGAACGAATCCCACATCTTAAGAAAAATGAGGCCAGGAATGTTGAGGGTTTTTTTCCTTTGATTAAATGTTGTACAGATGATTGTGTTACAAAGAAGAAACATTATCAAATTAAAACAAACAAACAGAAACAAACAAAAAAACCCTTTTTTTTCTTAATTATGTAAGATAGATGCCATGATTATATGGTTAACTTAAAGTTTTTAAAACTAAAGTTTGCCAGTGTTCTATGCTTCATATTGGCATGATGGAAAATCCACAAAATGTCACACAAGATTATTATGCCTGAGTGCTCATGGCATTTGAAATATTATTATAGTCAAATATCTGAAACAACTTCATTGTATAATTCACTGCTCATTTACCAGATATCTTTCTTTTAACCTCAATGTGTTCTCATCTGCCAGTAGAGTAAAATTTCTGATGTCTGCTTCCTTTGTGAAGCTTTATTGCTTATGCAGCTGTTTTTTCCTGAGAAGTTTTTGTATGATCTGCAAGATAGTAGTGTCTTTCAGTGTAAAATCAATCACAAAATATTGGCAATTAATTAAATAACTGATTGTTGATTATATATATGTGTGTGTGTATATATATATATATATATATATATAGTTAAAAATCAACCTCCCTTAAATTTAGGGAGTAAGCAGAAATAATATCAGCTACTTTGAATGAACAACATAGAACAGTTCCAGTAATAAAACAGCTTCTTCATATAAACTCTTCCTGATAAGCAGATGAAGGACTAGAGAAAAGGAAGACACATCCAGGATTGAGTGAAGGAAAGAGTTCAGTTGCTACGGTGATAATAGACATATCCAGGCAAAATGTTACTTAAGGAGGTGCTGCTGAATGACTGTGTAATGTGCAACTAAGCAAGTATAAATAATTTAGTGTTTTCAAAATGAAATGACATTTTAAAATGGCCAGCACATAGCTTGAAAGTAGTAACAAATTATTTTTTATTCTTCAAAGTTTAGTTCAGCTCCGTTTACTAATATCTGAGTCTTCACAGTGTCAAAAGGTCATGAGAGCACCATTACGTTTTGTCTGACCTCACTTGCTTTTGCTCCTTCACCTCAATTCTGTGCATTGTTCTGTTTGAGCACAGCAAGAATAAATTTAGAAAAGAGCAAGAAACTTGTATGCCTTCATATACAACAGACTGCAGTGAAGATCAGAGAACAGGGAAAGAGAATCACAGAATCATGGAACAGTTTGGGTTGAAAGGGACCTTGAAGGTCACTTACTAAACCTACCCCCTTCAATGAGCATAGAGATCTACAGCCAGATGTGGTTGCTCAGAGCTCGGTCCAGCCCAACCTTGAATATTTCTAGGGGTGGGGTATCTACTGCCTCTCCTGGAAACATCTTTCAGCATTTCACTACCCTCATTTGCAAAACATTTTTATCTTATGCCTAGTCTCCCCTATTTTAATTTAAAACCATTACTACATGTTCTGTTGTAACAGGCCCTACCAGAAAGATTGCCCCCATCTTATAAGCCTTCTTTAAGCTATGAAGGGTTACAATAATATCTTTCCTGAAGCCTTCACATCTCAACAACCCCAAATCTCTTAACATTTTTCCATAGGATCCATGCTCCAGCTCTCTGGTCAGTTTCGAGACTGTCCTCTGGACCTGCTCCCAAAGGTCTATGTCTTTCCTGTACTGAGTGTTCCAGAACTGGACACCGTGCTCCAGGTGAGGTCTCATTAGATCAGAGTAGAAGAGAAGATTTGCCTCTTTCAAACTGCTGGCAATGCTTCTTTTGATGCAGCCCAGGATATTGGTGGCTTTCTGGGCTACAAGCATATGTTGCCAGCTTTTGTCCACACCACTCAGCCTTGTATCATCTGCAGACTTGCTGTGGCTGTGCTAGATCCCACTGTCTGCCATTGCTGAGGTTATTAAACAGTACTGTTTCCAATATGGACCCCAGAAGAATGCCACTTCCTGTTTACATTTGTGACTAACAGTATCCCATTCCCTCTAGTAGGGCTGTCTATTACAGTTTAAGAAGTTATCCTCCATGCATTCCAGGAGTCTCCTTGCTTGCCTACAGCTCACCATGCTACTTCTGCAGCAGATGTTGGGGTAGTTGATGTCCCCTAGTAGGATGAGAGTCTGTAAGCATGAGTAAGAGCTAGAGATGGAACAAAAAGGCTTCATCAACAGGCTCCCCTTGACCAGGCAGCCTGTAGTATGCACCACAAGGTTCCCTTTCTTGCCTCATTCTTAGTCATCAGCTTTTTGACCTACTTGTGAATATTCTTCAGAGACACCCACCACACTATCCATTTCTTAATTTAAAGGGCAATCACTCCAGCGCTCCTTCCTCACCTGTCCTTTCTGAACAGCCTGTAGACATTGAAAGGTGCACTCCTGTCACAGGATTTGTCTCACTAAGTTTGACAACTATGTTCTAGCTTTCTAGCAGCACAGAATCTTCCATCTCCTCCTGTTTGTTGTCCATGCTGCATGCATTAGTGTAGAAGCACTTCAGCTGGGCTGCTGGCTGTGTCACCTTCTTAGAGGAACACCCCCTAATCTCTTGACACATTTCACTGATGTTTTCCTGTTGACTCCTATTAGCTCAGGAGCTCCTGGTTCATCTCCAGAAGACTTAGAGTGTGCTGCAGTGTACCCATCATGTCTCAGAACAACAGACTGAGGGCCTTACTAGCACTCTGTCCCTCTAACCATGGTATATCATCCCACAGTTTATCATGGGCAAGCCTGATATCCCACTTCTGTTTCAGTCTAATTTAAACCTGTCAGTGATTCCTGATAGCTTGTGAGCAAGGACCTTCTTCCCCCTTTGAGAAATGTGAATTGCATCTGATGCCAGCAAGCCTGATGTCATGGCCTGATGCCATTCCATGTTGAGGTGACCTGCTTGGTAGACAAGGGAAACACTGTCGATGTTATCTCCCTTGACTTTAGTAAGGCCTTTGTCCAGCGGTGGGTAATTTGGAGAAGTTAAACTCCCTTTGCGTTCCAGCTGGTCCTCACAGAGAAGCTGAGCTTGACTCCTGAGTGATGCCCAATTGGACCTTTGATGTAATATGTTGGGTTGAAAATTCCCCCCAACATTAAATTGCCAGACCAGCTCAGTTGGAAGCAAATGAATCTGTATTTACAAGCAAAACTACCATCTAAAATGAAGTGCAATGAATATGTACAAAATATGCAATATTTACAAGCAAAACTACAATCTAAAATGAAGTGCAATGAATATATACAAAATACACAATATTTACAATATTTACAGGTATTTACAATTTATAAACAGCACAAGCACTCTCCTGGAAAAACCAGGGGAGCCAGCAACAGCTTCCCCCTCCCTGCTCCCTCTCCTCTTGTACACGACAGAGGAGAGAAAGAGCAGAAAGTTGTTTGTTAAGATACTCAGCCACAACAAAGAACACAGCCAAGGTTAGCAAAGCTAGCCAGAAGCACAATTTAGAGCGAGGAAGCTGAAAAAAAAAAAAAAAAGTAAGTTAGTTTACAGATCTAAGTTTTATAGCAGGTATAGGTAGGCCAGCAGGATGGCAGCTCTCTGTCTGCATCAGGTAGGGTGTCAGACAGGCTGGCAGGCAGATAACATGGCAGAGCAACATGGCAGGCAGCACAGTGGTTCTCAGTGATCCCTGTCTCTAACCACTGACTTTTCAGCAACCAGTTCTTGCCATGCAGCTCCATCACAAAATGATTTTCCCCTAACAGCAGCTCCTCAAGGGAGGCACTGACCCGAACCTAGCAGACCCCCTAGCAGATCCCACAATCAGTTCTCAAGCAGTTCCAATCCTCCCACCATACAGTGGCGTCTTTATAGTTTCACACCCTGTTGCCAAGGAGCATCCACCTGCCAAAAAAACATCCTGCAAAAGCCAGACCTACGGACTCACTGGACTTCCTTTTATAGGGAACTATTTTTAGTACTTTAATAGGGAACTATACTTAGTGCTTTTATAGGAGACTCTTTTAAGCTTGTGTACAGGGCTGAATTCTATTGGTTAAGTGGATTAATGTGCAAGATAAGAAATAGTATGTATAATTAGCTATTTCGGGCAATAAAGGCAATTCTGTTGTGTAGCAACAACAGGGTTCATGCCCTTCATTCATTGCAAAATGGTGCCCAAACAGGGACTTCAAGACATGAAGACAGACATTCTGGTGATGAATCTGTGGTTGAGACAGGAGGAGGAATCATAGCATGCATGCACTTTTCATCACCTACTGTCACAGCAGATTGATCACGGACTCCAATATGATAATTTAAGACATTTATTATAGCATCTGAGGGTCCTTTTATACCTGCCCGAAAATGGGTGACATAAAAGATACAAAGGCCAGAGGTGTACCAATTAGCTCATTCTAACACAATTGGTGTAATACGTGGGTAAAGATAACAAGTCTTGCAGATACACTGAAGTAAACAAGCATACATTCCTTTCCACTTACCTTACAAGGTCAAGACACAAACAGGAGAGTTACCTCTTTCAGACAGATACCAGAAAGATTTCATCCCACAGTTTCAGGCCCCAAAATACAGCTCTTCTTTGCTTTGTCTTATCTCTTAAAGGGAACTTAGAAACTGCTATTTCCAATCCCCACAACCTACTGCTGGACAGAAGAGGTGAGTGGCCACAGTAATCAGTCAAATAGCATGGGGCTATCTGCTGTCAGGAAGCAAAAAACTTCATACTAAAATTTTACAGCATGATCTTAAAGAACAAGGATTTGTAGTAACGGACCCATATGATAGCGACCTATGGACAAAGGTGGGGGAGGAGTTGCAATTGAAAAGGGACTTTTTTTTTTTTTTTAAAAAAAAAAAAGGGGGAAATGTCTGGGGAGCCAGTAAGGGCTCCAGGAAAAAAACAGTGAGCCTACACACAAGAGAAAAGTTTGGATGACAAACAGGCACCTGGCATAAGAATTGAGGCTCTCTCAGGAACAAATATAATGTATGCAAGTCTTAAAAAAATCCTCCTATAAGTATCCTTTAGTTTCAGAAGTTTTGATTTTGCTCTGTAGTGAAAGACTGAAACAAAACAAGCAGAGCTGAGACTTGCGTTTTTAGCTTGCATGGTAATTTATTTATGGCTTTATGAGTGACTGAATTACGGCCTTATGACCCTTAGCAGGTGAAATTGCACGTAACAGGCTGGATGCCTCCGATCCAAGCAGCCTGTGGTTGGCACAAGTCCCAGGCACCCAAAGTCCCCTGCCTTCATGAGGATGGCTAGATGAAGGCTAACTGCGATGATGGCAGTACTCATGAAGCTGAAAGTCAGCTGACTTAAGACTGATTACAATGACTGCCATGATGAATTGAAATTGACGGCACCAATCTGAGACTGATCATGTGTAAATGAAACCAGAAGACATTTGAATCTGGACTCAATACCATGATTGCCCAATTATTATGTGATTGGGAGCATGTTCACACTGGTTTGTGTGTCACTGCCTTAAAATGGAATAGTACAGAACATACATGGGAACCGATATAAAACCATTTATTAGGACCTTATGACCTAGCACTGGAAGGGAATGTTAAAATACTGAATGATCAATTAAAAGCTCAAATAACCAAATTACAAACATTGACTCATGAGAATATCATAGATGATTTAAATAAAAAAATGGATTAGTGGCTTAAATTTAAGTGTGGATTTTTATAGCTGTAGGAATAGAAATAACTTTGCTACTTGCATTTACATTATGAGTCTTTTGGTCTATGATTATAAAAATGGAAAAAGCAGAGTCAGGGCTACCTTAATTGTCCAAGGTGTTCTAAAAAACAAAGAAAAAGGGGAGATGTAGCAGCTGCTGTTCTGCAAACAACAAAAACTTCTAAGATTAATGCACAGGGCGTGGGTTTGTGAAACCTTCCTGAACTGAAGAACTACATGCTGTGAACTTGTTTATGAAGAACAAAACAAAAAACATTGTGTGAGTGCCAAAAAAAAAAAACATCCTGCAAAAGACAAACTTTCGGACGTGCTGGACTTGCCTTTATAGGGAACTATTTTAGTACTTTTATAGGGAACTATTTTAGTGCTTTTATAGGGGACTGTTTTTAGCTTGTGTATGGGGCTGAATTTTATTGGCTAAGTGGGTTGAGGTGTAAGATAAGAAGTACTATATAATTAGCTATTTTGAGCAATGAAGGTGATTCTGTTATGCAGCAGCAACAGGGTTCGTGCTCTTTATTTATCACCAGGATCAGTCTGTTCTTTCTAGTATCAGGTAATAGAACAAGAGGAAATGGCCTGAAATTGTGCCATAGGAGGTTTAGATTGGATATTAGGAAAACTTTCTTTATGGGGAGAGTGGTCATGCATTGAGATAGGTTGCCCAGGAAGGTGGTGGAGTCACTGTCCCTGGAGATATTCAAGAAATGTGTGGACACGGAACTTCAGGACATGGTTTAACGGTCATGGTGGTCTTAGGTTGACAGTTGGACTCAATGATTTTAGAGGTCTTTTCCAATTGAAATGATTTTATGATTCTATGTAGGCCATGCCATTGCTGAAAAATGCAGAATTGTGGCAGTGACACCAGCAACAGAGCCATGTATTTGTAGACTAAGTCTGTCCAAAACCATGCAATTGAAACTAAAAGATATATGAAAATTATGCTATAAGGGTGACATATGAAGAGGAGTAAGTAGCAGAATTTTTAAAAGCAGGTGAAGTAAAATGAAGAAGAGACAATAAAATAGACTACCAAGAGCTGATTAGTCAGGATATGTTGAAGAAGAAAAATATTACTGAAGGAATAACCAGAAGATTTAAGCAAGAGAAGTCTGACAAAGAGGATAAAAAGATTAGGTTTTGAAGATGATGTAGAGATCTAGAAAATAGTGTGTTAATCCAAAAGGCAAGGAAATTAGAAGATTAAGTTAGCTTTCTTACTTATTTCTTGGTAGGGAGGAAAAAAAATGTTAGAAGGTCAAAATAGAATGAGGTCAAATCAGAAGACAGAGAACACTGAGGGGCAGCAGTGATTGTCAGATTTCAGGGAAAGGCAGAGATAGATTTTTAGATGCTATTATAAAGGGAGGAGTGTCAGAATTTTGTATCAGCATCGATATTCACAAAGGAAAAGTTGAAAGAAAATCAAAACTATAAGTTTAGTGAATAAATCACTGATCGTGTCAGTAGTAATCATAAAGACCTTATAGTAGCACTGAATTTGAAGGTCTCATCCTTAAAACAAGGAAAGCTATCAAACATTACAAGACATTAGCAGACAATGTTCTAGTTAAATGCTTAAACAGATTTAGTAAACCACAGCAAAAATATTTTAAAATAATTTTATCTTAGTATTACAGAAACATTCATGTTGGAAAAGATCCTCAGGATCACCAAGTCCAACTGATAACCCAACTCTACAAAGTTCAACCCTAAACCATATCCCCAAGCACTACATCCAAACAACCTTTAAACACATCCAGGGTTGGTGACTCAACCATCCCTCTGGGCAGCCCATTCCAATGCCTGACCACTCTTGCCATGAAAAACTTCTTCCTAATGTCTAGTCTAAACCTACCCAATCATAGCGTGAGGCCATTCCCTCTTGTTCTGTCACTAATTACCCGTGAGAAGAGACCACCATCATCCTCTCTACAATGTCCTTTCAGGTAGTTTTAGATGGCAACGAGGTCTCCCCTCAGCCTCCTCTTTTCCAAACAGCCCCAGATCCTTCAGTCTCTCTTCATAAGATTTATTCTTCAGGCCCTTCACCAGCTTCATTGCCCTCCTCTGCACTCGCTCCAGCACCTCCACATCTCTCTTGTATTGAGGTGCCCAAAACTGGATACAATACTCAAGGTGTGGCCTCATCAGAATGGCGTACAAGGGGACAATCACCTCCCTTCTCCTGCTGGACACAGCATTTCTGATACAAGCCAGGATGCCATTGGCTTTCTTGGCCGCTTGGGCACACTGCTGGCTCATATTCAGTTCCTTGTTGATCAGGACCCCCAAGTCCCTTTCTGCCAGACAGCTTTCCAGCCACACTTTCCCAAGCCTGTAGCATTGCTTGGGGTTGTTGTGAGCCAAGTGGACCTGGCATTTGGCCTTGTTGAAGCTCATCCCATTAACTTTGGCCCAGCAATCCAGTCTATCCAAGTCCTTCTGTAGAACCTCCCTACCCTCATGGAGATCAACACTCCCACCTAACATGGTGTCATCTGCAAGCTTACTGATGACGTCCTCCTAACTTAGGTCTATCTTTTTTCCATTTTGAAGTCATTACCCCTCATCCTGTCACTATATGCCTTTGTAAAATGGCCCTCTCCAGCTATTCACAGAATCACAGAATGTTAGAGTGTTGTAGGTTAAGGGGAATCAAAAGTTAACTGGAATAACCATAAAGAAAAGTCCTCCAGAGGCTAGCGAGTCCCAGGGAAAAGAGGGCAGTTCATACTGTAATTTGTTATTCTATTCCATTTTCCTGTATTTCTCTATTTAAGGGAGTGTACAGCCAAATCTCCTTCTTCTCTCTGTCTTGGGAGGATCCAGGAGACTATAGGTGCATCAGCCACGTTCCAGGTGCTTCATATTCTAACACTGGAAGAGGAGGAGTTCAGTTTACAATTGAGACAGCCTAAATATATGTGCTCTGTGGAATGACATTCAGCTTCACAGCCTTAAATTTTGATGTCTGAACATTCTTGTTTACACATGAACTAGATATCTAAGCTTTTACTATAGCCACTGGCAATCTAGTCAACAAAGTCAGTGAAGAATTAAGTAGTATCGGTACCTATATCTTCACTATATTTACACAGTTAAGTTTAGGTATCCAAAATTTGGAATGAAATCTGACACAACACATGATAAGAGAAAGAAATTATTTCTAGTCTTGATGGCTGTGTACAAAGTATTAAGAGTTTGTTTATTTTTATAGTAGCTGCTATTTTCTATCTCAAAAATCAGCTAAAATGCCATTTACACTGTTAGGATAGTTCTGTTGAAGCTGAAAACTTTATAGTAAATGTCTCATTAAAAATCATCAATATTTTTGCATTACATTTTTCCTTATTCTTTCCTCCTCTTATATTAAACATAACCAGAGTTACTAGTAGAGTTATGAATATGCATGTTGTCTAGAAAACACGTGTATTTAAACAATTACTGACTCCACATCCTGCTACAAACATTTGACTGAACACTAATTACTTGGAATGAATATGCAAGTGGAAAAGCAAATACTAAAAGAAGGAAGTACATTCAAATTGAAACTGACTGACTTTTTCCATTTTCTTTACATTTCTGCAGGGAAATTACAGTACATTTAAAGTCTCTGAGTTGTCCAATCAGTTAATTGTGACAAGGGCACTGTTTTAATCGTATTTGAAGTAATTATAAACTCAAAATTGACTTTTATCTGTAAACAGTAGCAAGAGTTCCTGTGTAATTTCTAATGCAATTGCTAAAGTACATGTACAGAGCATGAAAAATTTGCAAAGCTTATAAGGACCACCTATGATTCCGAGGATTAATTTATAAAATACCAGTGGTTATTTATCTGTTATTTTGCACATGGAATCCCTACAGATGTCTATGATAAAGCTTGGAATTTACTTACCAGTGTAACAGCTACAATGCAATACCTAAAGGAATCAGGGATTGGCTTTTGAATATCGGAATAGGTCAAGCAATGAGTCATCTACAGGTAAATATTAAAAGACAGCAAGAAAAAGAGGAAAAGGGAATTCAAATAGTCCATAAAAGGCATATTTTTTCCACTTTTTCATTGCTAAGTAAAAGTGATCCAAACATACATCAATTAAGAAAATAAATAATGTCAATTAAAAAACTGTTCTTAATATGAAAATGGCAATCTGATCTACTTAAAGATGTTACTGCTCAGTGCAGGGGGATTGAACTAGATGACCTTTAAAGACCCCTTCAAACCCCAAACATTCTTGATTCTATAGGGAAAAGAAGAAAAAGAAATGGAGAATTAGTGATACTGGGTCTTATGATATTTATAGGAGCATCTTTTTTACAGAAGAAGAGAAAGAAAATTTTTCTTTAAGTTAGGATAAAATTAATGCTAGAGAATTAAAGAGAAACTTTTTTTTTTCTTGTTTAAATGTATAGTATGAAACACAGAAAACAATTTACAGATTTAAGTTGAATCTGTTAAATTAATTCATAGAAAATGAAAATAACTATTAAGCTGTACTTTTTTTTAAATTTTTGTCTTTTTAAAGATTTTTTCAAAATAATCAGATATTTCACAATAAGAGTGAAAAGAACATTGTGATATGGTCTAGGAAAATAAGGGCTAAGGAAGAATTTTGAAGAGTTTGGTGCCACTTTCATTTAGTTCAAAACGTCCCAATCAGGATGGTTGTCTGGAGTGAAGGATACTATTTGGTTTCAGCTTCTTTTCCCATTCTAGCTAATTGAGATCACTGTTCTTACTGAGCATTGTATCATAAATAATTGACCAGCAGGAGTAGAGGAATGACTCTTCCCCTGTACTTGTCATTGAGAAGGTCACACCTGAAGTACTGTTTTCAATATTGGGCACCTCAATAAAGGAAAGACGTTGAGGCTCTGGAGCAGGTGCAAAGAAGAGCAACTAAGTTGGTGAAGTGCCTAAAGAATAAGTCATATGAAGAATGGCTGACAGAACTGGGACTATTTCGTTGAGGAAGAGGAGGCTGAGGGGAGATGTTATCACCTTCTACAACTACCTGAAAGGACAATATAGTGAGGTAGGTGCTGGTCAACCATTGGAACAGGCTGCCCAGGTAGGTGATTGAGTCGCCATCCCTGGATGTGTTTAAATGTTGTTTAGATGTGACGCTTAGTGATAATGGTTTAGTGGTGAACTTGGTCCAGTAGGGTTAATCATTGGACCTGATAAGCTCAAGAGCCTTGTCCAACCTGAATGATTTTATGATTCTATGGCACCAGTTGGCAGAATATTCCGAAGTGCATAGATTTAAATTATATTTGAAAACTTTTTTTTTTTTTTTAAACTAATAATTTACTGTTTAAGGGTAAGAAACAAATATTAGTTCTCCTCTCCCTTAGCCCTTTGCAAAAGAAGTCTCTATAGGTGAGTTAGTCACTCCATGCTCCTTCTTTACTCAGTGAAGAGAAATAAGCACTTTTAGGTCACGATTCATTTCATCCTAAAGCAGATGTCAGATGTAGGTCAGATGAATTTCTCCCTAAAAAGTGTGTCTTTATTGACTATAAAGAGAACCGAGGGTGACTAGCTCAGCTGTAGTTATTTCTATGGAAAACAACTAAAATTAGATAAAACTGATGCTACCCTGGATGTGTCAGCAAGAGTTCAGATAACCAGTAATGAATGACCTAGTTTATAGTTACACTTAGAGATTAGGACTGTGTTTTTCTGCATCACTATTATCCTGGTTTGTTTGTGTTTGTTGTTTTGTTTTGTTTTTTTCTTTAACCTGCTTTTAGGAAGAAAGGTAACTAATTCTGGACAAGATCTGAGCAAATTTCTATTAGACTTGAGTTATCCAGTCTGATTCTTCATGGAAATTATATGCAGAATTGGTTTTCATATTACATTCACTATTCTCCCATGATCTGCAACACAGTGAAAAAGAAAATTTAATGCTAATCAGAAGATAAGTGTAAGAAAATGTGAAAGGCTTATATATTAAAGCACATGTAAAAGTCTCTTCATTAGCAGCAAATATTAAAAGATTAGCATGGCTGAAATATAGCAACATTATTATTAATAAAACCTCTTTCAATTAACATTCTGAAAAATACTCACAGAAAATTGCTTCTACATAAATCCTACATAATAAATATTCATCAAGCATATGAAGTACAACTTCAAGTTAGATCTATACCAGGCATTGTACTGTGGAAGTAACCTGCACATGCAGTAAGTCTAATGCTTGAGATTTCATGAACAGAAAAACGATCTGTACATCATTGTAGAATTAGTTCAACATACCCTCCATCAGACCTACTATACATAGGCACTTGACTTATGCATGTGCAGTAAGATCACTGTAAAGTTGTGTACTAGGATTTCTGGTCAAGAAAAGAATACTTGTCTGTGCTAAACATATTTCATCCAGATTATGTTGCATATACAGGTCATAGACCTTCTGACACTGGTTTCTCTGCCTTAACTTCAGGCCACTTCAGTAAAACCACTGGCTTCTCTATTGAAGTTATGATTTTGAGTTAATATTCAAGCTAAAATAAAAATCTGCTAAACTGAAATTTCAAATGTGGAAATCCTTAAGGCAATGTCAAGGATTAGAAAAAGAATTAAAAAAAAAAAAAGCTGTCCATCTTGTCAGATCTGCACAAGGATTAGGTTAGGCAAACTAAGTTATGTTTGAATCATCATACTAATGTCACTGCTTTTGCATAGTAGCTCACCATCTCCTCAAGGCATAGTGGGAAACTTGGTCTTAATTCTCTTTCAAATGCAGGAAATTAAAAGGTACTGTTGTACAACATTCCCTCAGAATGTCATTCAATATTTTAATTATCAGCTGATGATTGCCCCTTGTTCTTAGCTATTTCAGATCCCTTTTCTTTCTTGGATCTCTGGCTATAGCATTAAAAACCGAAGCATTTGCTCTTCCTTCCTACATGATGCACATGCTGAGCTGTGAAATCGTCCAGCAGAGATTTACTCACTCATCAGCTTTACAGTGAGCTAGAAGAGGAAGCATTAAAGATATTCTGTTACCTTCTGGCTGCAGCATACCATTACTTTCTGCCAATAAAAGGTAGTGACAGGGAAAAAAAAAGTCTCCAATTTGATACTTTCCTCAAAGAGTATAGTGGGAGAAAATACGTCTATCTCCTGCCATTTTAGTTCCTCTGTAGCCTAGGATTTCTTTTGGCACAAATTTTAGAGATGAATGCTTATGTGGTCTGTATCTGCATTTCCTAGGCTTGCTACAAGAATAAAATAAAATCTCTGTTTGCTAGCTACATAACGCTAGTGCAGTGCAGTGCTTTTGTACAGTAGAAGCAGATTGGCAAAGGGCAGATTACAGTGAGACTATAATAAAGTGTTGCTTCCATTTTAGTGACAATGACCCTTATTGTAAATGACCCATTAGCCTCAAGAAGATTTAGTGTTGATATTTGATTTGTTTGAGAGTCCTCCTTTTTCATATATGGATATTTAAATCAAATTATGACTTTTAAGGCACTAAATTATAACTGCAAACTCAACAGAATGAGAAAAGAAAGACATCATTAAGCTTTAGATTTACTATTCATTGCTGACACTGTCCCCTACTACAATCTTAAACACAAATTTGAACAAATCAAAACCTTATTATGGAGGTTTTCTGTGTAAAAAAACAAACAAACAAAGACTCGTTAGTAAGAATATGTAAAATTCAGTGTCTCGAAAGGATCTAGGAATGAGATTTAGATAGAGGATTGAGGCACTTGAAATTAAATGGTTAGACAGTTTTGGGACCACACCGTTTGGAGTACTTCTCAATAGATGCCTACTTACCAAAAAGCTCTTAGTCTTCGCATGACCATGTTAGGATCATTTACGCAGCACTTCTATATATATAATGTTCTGAAACAAGACAGAAGTCATGGAGTGGGACCTGGATTTTAACAGCAAAGCAAACAGCGATGTCAAGTTGTTATAAACGTGAAACAGAATACATTCAGTAGTTATATTATTTAAATTCCTTTCTTCTGGAATAAAATAGATGGGGGAAAAAAAAAGATATTCAAAGTCAAAAGTTTTGAATGTTTTCTGAAGTGTGGCATCAGTGAACTCCTACTTGTACTGGACCCACAGCTTTATTATCCAGCTATTGAACAATTTTAACAGTGATGGAGCTTTCATATATAACGTTCTGAAACAAGCCAGAAGTCACAGAGTGGGACCTGGATTTTAAGAGCACAGCAAACAGCGATGTCAAGTTGTTACAAATGTGAAATAGAATACATTCAGTAGCTGTATTAATTAAATTCCTTTCTTCTGGATTAAAACAGATGGGAAAAAAAAACATTCAAAGTCAAAAGTTCTGAATGTTTTCTGAAGTGTGGCATCAGTGAACTCCTACTTGTACTGGACTCACAGCTTTATTATCTGGCTATAGAACAATTTTAACAGTTGTGGAGCTTTCAGAGTAAACTTGAATTTGACCAACCTGAAGTACATAGACAACTAATGTAGACCTTTATCTATCTGTAGATATATAGGCCGTTGTATCCTTGAAAGTGTAATTAAACAGCTCATTGATCCAAAATATGCACTCATAGAAACAGGAACAAAACCAAAGTAAAAGAACACAAGAAGTCACAAGGTATTTCAAAACTCTTCAGCTTTTCAGACTGCTCAAAGCATTATGTAAGACTCCTCAGCTCTAAGTGCATTTGGAGTGTCATGAAAATTAAGAACTCTTGCAGACATTCAAGCTGTATATGATTTCTCAGTCCAAAGTATTTTCTTAAGAGCTATCCAGACAAAAGTAATCAAAGAAAATTGGGTAGTATGTGCTCCAGTGTTTTGTGTTCTCATTGTGACAAACTACTCATAGAGATAGGCAACAAATAAGGTGCTTGTCATGAATTCAGATTAGGTTTGAGATGTGCCTCTTCAGCTGTGTTGCCTAGACTAGCTCTTTGATTCAATTTCTGGTTTGCCTCTAATTCTTAGTTGCTGTCTGTACACATCACATGAATGCTAACTCATAATTTTCTTCTGGAGTAATTCCCTGGGTTCATTCAAATTGTAAACTAAAGCATATCTGTTAGGAATTTCTCAACTGGAAGAATAAAGAGGTGCTCTGTCAGGTTAGCTCCATCTTCCCAATACAAACAACAGCTGAGAGGGTCTTGGTTACTGAAGCATTCCTACTTGCTCTTACACCATGTCATCATGCTATATTTGTAGTGTCACTGTGGTAGATTTCAGCACAATTAAACTACTGAGTATTTTTGAAGTGAAAACATACAATAGAAACATCTGCTCTCCACAGATTATATATATGGCTGAAAATCATAGCTTTATTGCTGGTGAATTAGAAAAAAAGACTTATGTGAAAAGTTATGAAGTGAAAATGCTTACACTTTCTAGCTTTATGATCTCTGCAGCAGTATCAGTACTCAAAAAGAGGGGTATATAAACAGTGGGTATTTTGGTCTAATTTTACAGTGAGAAAAACATTAGTAGCCAAAGGTAGCTTTATTTTTAAAGGATCACAGAACACCATGTTGGAAGGGATCCCAAGGATCCTTTGGTCCAACCTTTCTAGATGATTGTGTAGTTTAAATGACATGGCCCAGCAGACTGTCAATCTGAGTCTTAAAACTGACCAATGGAAGGGAACCCACTACTCTTGGGAGATTATTCTACCCTATCTGTTCTCACAGTGAAAAATTTACTACTCGATTCCAATTGGAATCTCCCCAGGAGTAACTTGTACACATCATCCCATGTTTTTTTCCATGTGGACTGCTTGTAAAAATGGAGTTTCCATCATCCTGGTAGCTACTCTTTATGTATTAATATGTGATAATAAGGTCTCTCCTAAGCCTTCTCATGACTGAACAAACACACCTCTCAGCTTTTCCTCATATGACAGATCTTCCAGTTCTCTGATCACTTGAGTGAACCTTCCCTGGACACTTTCCAGCCTGTCCACATCTTTTTTTGTAGAGTGAGGACCAAAACTTCATGCAGTACTTCAGGTGTGGTCTGACAAGTGTTGAGTAGAGTGGAATAATGACTTTTTTATCTCTGCTGGTAAGGTCCTTGTTGATGCGACTAAGCATCCTGTTGGCTTTCTTTGCTGCCACAGCACACTGTTCACTTACACTGAGCTTGTTGTCCACCAAGACCCCCAGGTCCCTTTTCACAGGGCTGCTCTCCAGCCAGGAGGATCCCAGTCTGAGCTTCACGCCTGGGTTATGTATTCATAAGATTCTCACTAGCCCACTTGATCACCCTGTCTATGTCTTCCTGGAAAGTGGTTATCCCTTTTGGAGTGTTAACCTCTGCACTCATTCTGGTGTTGTCTGCAACCTTTATCAGGGTGCTCTTGATCCCAACATCCAGATCACTTATCAAGATATTAAAGAGTACTGGGCCACAATATCAATCCCTGGGGGACCCCACTTCTGACTGCTTTCCAGGTTGGAAAAGGTTTACTAGCATGCTCTGGATGCAGCCTGTCAGAGTCCCCATTCACTGCGCAGACCACCTATCTAGGCTATTACGTTTCTCTAGGAGGAAGTTGTGGGGAACCATGTCAAAAGTCTTGGAGGAGTCCAGGTAGAAAATGTCAATTGTTTGTCCTGCATGAACTGAGTGAGTTACTTTGTCATAGAAGGTGATCAGGTTTGTCAAACATGATTTGCCCCTGATGAATCCTTGTTGGCTTTTCCCAATTGTGTGCTTCAGCTGATTTGTGACATTCCCTAGGAGGATTTGTTCCATAAATTTCCCAGGGACTGAAGTGAGGCTAATGGGTCTATAATTACGTGGGTCCTCCTTGGAACCCTTCTTATAGATGGGGGTGCCATTAGCCTTCTCCCAGTCTTCAGGGCTGTCTTGTGATCTCCATGACTTCTCATAAAGAGCAGCTTTGCAACAGTAACAGCCAACTCTCTTAGCACCCTCTGGTGTAAGGCATCCACGCCAATCAACTTGTGTGGATCAGGCTCCTGTAACAGTTGTTCCCACGGCCTGCGACCAAACAGTGTTGGTAAAGATAGAGGTGAAGAAGGCTCTGAGGACCTCTGCCTTTTCAGTGTTGTTGGAGACTAGTTCACCTCTCCTGTTTAACAGTGGGCCTATAGTCTCTTTCTGTTTCTGCTTCTTGTTAATATATCTAAAGAACCCTTTCTTGAAGTTTTTGACATCCTTGACTAATTCCAGTTTGGTCTGAGCTTTTCCTTCCCTAACTGCATCTCTGCATACCCTCTTAAAGTCCTTGTAATCTTCAATAGGTAGATTCACTTTTCCATCTCTGGTACATTTCCCTTTTGGTTTTGAAGACAGCCAGGAGATCAGAATTAAGCCAGGTTGGTCTGTTTTTCTGCATACTTCCCTTGTCTTTAGACGATGAACTGATTTTGTGTGACTAGGAGAGTGTTCTTGAAAAATTCCAAGCTCCTTTGTCCTCCACGGAAGCTACCCTTCCAACTGAGCCCTGAGCACACTATAGTTTACCCTTCTAAAATCTAAAACCTTTGTTTTGGAACTAACCTTTGGCATGCTCAGCAGTGTCCCAAATTCCACAGTATTGTGATGCTGCAGCTGAAACTATCACTAACAGAGACAATACAAAGCAGGTTTTTTGGTTAGCGACTAGCAAGTCCAGCAGCATCTCATTCCTTGTTGGCACAAGGAAGGAGTCCTCTATGCATTCCAGAAACTTGATGGACAACAGGTGAACTGCTGCGATGTTCTTCCAGCAAAAGTCTGGGTAGTTAAAGTTTCCTATAAGAAACAGGTTTTGTTGACCTGAAGCTTGCTTAAGTGGCTCAAGAATTGTCTCATTGGTTGTGTCATCTTGGTTTGGGGATCTGTAACAGATGCCTACCGTAAGGTCTCCCTTGGAGATGACCCCTCTGATTTTGACCCTGTGGCTTCCACAGTTACCATATTTGACTTCAATACTTTCAAGGTACTCTTAATACAGAGTGCAACTTCACCACCTCTTCTACTCTGCCTGTCTTTACAAAACAGCCTATAGCCATCTACCATGACCTGTGAGCTGTCCCACTAAGTTTTATTTATTCCTATGATACCATAACTTTCGGACTGGGCATAGAGCTCCAGTTTCTCTTGTTTGTATTCCAGACTTTGTGTGTTAGTATACATACACTTTAGATGATTGTGTTTTTGTTTCTCATTTAGGGAGAAAGCTGAGGTACATTTTACACTATTCTGTTTGGCCCGGTTAATTCCCAGTTGGTTGCAGTAGTGGTTGTGGTGGCTTGAACGTTGCTGTTTCAGATCCCTCCCCACCAAATCCTTCCATTTAAAATCCACCTCACCAGGTAGGCCAGCTTGGAAAGCAATATGAGAACAGGACCATATTCGAAGACATGTGTATATCAAAAATAAAGCTGTCTTTGGCAGCAGCCTCATATCTGATGGTCAGTTACTAGAAGTGATTCCAAAAGAATTCCTGGTAATTTCTTATGCTGCTTACTGGTCTTCCGTATGCTCCATAAATACATTGGTTAACACAGCTTTTGGAAGCTAATCCCTTAAGATCAGGAAAGAGCTGATTTGTTTTTCATTTCTTTTGTAAGGAAAGAAAGCAATTAAAGGCTTAAAAGGCACTTATCAGAAGCTGGATGAATGAAACCTCATACATTTATATTTGGATCACATGAACTGCAGCCTAGAAATTTCTTCATTAATTATAAATTGAGTTGATGGTTGTCATTACTCATATCTATAAACAGATCAATTTTATTTGTATGGCTGTGAAATCAAGAAATTCCCTTGGATCCATCTCCATGCTATGAAGACCAGGTACTAGAACATAATTTTCTCCCAGTGAAAGTGGCCTAGCGTCCTACTTTAGAGCAGGACAGATTGCTCTATTGCTCCAAAAGTGGCGAAAGAATAACGGTCACACAAATGGATTGGATAGTCATGGAAAGTTTAAATGGAAAAGCAACTGACATGCTAGAAAACCTCCAAAGCATTCATGGTGAGCATAGCAGAGTTCCTTTACACCAGACCAAAAGCCCAACGCTTCCCTTCTCCCCACCCAAACCCCCAGGGTTCTTCCTTCCCCCCCATTGCTAGACTGGTTTCAGGCTGGCCAGGCCTGAACTGCAACCCCCTTTTTTACCCTGGCATGAGGCAAGAACAAACCAAGATTGCTCAGGGGGAAAAAAAAAGAAGTTACTCAAGCCAAAGAGGCCTCTGAAACTCCCCCATTGCTACCAGATAAGAGAGCATCTCTCTCCCACTGGAACAGAGAGGGAAGAAAGAGAAAGACAATAACTTTGCAGCCAGAATTATAAAGGTGCAGGATTGATGGGTAGAAATACACTATTTCCTGTGTCCACCCATTGGGATGGACACTTTAGACAGTGGAGGTCTCAACTCTGTGGCTTCATTTTTGGAGGCACCCAGCCTAAATGACCACACAGAGTTTTAATATAGGAACAACAAAATCATAAAGGAAGGAGACAATGTGTGATGACATAACAGCAGCAGAGGATAAGAAAACACAGGACAGCAATGGATACAAATGTTTTATCTTTTTTTATTACTTTTTATGAAGATAGACATTAAATACTGGTCCCTGCCGACTATTCATTTTATAGATAGTATTTATTACAGATGGAAATACATCTAACAGTAACATTTACAACTCCTATAAATCAAGGCTTCCTCATGTTTCCATTATTAATTCATGCAGATACAGGATGTTCTGGTTTCTGTCAAGGATACTCAGGTTATCAACAAGACCTGTATGACTCGTGCTATAAAACCCCTGAGCACTGAATTCCTGTCCCACTATTTCATGCCTTCAAGATATGAACAGACTGCTCATATACAGACCAAAAATATGAATATATACATATATATTCTTATACTCAATAATTATTGGGTTTTAAACACAGAAATCCACATGAAACCTTTGCTTAGGAAATTCACCAAGTTCAGACTTTCGAAATTGGGATGGGAAAGTATCAGAAAGATCTCCCTAGATTGTTTTTATTCTGTCTTTCTATCAGCAGCTACTGTTCCCTATTCTTGGGGCTGCATACTCAAGAGATCTCTTTGATCTCTCCCATTTTAATAACTTTATAGCAATAAATATTGCTCCTTTTATTTTTTCCATTTCTGACACAGTGTGAAAGCATTCTGCACATTGCTCTTAAGTTCAGCTGCTACTAGGATGTGCACATGGCTTCCTTGAGAACTTTAATTTTAATGTAAATTTGTGTTCAGTAAGAAATTTTAATCAAATTATATGGTTTCTTCATAAATACTTCTATCAATAAGAATTTACAAGAGTGAGCATTTCAACTTCAGCATCAACATGTCATTCAGTTTAAAGGCAAAAGGATGAATTGGAAAGCAGGCTAGATGTGTTATACACTGGCATCACAAAAAGAAAATGTTTTGCTTTGAAAAGATATTATTTGGAAACTCTTCTTTGGGAACATCTGAAAAGTGCTTGAGCATTTCTTTCTTGCCTGCATCTGATTTAGGACTAATGCTGAATTTTTTTCTAAGTCAGATTCAGGCAAGAACTGAGAGAAGACTGAGGAAGAAAACTAAAGACAAGAAAATTGTTTCAGATACAGATACTGTTGATTCAAGACAGAGATGAGGTCTTAAAGTTGGCCTGATGTAAAAGTATGCATAAGCTTCACAATTTTTTCTTTAGATTATACTTATAGCCATGAAATGGTGATACAATAATAGAGAGAGGTGTGTGATTTGGACATGAAATATTTCCGTTGGCTGTCTTTAGTTCAGACAAACCAGTTGTAAAAATAAAGTCCGAGAACAGAAGATTTGTTAAGGAGATCTGATTTCTTTATTTTGTCTTCCTGTTGTGGTTTAAGCTTTTCCCAGAGGCCAAAAGCCCAGTGGAACAGAGATCACCTCCCCTCTCCCCCTTTTCCTGGTAGGAAAATGAAAATTAGGCAGAAGGAGAAGAAGATTAAACAACAAAGGAAGTCTTGCATGGATTTCGAAGTAAGAAGGTAAGTTTAACAAAAATAAAAGGCATTTAAGTAAAAGGAAGGTTACAAAGTTATAAGAAAAAGGAATAAAGAAAAATATATACAAAACCAGACCCAGCTAGCAAAGAATTCTTTGGATGTAGGATGGATTCTCTTTAGATGCAGTTACCTTAAGTGTCTGGGATAACGTGGAACAGGCTTGACCACATGGTTAACAGCTCACAGCAGAGTGTCAGAAAGCCAAGGGCAGAAGAGCAAGGGAGCAAATGACCCCCTCTTAAATAGGGTTGTGGACAGGAAGTGGGAGTGGAATAAACCTTGACCTTGGAACCCCTGCCCCTGGGAGAGGGTCAGGTTTCTTTGCCCACCCGGGGCTAGGGTTTTTTTTCAACCTACCTCTCCTGGGCTGGGCTTAATCTAGCACACTCCTCATTCCCACTCAAAACAATTCTCACTCACATATGCTAATATGAAAAGAGGGGTGGCAATAGGTAGTATTTTGAGGGAGTGGTAAATTGCTGGTAAACATAAAGCCTGCTCTTCTGAGTAGCAGCTGGACAAAACCCAGCATGTTCTGGTGCATCACTGGTGATGGACACCTATGCTTTGGCAGCTGAATCATGTTTAGATGCCCACAGATTGGAATGGAATGCTATCCCCAGAATCCTTCTACTACTAAACAGTTAACACGTTTTGCTATTAGCCCTCTTACTTGGTTTCTGTAGACTTCATTTAATTTATTCATGCAGTATCAACAGTCTATATGCCATACTGCTCTTAAACTGAAACATCTGCAGTCTCAAATGTGTTACCTAGAGCAGAAGAGAATGGACTGAAAGATTAAACTTACTTTCTCCTTGAACTGCAATTCTAGTGGAAGAGAATTAGGACTCTCTGGACACAAGCTGAAGTGGAGGAGGAATGCACACTTCCACTGGACATGCTGTATTTACTCTCTGTACATGTAGAGACCTTTGAAAATTAGACTTCACCCAGAAGATGTATTTGACTATATCTAAATTCTGCGAGTGAAGACCTTATTCAAGCTGCTTCAGAATACAAGGTAATGAAGATTATACTCCCTGTACAGCCTTCACTATTGTGTTTCCTGCCCTATGTCCTGGTAAGTCTAGGATAAATAAACAGAGAGCAAGACAGGGTATGCACCCAACAGGGACCCTGGGTGCTGAAAAGAATGAAGGTGTAGACCTTCGTTTCTAACATCATTTCAGACTCTGTGGATGAGTTTTATTTCAGAAGACACAGACTGAGGACTCAGCTACACTATTTTCTATGCACCAGATACTGGAGTGTTAAAAGTGCAGTAATAACAACTTACCCAACATGTAGGAGTAAATTAGAGAACTTAAGATGCCAAATAATACAATTAAGGACACAGATGATAACAACTCTACACAAATACTTCAATATTGCTATTGAACTAAGAGTAACTGGTGAACTAAGTTCTGGTGAACTAAGAGTAATGAACTAGAATATTTTCCTGATTATGGACTTCTGGGCATTTCATATTGAAAACAGCAAGATTTGTGTTTGATTTGAAAATATAGGCAAGGTGCAATGTGGTCATATTACCTCTTCATTCAATAATTTATGCTTAAAATTGAATTGAAAACTTTATTCATGGTTTTCTTCTTTCTCTTTCTTAAAGGAGGCAACCTATTTAACTTTTTCTAAGTGATTATGATTTTTGTATCTGATTATTCTCATTGTTTTCTTTAAATCATTGTCTATTCCTTTGAAACTTCTTTTGAAGTAAAGGCAGGAGGGACAGCATAACAGACAGCTTACTTGGCCTGTACTATAAGAGAACTGAGCAGCACTGTGTTAACAAATGAGCATTCCACTGCCGCGGTGCCATGAGGTTTGACAGCTCCCTGTGGAGCAGGCACTGGAACTGTAGGAATTGTGTGTGCTTGAGGAGAAGGGCATGAATCACCTCTGGGGAGACTCAGAGACCAGGTGAACTTTGTAGGAGGCTGGTTAGGGCCATTAAGGTCTGTTACTGCACTCAGAGCCCTGACAGTCACTTGAAGGAAGCCATTGATGAGGTCAGCTGTAAAGAACAGATGATAGACTGTCAACTGGGGCCCCCATAGTGGGATCAGGAGTAATAAATTTACACTTCTGTGGAATCTCAGTGCAAGAATACAATATTTTGTCATATCACAGTTTCTTCTAACTCTCCTGACTGTTAACAGGTCACAGAATTCTCCTTCTGAATTTATGACTGTACATAGACACTTGAGTAGGTGAGGAAGAAAAATGAGTGTAACTGGAGAAACTGGGAAACTTTGGGAGAGAGAATTTGGGAAAGAAGAATGTAATCAGCTATCAGAATAACAAAATGGCAATATGGGATAAAGTAAGCAGTATGTTGGACCAAGCTGTTAGTAAGATACTGCTGTATCTTAGTTTCCCTCTAAGAACTAGAAGGTAATTATGGCTCAGTTATAATGTCTCATAGAGCTATTGCCTTGTTGATAAAATATACCAATAATTAGCTTTTCAGAATTTTCTCTGAAGTACTGGAATCCATCAGGAGAAAAAAAAAATCAACCAAAAAACTAACCAAACCAAACAAACAAAAGAAACAAAACACCTTACTGGGTCTGTTTCACAGCTGGTTTACAGGTGAAACAGTCAATATCTCATTAGGCTTGCTTATTTTGTTCGCAAATTGAAGAAAGACATTATATCCACTGAGATCTGTAGCTTCTGCTGTTGGTGTAAAATAACTGTAATCCTCCTTGTTTGTGTCAGAGCCTTTCCCAGCTGCAACTCCCACTTGACTCTGTACAATTTTATGTGATATGCATGTCAATCAATTTAGAAAGAACAAGGCACTTGACATGCCGTAACACAAGCAGTTATTATATTCTGCTTTATAAAGACTAAACTAGTTCACATCCTGCAAATGTGGTGAGAATGTTGGTAATAACTTGTTTAGCACACAAAAAAGATAAACCAGACAGCCATATTTTTATTAAATCAGATTACACTTGGCAATTGACTTAACATGCAAAAAATTACACCTTGTAAGCTAAATTTGCATTTCAAGAAACGCAAGTATATTCATGTCATTATTTCTGTCTTCCATATGTACAGATATGGTTATTAGTCTAAAATAACAGCTCAGAAGTAGTTTGGTGGTTTGGTTTCTTTTGTTCATTTGGTGTGTTGTTCTTTGTTTTTGTTTTTGGGGTTTTTTTAGCAGTTGTGGGTTAACAGATAACAGTTATAATGTGGTAAAAGTTGTGAAATCTGGGACAAGACACAAGAAAGAGACAACAGTAATGTCTCTGAAAGAGGAGTAATACATCTTGAGGAAGTTTCTAGAAATTTGATTAAAGGGCTGATTCTGAAACAAATGTTTTTTAACACTAGCATGAGAAGCAAAAATGAGTTGATGAACTTCATGGATGGCATAAAACTGGGAAATAAATGTCAGACTGGGTTGTTCAGGAGGGGTATGTCCAGCAGGTATAGATCAGACTGCAATTATATGATGCCCTGTTCAAACTGAAATCTTGTGTACTCTTCTAGTGATCATTGTTTGTGGAAGATAAACTCAAACTGATGCAGAAAACCATGAGTAGCATGAATAACCTGCTTTACTTCAGGATCCTGTCTAGCTTATTCCATTTTTTTTTTAATCTGCTCTGCAAATGCATTACAAAGGAAATGTCACAGAGAAAAAAGTACTTTAAGCTACTAAATACTACTGACATAAGAACAAATACAATTTCACCATAAATATGTTTTGAAAGAATATTGAAGGAAAATTGAAAAGTCCTAAAGAATAATTTATAGAAGAAAGTAGAAGCAGCCTAACAGATTTCAAACTGGAGTGTGATAAATTAACAGAAGGTGTTGCACAAAACAGTTAACAGACACTTTAGATTAATGTTCTACATTTCTATGCTCAGGATAATGCTATAAAGGGGCATTTCTATATGGCACCAGTCAACACTGATGCAGGAAACTGCTATTAATATACTTTGCACCTGAAAAGTCTACTGAAATGCTGAGGGAGCATTCCGCTTCTCTGGTGACTTTCAAAACCTGCTTGGACAAGTTCCTGTGCAGCCTAATATAGGCATATGTGTTAGCAGGGGGCTTGGACTAGGTGATCTCCAGAGGTCTGTTCCAGCCCTTGCCATTCTGTGATTCTGTAAATACAATTATATGCTTTTGGTACTCTAAACTGGAGCCTATCATATCCATAAACCAAGAACCACAAAGTTCTCAGTCTTCCTTCCTCTGGCTTAATTTTGTCCTTCTGCTGCCTTTACCATTAGATCTTTCAGGGCTATATGCTGAACCAAATCAGCAGGTAGGTCTAGATGAAAAACAAACGAAAATAAAATCATAGAATCATAGAATTGTTAGGGTTGGAAGGGACCTCAAGGATCATCTAGTTCCAACCTCCCTGCCGTGGGCAGGGACACCTCACACTACTGAGGTTGCTCAGAGCCAAGTCCAGCCTGGCCTTAAAAACCTCCAGGGATGAGGCTTCTACCATCCTCCCTGGGCAACCTGTTCCAATGTCTCAGCACCCTCATGGTGAAGAATTTCTTCCTAACATCCAATCTGATTCTACCCATTTCTAATTTTATTCCATTCCCCCCTAGTCCTATCACTACCTGACACCTTCAAAAAGTCCCTCCCCAGCTTTCTTGTAGGCCCCCTTAAGGTACTGGAAGGCCACAAGAAGGTCTCCTCAGAGCCTTCTCTTCTCCAGACTGAACAGCCCCAACTCTCTCAATCTATCTTCACAGGAGAGGTGCTCCAGCCCTCTTATCATTCTTGTGGCCCTTCTCTGGACATGCTCCAGCACCTCCAGATCCTTGTAATAGGGACTCCAGAACTGGACACAGTACTCCAGGTGGGATCTCAACAGAGCAGAGTAGAGGGGGAGAATCGCCTCCCTTGACCTGCTGGCTATGCTTCTCTTGATGCAGCCCAGGATGTGATTGGCTTACTGGCCTGCAAGTGCACATTGACAGCTCATGTTGAGCTTCTCATCTACCAGCACCCCGAAGGGCTTTTCTTCAAGGCTGCTCTCAAGCCAGTCACTGCCCAGCCTATATTGGTGCTTGGGATTGCCCCAACCTAGATGCAGGATTTTGCATTTGGTCCTGTTGAACTGCTTGAGGTTGGCTTGTGCCCACCTCTCCAGCCTGTCAAGGTCCCTCCGGATGACATCCCTTCCCTCCAGCATGACTGCTGCACCACACAGCTTGGTGTTGTTGGCGCACTTGCTGAGGGTGCACTTAATGCCACTGTTCATGTCGCCAAGAAAGACGTTGGACAAGACTGGTCCCAGTACTGATCCCTGCAGGACTGCACTTGTCACTGGCCTCCACTTCGACATGGACCCTTTGACAACCACTCTTTGGGTGTGGCCATCAAGCCAGTTCTTTATCCGCTGAATGGTCCATCCATCAAACCCAGACTTTACCAGCTTGGAGACCAGGATGTCATGTGGGACAGTGTCAAAGGCTTTGCTCAGGACCAGGTAAATGACATCAGTTGCTCAGCCTTCATCTATTGATGTTGTGACCTTGTCATAGAAGGCCACCAGATTTGTCAGGAAAGATTTACCCTTGGCGAAGCTGTGTTGATTATACTAAATCACCTCTTCGTTATACTTCTGCCTCAGCAGAAGAACACTGTTTTATATTCATGCCAAAGCTTTGTTAGCTGCACTTTCCACAAGATGTTTTTTCTAGTATAAGAGAAGAAGAAAGGCACGAAAAGAAAAGGCAAACTATAGAAAAAAACTTTTTGTACAATGGAGTTTTAAGCCAAAACATTGCAAATTTACATGTGGAATTAAAGAAAAAATTCAACCACTGCGAATTAAGTAAGCTTATGAAGAACAAAGAAAATAATTTAGAAGTTAATAATGTCAATTCTAACAATATTTTCCCTTTTCTTTCCTTTATTTGACTTGCCTTCCTAAATCTTGGAAAGCCATGCAACAGCTTATTCTGACCAACAGAGCACAGGGCTAAGAAGAACTTCCAGGTCAGTATCAGTATTTCTATGCTTTTGTCATTCCCATGGTACAGTTGTGTGTCGGTGTGAGCTGAAATTCCCCCCCCACCGACAATAACCAGGCTAGCTCAGTCTGGAAGCAAATGAAAAGCTGTATTTACAAGCAGAGTCTAAAATCTACAATGAAATGCAATGAATATGTACAAATATACAAAATTCACAACATTCACAAATATATACAATCAACAGAAAAAGCACAACCGATCTCCCTTTGCTTCCCCCCAAGGGGACCCTCCCAAAGGGGCCTCTCTCTCCCAGGAGCTTCCCCCCCAGACCCCCCTGGACAGAGAAGCAGAGTTAGTTAAGCAGAAAGTTGTTAACTTAGCTGCCAAGGTCAGTGTGTTATCTTCAGCCAGAAGAGAAGAAGAAACAGCAGCCAGACAGCCCAGCAACTGCCCCCACTGCCGAACGCAGAATGTGCAGAATGCCTACTTTGTTTTGGGTAATAGTTCTTAAACATTTCTATCTATCCAATGGAAGTGTTTAGAACAATCGTTATTTTGCTTTCTTACACCCAATAGTGACTTATTTACATTCTTTCACTTTCTCTGTTCTGAACTTTGCAAGGAAAAATTAAAAAGACAGTTTCAAACCATCACAGTCCACCCCTTCTAAACAATTCCATTGGCTGCTACTATCATTTATCTAACCTAAAATAATATCTACAACAATAGGTGAATAAAGACCATAGTCCATTCCGGCTATTTCAGATGTAGATGATTCAAAAGAGTCAAATCACAGGAAAAACAGCAAACAGCTTGTTTCCTCGCAGATGGAGCGAAGGAAGGAACAGGGACTCTCAGGTGACTCAGGGCTCTCAGGGTTCGTGCACCGTAGATCTCATGAACTCTCCTCTTGGGCGCGATGCTGTATCTGCGCAACACTCTGAATTTAACCTCTCTCAGCCAAAGTTAGATTTCTTTGTGGAATACACTGAATTTCACCATTTTCTTGCATCACCCAATAGGTGTGACCAGGACCTTCAGCAGAAACCACCCCTCGGACAGGTTTGGCCTCTCCTGAAGGAGAAAATACCCAAACAGTTTTGCCTAACAGATTCTTTTCTCTGACAACAGGAACTCTATCACCTTCCTCCTTTCGCAACAAATCTGATTGGGCAGGTCCAGCTCGATTCACTGAACCTCTACTATTCACCAACCAGGTTGCTTGTGCTAAATGTTTCTCCCAGTTTTTCAATGATCCACCCCCCATGGCTTTGAGAGTGGTTTTCAGCAAACCGTTGTAGCGTTCGATCTTCCCTGCAGCTGGTGCATAGTAGGGAATGTGGAATATCCGCTCGATGCCGTGCTCTTCGGCCCAGTTTTTCACAAGATTGTTCTTGAAATGAGTTCCATTGTCTGACTCAATCCTCTCTGGAGTTCCGTGTCTCCACAGGATTTGTCTTTCCAGACCAAGAATGGTGTTACGTGCAGTTGCATGAGGAACTGGATAAGTTTCCAGCCATCCAGTGCTCACCTCTACCATAGTCAGCACATATTGCTTACCAGATCGAGAACGAGGTAGAGTGATGTAGTCAATCTGCCAGGCTTCACCATACTTGTACTTGGACCATCAGTCACCATACCACAAGGGCTTGATCCGCTTTGCCTGCTTAATAGCAGCACAAATGTCACAGTCATGGATGACTTGTGTGATAGCATCCAGGGAAATGTCAATGGATCTGTCACGAGCCCATTGGTAGGTTGCATCTCTGCCTTGATGTCCTGACGAGTCATGGGCCCACCGGGCTAAGAACAGCTCACCTCGGTGTTTCCAGTCAAGATCAGGATCAGTATCAGAGTTTGTGTCCACCTGGGAAACTCTTGCAGCTAGATCTGCCTGATGGTTGTGTTGTTGTTCCTCTGTAGCTTTGCTCTTAGGAATGTGAGCATCGATGTGTCTCACTTTCACTGGGATTCTCTCAATGCGAGCAGCAATGTCTTGCCACAGATCTGCAGCCCAGATTGGCTTTCCTTTCCTCTGCCAGCCATTCTTCTTCCAGTCTTTCAGCCAACCCCACAAGGCATTGGCTACCATCCACGAGTCGGTGTAGAGATAAAGCTTTGGCCATCTCTAACGTTCAGCTATGTTAAGAGCTAGCTGTACAGCTTTTACCTCTGCGAATTGACTGGATTCTCCTTCTCCATCTCTCGCTTCTGCAACTCTGCGCGTTGGGCTCCACACTGCAGATTTCCATCTCCGCTTGTTCCCAACAAGACGACAGGAACCGTCTGTGAACAAAGCATATCTCTTTTCATCATCAGACAGATCACTGTAAGGAGGAGCTTCCTCAGCACGAGTTACTCTCTCCTCTGGAGGTTTAGCACAGCTTGTGCCTTCTGGCCAGTTTGTGATCACCTCCACCAAACCAGGCCTTTCGAGATTTCCCATTCGAGCTCTCTGTGTTATCAGAGCCATCCACTTAGACCAGGTAGCATCTGTTGCATGATGTGGTGAAGAACCTTTGCCTTTGAACATCCAATTCAGAACTGGCAATCTAGGAGCTAGAAGAAGTTGTGACTCAGTTCCGATCACTTCAGAAGCAGCTTTCACTCCTTCATAAGCAGCTAAAATCTCTTTCTCTGTTGGAGTGTAGTTTGCCTCTGAGCCTCTGTAGCCACGACCCCAGAAACCAAGAGGACGTCCTCGTGTTTCCCCTGGAGCTCTTTGCCATAAGCACCAGGTTGGACCATTGTCACTCGCGGCCGTGTACAGAATGTTCTTAATGTCTGGACCAGTTCGGACAGGTCCCAGACCCATCGCTTGGACTACCTCTCGCTTGATCTGGTCAAAGGCTGCTTGTTGCTCAGGACCCCATTGGAAACTGTTTCTCTTTCGAGTCACATCATAGAGAGGTTTCACAATCTGACTGTATCCAGGAATGTGCAGTCTCCAAAATCCCACTATGCCTAAGAAACGCAGAGTTTCTTTCTTGTTCATGGGATTTGCCATGGTGGAGACTCTGTTTATCACATCCATTGGGATGTGATGGCGACCATCTTGCCACCGCACTCCCAGAAACTGGATTTCTCTGGCAGGTCCTTTCACCTTGTCTCGCTTGATAGCGAAACCAGCTTGCAAGAGAATGTCAAGGATTTTATTACCTTTCTCGAAGACTTCTTCAGCAGTCTCACCCCAGACGATGATGTCATCGATGAACTGAATGTGTTCTGGAGCTCCACCTTTCTCCAAAGCATCATGGATCACTGCATGGCAGATGGTTGAACTGTGAATCCACCCCTGGGGCAAACGATTGAATGTGTACTGAATGCCTCTCCAGGTGAAAGCAAACTGAGGCCTGCATTCCTCTGCTATGGGAATAGAGAAGAAAGCATTAGCAATGTCTATGGTAGCATACCATTTGGCCTGCTTGGATTCCAGCTCATATTGGAGTTCCATCATGTCTGGTACTGCTGCACTCATGGGTGGAGTTACTTCATTCAAGGCACGGAAATCAACTGTCAGACGCCACTCTCCATTCTGCTTTCGCACAGGCCAGACTGGACTGTTGAAAGGTGAATGAGTTTTGCTGATGACCTTCTGACTCTCCAACTGACGAATCAAGTTTTGAATGGGCACCAAAGAGTCACGGTTGGTTCTGTATTGTCTGTGATGCACAGTTTGAGAAGCAACCGGCAGCTTTACATCCTCTATCTCATGTTGTCCCACAACTGCAGATTCATCTGAAAGCTCAGGTCTAATGGACAACTTCAATTTTCCTCCATCAATTTCTACAGTTGCTATTCCAAAAGCCCATTTGTAACCCTTAGGGTCTTTAAAACGCCCTTCTCTCAGAAAGTCAATTCCCAAAATAGAAGGTGCATTAGGACCTGTTACAATAGTGTGTTTCTTCCACTGCTTCCCAGTTAAACTTATATCAACCTCTATCTTAAACAACTCTTGAGATCCACCAGTGACTCCCTGAATAGTTATAGATTCTCCCCCTTGATAATTTGATGGTATTATGGTGCACTGAGCTCCTGTGTCAACCAAGGCCCTGTACTTCTGAAATCTTGAAGTGCCAGGCCACTGGATGTACACATCCCAATAGATTCTGTTATCTCCATTCTCCCTTACCTCCCCCTGGCGGAAGGCAGGGCACCCCTAATGGTGGGTATTACCTCCACATGTACAGCTGGCACAACGTCCAGCACCAGAATTAGGATCACTGTTGGAGCTATCAGAGTTGTTCTGGGAAACTGAGGAAGCGACAGCTACCCTCCTGGTATTGCTACCTCGGGATCTGCCCCTCTGCAGCTCCCGTAACCTCTTGAAAAGATCAGAAGTTGGTTGACCATCCCATCTGTTCATGTTCTCACCAAACTGATCACGCAGAGTTATCCAGATACTGCCACGTGATTGCCTCTGCTGTCTGTTTTGGTTTGACCTATTCTGGAATGGCCTTCTTGGAGCACGTCTGTTCCTAACAGCTGAAACTTGTATCCATCTGGAGGAAGAGGAATTAGAATCATCCCCCTTCATCAAGTTGGATATGGAGGTTTTAAGTTCCTCCTTCAGCTCTTTCATGCAATTCTCCATCTTTCCAGACAGAGTTTCAATGGCTGAAACCAAAGAAGTACGTGCAAGACTATCCTCCAACTGCCTCATTTGGTCAGTGAAATGGCCAACAGTGGGAGGCACTCCACCATAATTTCTTGCCACAATCCTGCTTGCCAGAATAGTGGCATAATTAGGAGGAGCAAGCTTAATGAGCTTTTTGGCAAGGCCTGTTCCAACAGGAATTTCATCAGGATTCAGAGTCTTATGATCTCCATACATTACTTCTCTCACAGCAAACTCTCTCAGACGCTTGATTCCCTCAGCTATTGTGGTCCAAGGCTTAGGGTTCCATGGTAAATCATCTCTGCTGGGGTACCTCAGCGAGACTGCCAGTAGGAGGCGTGCCCACAGAGAAACTTTACCAATGCATTTGCCTAGATGCCTGTCTATGCCTGTATCCTTTGAGAGCATCCCCAACTGAGAGGCCGACTTGTCGCCTACCACCAATGCTGGGGCTCCCATATCAAAACACCTGGCTAGCCAAGACAGGACTGGCTCATTATCTCCTCTGATGTAATCCTTCCTCACATGTCTAATTTCCTGTCTGGGTGCATTAGCTGACTGTACGTCATCCTCCTCCTCATCATCATCATCATCCTGAGGTCGCTGTCCCCATAATCCTATTTTAATCCTCCGTTGAATTTCTTTGAGTTCAGAGGCACTACCAGCAGTTCCTAATCTACCAGGGTCTACATCCTGACCTACATCTCCATCATCCATGTGGGGTCTCAAGAGGTCTACCAGAGTTTTAAGGCTAACCCTTTCTTCCTCATCAGAAGGATCTTTCTTAAGAGAGGGACCCTGAGTAGAAGGACCCTCATCTCCATCTGCACCATCTCCTGCAGCATCTGCATCTCCTCCTGCAGCTCCTTTACGCTTTCTGGTTACAGTGGCCACCAAATTTACTGGCTTGGTTTTCATATTCACAGCAGAGTTGGAAGAGCAAGTAGCCTTATGTCTTTCTTGACACAGTGCTATCAGTAGCCATATGATTATTCCAAAAAGCAACAAAATTAAGATTAAGGCTAGTACAAGATATCTAGGGTACCACTGGTTCCAAGGACCCTCTGTACTTGTAAGAGGAGTAACAAACTCATATGTGTCTGCTAGCACATCCATAGTTGAGTTACCATAGCTTCTTAGCCCAATAAGACCACAATAGAATTCACCAACATTCAGTAACTTGTTCTTAACCCAAAGAAACGACTTATATGCCACATATCTCACAATCTTGTCTATCATGCAAGAAACGGCCCATCTGTAAACAATCACACTGATAATAGATGAAATAGAATGACTCAGAATCCAAAACAGCTTCATTTTGCTTCCTAATCTGAGCAGAAATAAATCACAAGCAATCGAGCCCCACGTTGGGCGCCAAAAATAAAAAGTGTGTCGGTGTGAGCTGAAATTCCCCCCCTACCGACAATAACCAGGCTAGCTCAGTCTGGAAGCAAATGAAAAGCTGTATTTACAAGCAGAGTCTAAAATCTACAATGAAATGCAATGAATATGTACAAATATACAAAATTCACAACATTCACAAATATATACAATCAACAGAAAAAGCACAACCGATCTCCCTTTGCTTCCCCCCAAGGGGACCCTCCCAAAGGGGCCTCCCTCTCCCAGGAGCTTCCTCCCCAGACCCCCCTGGACAGAGAAGCAGAGTTAGTTAAGCAGAAAGTTGTTAACTTAGCTGCCAAGGTCAGTGTGTTATCTTCAGCCAGAAGAGAAGAAGAAACAGCAGCCAGACAGCCCAGCAACTGCCCCCACTGCCGAACGCAGAATGTGCAGAATGCCTACTTTGTTTTGGGTAATAGTTCTTAAACATTTCTATCTATCCAATGGAAGTGTTTAGAACAATCGTTATTTTGCTTTCTTACACCCAATAGTGACTTATTTACATTCTTTCACTTTCTCTGTTCTGAACTTTGCAAGGAAAAATTAAAAAGACAGTTTCAAACCATCACAAGTTGAGACTTAAAGACTTGAAAAATGCCATTAATTTTTAGAAATCAATTAAGGAAAGCCTGTAACTTGTTTTTATGTCTGTATATCTCCATTAAGCACACTGGACAAATTAATGATTCATTTTCACATTTCACCAACAAGAAATGTGAGAGTGCTTCTATCCTGAATATTCTTCCATATATAAATACTCCTTCCAACTGTTCATGCTGATGAAGACATAAAGTAGGACATGTCAAACAAAATTCCAAGTCGGTAGAATACAGGACCTGAGATATAGAAAATGTTGATAGTTTCGAATTAATAAATATTTTAGTCTACCTAGATAAAGCTTCAATTTATAATAACTGAAATACATGTGAAAAGAATATATGAAACATAATGATTTAATACAAGGAATTTAAAAAGCAGTATTTTATAAAAATCTCATTGAGTGTTTTACTTCACTTGTGTCACTGATCGTTTCATATTCCATACATATTAAATGAAAAACCTCATCTGTTTTAATTGCTATGCAAAAAAAAAGAGCTGAAGAATTTATTAGATGATGGTGCTTTACCTTGGGACCCTATGAATAAATAATCACATAAACTGATTGAATATAGGCTATTAAAAAAAATGAGACTGATAAAAATTGCATATGGCAACCTGACTTTCACTGGAAGAGAAAGACCAGTATCATATCCATAAGAGCTATATTGCCCATACAAAAGATCGATTTGACCGTATAAGCATTAAAAATATTTATGTTGTGATGTTATTTTAGCAGGAATAAAGGTAAGAAAAACGCAGAAAAAAATATTTCTGTCCCAGAAGTGCATAGGTCTGATTTTTTTTTTTTCCTTTGTCTCTCTAGGGGAGAGATTATCAATAACATCAGTCATGATCTCAATTCTAATGCTTGAGAAAAAGCAAATAAACAGACAAACTGCTCATTGTTATATAAATTATTTTCCAGAGTGATGGAGTAAATGAATGAATCCTGTCTAAGAGATGTGAGCTGTGGTGGTTTACACAGCACAGAATGTACTTTCATAGTAAAGTGATAAGAAGAGTGTATTCCAATATAGAGTGATACCAAGTTGTTTTGTTGGTTTTTGTTTGTGGGGTTTTGTTGTTGTTGTCGTTGTTTTGAGGTTTTTTTTTTTTTTTTTTTTGGTTGGTTGTGGGTTTTTTGTTTGTTTCATTTTGGTTTGGTTTTAGTTACTAATGAAGTAATAGCTGTGGTTTCTTCTTTGACTTAATTTATTAGATTATTACATTTATTTCTTAATTGTGATACTAATGTTTCTTTAAATACTATAATGTAGCATTTTATCTACAATTGAACTTTCTGTTTCTTTCCCATGATTTTATTTCTTTTCCTGTAATATGAGACAGTATCATCTTCGACAGAATTCTGTGCAGAGTCATCACAACCTTGATTAAGAACAAAATGAAACTTTTCCAGAAGGTGAATATTTTCTTATTTCTCTAGTTTCAACTGATGGGTTGTTATTCATCTGCATCAGCTGCAGATTAAGTTATTGATTAGTTAAAATTAGAATATAGTACATATTGCAACTGAATCTATCTATCCACGTGTGTATCCATGCATTCCTATGTATCTCTGTCTAATAGGGAATTAGCACTGAGTTTAGAGAGCTTAGAAAACAGAAATATCAGGTCAGAAAAATCAGGCCAATTTTTAAATTTTTAAACTTCACTAAACTTAGTCATTAGCAGCACACTTAACTCGTAATCACCAGTACTTACCCAGGATTCATCACCACCACTACACGTACAAAACTGCCCATCTAAAGTGTGCATAGGCACTACCATGGAGCTGATGCCATGCAGTTGTTGCCAATGGCTGTGGCCTTTGATGGTTCCCTCTTGTGGAGGTTAAGGAGACCAGGTTTCAGAGCTCTTTGGTGAGAGAAGTTAAAACTGAAATGGTGTTATCTTGTTTCTTCTCTCCAATTTTCCTCTCTTAAGACAAATGTTTTTATGCCATTTTACCCCTCCGCAAAACCAGGGGTCTCCTCTGCTCTTGATGCTGCTTATTTTGTTTTGACTTGCCCATCAACCTTCTCCTGTCTTCAGGAAATGTGTCATCTACTTAGTTTCTCACAGACCTATTACTGAGGTTCTTATGTAAACTTTTGTCTAGCTGTGCCATCAATGTTGCAAAGTATATATATACTATTCTTAGCTACACTATTTTAGTACATTTATATTCAGGCTCAAGAAAATAATCTTCAGAGTAGTACATTTATAATTTATGTGTCAAAGGCCTCTGCACTGGTTAGAGCAATACTAAAAAAAAAAAACATGTAAAACCCAAATGACATAAAGAATGAAGAATGGCAGTGTTTTGAGGCTATTTTACATTTCAGGTTTATTTTTAAACTCAAACATCTTTTAGTGACATTAAATGTTGGAATAAATGTCATTATTAGATACTAAAAAGTAGTACCATGCCTGTGTCACATAAACATGAGTATGCACCTCAGGGCATTGAACCATTTTAATGATTTATATAAATCATAGGCAGGAAGTAATGCAACATAATTTAACCTAGGTATTTCTTTTTAAGGTTAGGAAAATTACACTGGAATTAGAATTAATATTGAATTAAAAAATTAGTTATCTTAATATTAAGTTATTAGTAAAATACAGAAAATGAGCAATTATGGTAATTAGGATTAGAAAGAAGTTTGTGCTACAGGGTGACAAGTAAAAATAATATTTTAAGTAAACATGATTATACTATTATAAATTACTTTTAATAATTAAAATATTAACAAATTTCATAATAGTTTGTAGTCAAGATAATTCAATATTATCTTCAAGCATGAGCTGAATCAAGTCAACTCCAACAATGGAAGAAGGCTCACTACAGATGGGAAAGACTGATGTACCCAGAAGCTCAGACAGTAATGAAAAAAAGCAAATTTAATCTCTGTACAGAGGGGACCAGCGGGTAGATTTTGTTATAAAGAACTATTAACAGCTGAGTGAATCATCTGGTGGTGTAAATGTTTCCCTGGTTCAGTCAGGCCAGCATAGTGACTGAACACATAGCTCAGTCCAAAATAGAGTACAAAAACTAGACGACTAGAAAAATAATTTCAAACACACCATTGGCTTTGAGCTGGCTTAAACCCATGCAACACACCTCACCCCCCCACCTTCCCACTTTCCCCTCCTCTTCAAGAACACAGCCGGCCCAGCAGAAAAGACCAACACCCAAAAACTGGAAACCAGAAGCAGCAACTGGAAACAGGAAGCCTCTCATATTACAGTCTCAACTCCAAGCCCCATGATACATTGCTCCAGCCAGCACTTTCATTTTAAAGCTGGCATGATGTCAGCATGGCATTGAATACTCACCAGCAGTTTCAACTGGCTAAACCCATGACAAATATCAAATTGACATTGTGTCCTAAAAACGTCTCAACACGGATCTGAATCAGAGTATGATCAGATGGCCATGTTTAACATGTTTTAAAAATCTCCTACTCCTCAACTTGGATTACTACTGGAAAGGTAACATATGAACCAATCTCAGAGAGAGGTTTGTGTATTAAAGTAACTGTAAACCTGCTAAGATAGTATTAAAAAACATTTGAAGTGTTAAGAAAAATTTATTCTAGGAAAAGAAAAAAGTCACTTTGCAAAACTATCAAAAGCTGTTACCTACCACAAACTTCATTCTTTTGAGAATGAAAGGCTCTTAAACTTCTTTGAAGTACAGTTGAAAATTCCCTTTGAATCACACAAAGAAAGGAAACCTAGGAATAACAAATGTAAAAGCAAAGAAAACTAAAGGTTTTATCAGCATATCTCTCTCTACAAACTTGTAAGTATATAATATTTTCTGTATAGTTAATTTGCTTAGATTCTAAATAGAGGGAACTGTATGCTGATTACTGTTCATGTTTTCTATTTGTAATGAATTGCAATGAAATAAAAAGTTATTTATTGTTATTTATTTTGGCACATTTTCATCAAGTTAAAAAAAAAAAAAACCACACCCAAACCACCCCCTCAACTTTATAAGACCATAAAACTAATGAAGGTGAAACTTTGCAATATTGTAATGATATACTAGAGGAAGAGCCAAGTATGTAGTATAAATCATGTGGACATTTGTCTAAACTTAATTAAATAATTCTGTTCTGTCAGCCTAAACTAATTAATTTCAACAGTGAAAACCCTTACATTTTTAAATTTTTTATCAAGTGACAAACTTTGAATTATCCTTCACCCAAAAAAGAACAACATTCAAACTCTTTTCATACATAGAGCTGAAATTACAAGCAATTTTCTTTTAAGACACCAATTTATTACCTTTTTAGCTAGAAAGTGTGCTACTGTTGCAACAGCCACCCAAAAATGTGGATTTATTGTGACCAAAACTACTCATCACTCCTTCCAGCACAATACAATTACAAATTTGGATGTCAGTTGAGAGTATGATACTACACAACCAAGCAAACTTTAAGCTTTAAGGAATTTTCTTTCTAGAAAGATGATCCAAAATGTGTATGTACTAATTCATCAGGGGAAAACCTCCTACTCAAGGGTACCCAAAATGCATACTCACTCAATTTGTGGAAGTATCTTTAGATGACATCCCATTCTAAAGGGAGAGGTTCTGACTGCTAAGCCATTTGCTGAATGGAGACCAACTCAAAATTCTCTAGCAGTACTTCATTTATACCGTAAGTCAAGGCTGCTTTGTTTTTGGTTGAAGGACCAAATCCACAAAACCACAAAAAAGGCAGGGTAAAATCCTGGCCCTGGATTCATCAGTTAATGTCAGCAGAGGTACCAAGCTTCTAGCAAGCCTTGGCTCCTTACCACGTTTGTCAGACTTTTGTCAGAGCAATTGTACCTGCCACAGCTACTGTAAACCATTTTTCTTCAGCCACGCTGGCAACATTTCATTGCACCACTCTTTCATATGTTACAATAATTGACCAACACGCAGTCTCGCTAATTAATCCAGAAGTTTCTATCTTTCAGAAATTTCTTTATTAGATTTTTGTCTTCATTATACATAACTAACTCAATCAGTATTCTAATGAAATTGTAAATCCTAATAATTCTTTCCAAATTCCAGAGCAGTGGTACAAATTGTCCAATGAAGTAGGGTTATAGCAATCCTTCAAGGTTTTTAAGATGTGCCTGGACACAGCTTTGAATACCCTGGCATGAATTCAGAACGGACCCTTGCTTAAGAAGGAGGTTAGACTGATGACCTGCTAAGGTTTTGCATGCATACTCAAGAGCTAGAATAAAGGACATTTTTATTTTAAGAAAATTAAAAATAAGAGGTAGAAGGGGGTGGGAGGGGATGAAGGAGCAGGAGGGGGAAAGTCGCACAACAAGACAAGACACCTGCTGCAGCCTGGAAAAGTGAAACTCCTCCAGGCATCATGCACCATGTATTCTTAGGGCAGAGGCCACAAACTGCAGGCTTCCTGGAGACACTCTTATAAAGAGGCCAAGCCCTTAAGCAGGGAATGGGGAGAGGGAAATAGGGAGACAGCCTCACAAGGAGCACACGTTTAGCTCACTGAATAAGAACATCACAAGTTGCAGCCACTAGTGCTAGCTACACAGCATCAGCTCTGTGATGTTACATATTCACAGCTGGTATAGGATATGATGAAGGGAGGATTGCCTTCAGTATGCAGTGATAATTATTAACAATGTGTAATAACTAATTATTGTCAATGTGTGATGTTAATTAATGTCTACCTATTAAAGTGTTATTTTAACAGTTTGAGACTGATTGGATTTTTCAGTCTTCTAAGCACTCCAGTCACAGTGCTCTCTGGTTTCCTGATACACAGGCAGTCAGTTGCAAGAGCTGGCTGTGAGTGGTTGCAGAATGACCTAAAAATGCTGACACTCAGTAACAGCATGCTGGAAAATTAGTACATATAATCTTCAAACAATAAAGTTACATAAGCAATTATTTCTTTAAAAATCTACAAACACTTTAATGAAAATTTAAACTAGATTATTTTTCAGTTGTCTCATTTTTGAATAGTTTTTATGGTATAAATGTATGAGAGAGCTTCATCTCAATAGAGTATGTAGTACAAAGTCTGTCACCTGAAAATTTTCTAAAATAATAGACTGAAGAGAGGATAAGCATGGAATATTTCTTATTGTCAAATATATGATATTAGAGGCATGGAAACACTGCAGAACCAGGTAAAATTGCCAGCACAAGCAACAGAAATACGTTATAATACAATGAAACCTGGCTATGTGTGAGATTGCAGAAGTGAAAAATTTAGAGGATCAAAAGTGGTTGGTCAGGTTTATTAGAAGACATGTATATCCTGAAATCCAAGAATACATGTTCTCTTCAGGAAAACCTGAGACCTTATCAAACAAGCTACAAAGGTGTATGTGGAAGATCGAGCTATACACTTATCCCTAATGACCCACTTTCTAACAACTAATGATTGAAAACCAGTACATGTTCAGAATCTAGGAAATGTCTGTTGTAACTAACAATTTCATTGCTGACACTCCATCACATAAACGTCTCCAGAGACTGGTGACAGTGAAGCTAATAATTACTTCAAGAGAATGTTAATTTGGCCAATAAAGATGGTTCCACGCAGTATATATGTAATTTATACAGATCTGTAGTGAAGATCTTTGCAGCTGAGGTAAACTTCCTATATTTTCTTTTTAGTGAATGTTAAAAAAAAATTATCACAGAATCACAGAAACATTCAGGTTGGAAAAGACCCTCAGGATCACCAAGTCCAACCGATAACTTTATGAAGTTCACCCCTGAACCATATCCCCAAGCACCACATCCAAACAACCTTTAAATACATCCAGGGTTGGTGACTCAACCACCTCCCTGGGCAGCACATTCCAATGCCTGACCACTCTTTCAGTGAAAAACTTCTTCCTAATGTTCTGTCTAAACCTACCCAGTCATAGCTTGAGGCCATTCCCTCTTGTTCTGTCACTAATCACCTGTGAGAAGAGACCAGCACCAGCCTCTCTACAATGCCTTGTTGAAGCTCATTCCATTAACATTGGCCCATTGAGCCAATCTATCCAAGTCCTTCTGTAGAGCCTCCCTACCCTGGTGCAGATCAACACTGCCATGTAACTTGGTGTCATCTACTGATGACACACTCTATGGCTTCATCAAGGTCATCAGTAAAGGTGTTAAACAGAAGTGGTCCCAACACTGAGCCCTGACGAACACCAGCTGGATTTAACTCCATTGACCACCACTCTCTGGGCCTGTTCACCTGTATCTACCTTCTTTCATTTTGAAGCTGTTAACCTTTGTCCCATCACCACATTCCTTGGTAAGGAGTCCTTCCCAGTCTGGTTTAATGGGGAGACTGAAACATACTTGGAAGAGATTAGCTGGAAGTTATTGAATAGATGAACAGGCTCAGGGCACCCCTTTGAAATGAAAATATTAGAGAGCTGGAAGAGGAACTGAAGAGGGAAGCAATATTACATATGTTCTCCTCTTTTGAGCTTTCTGAATTTTCCTTGTATGGCTACTGTTGAAGATGTAACACTAGGTCAGACAGTGGCTTGGTCTGAACCAGCTTTTGCTGTTCTTGTGCGTGGTCTTATGCTACCTAAATTCTAGCAATCTATACAGTGACCACTTTGGATTCAGTTACCTCCTATGCCAAGTAGGAAGAATCCAAGTGATTGCAGTTCCTGTTGATATGTCAGCATGAGTGAGTCATAAACAGAACATGGAGATAAGCACTGATAGAGGCCCCAGCGAAACAGAAAAGAGGGTCAGAAGATCCCATAAAATGTTAAAAAAAATGAGCAGACATGGCACTTTGGTACATGGTTTAATGGCCATGCTGCTGTTAGGTTGACTGCTGTACTAAATAATATTATACAAATTTTTTGACAGAAATGATTCTATGATTCTATGGAAGATATCAGATTTTTCAAATATTTTCTGCCCTCAGTGTGGTGAAGATGATCTTTGATATAACCAGAGAATGGTTAAAGGGGATGATGCAAACATTTTTTTATTTCCATGCTATCTGGCACATATAGAATAAGGAGGATTTTAGAAGATTTGTCTGTGAGTAGAAGTAGATATCTTGTTGAATCACTTTTCTGTTCACAGACCTTAGCTGACTGTGACGTACTTTGTGTCCTACAGATTTCTCAATTGTTGCAAGCAGCGTGAAAAACAGATACAGAAAAGCGCACTTACAAAGCCTCTCACTGAGTAATTTCCCCATCTGTGAGTTATACAGCCTGTTGTTTTAAACTATTGATTTTTTCCCAGTATCGGAGAACTGCAATATTTATACTTTTCATCTACCATTAATATATTCTTACAAACATCCTAAAACATTTCAGCTTTAAGAATCCGTGTAAATATTAGATGCTCATTGTAATAACATGTAAAGTTCTTCTTTCCAGTCAAATTGCTTCCTTGTTTCTGGAGGTTTATCTCAATTATTGTAAAAATGCAAGTAATATAGCAATGCCAAATTAAATTTAATGCCATTTTTTTTTACAGAACATTATAAGATATTAATGAAAAATCTAGTATTAACTGTGCCAGAATTTTCCTTCTGATTCTGCTTGAAATAAAAAGATCTATAGGTTTGCCTTAGCATCAAAATGTTAGGTTCTTTAAAATAAGATGTATAGCTCTTGATGACCTCACCCAAGTACCCTATCTTGTTACATCAGCTTCTGAAGCAAACTTTCATTTAAAGAAAATGAAAAGCATATAAGCCTATCTGCATATAGCAGGTACATAATACTGCAGTTCAGTGTACCTTTTGGGTACCCCATGATCTAAGTTTTTTTTTTTCAAAAGTTGTCTTTCATGTAATTAACAAGGTGAACCAAGATTTTATGGACAGTAACAACACCCAATTTAACATTGTCTTTTAGCCCAGAAATGAGAAAGGACCTGAATAAAATAGCTAATTCTTGATATATATTTTCTTAACATATATTTCTTAATATACGTTTTCTTACCAAGACTGTTTGTGCACATAAACTTTATAGCATTTTAGAAATATTGGATTTTGCAAGTTGTTCAGCTAGTGACTTACATCAGTTGTCTTTCTCATTCAATTCTGGTATAAATTATCTTCCTCTCTCTAGAGAAAACTCTCTTTGATGGAACCAGCTGCATTCTGCCAGTATTACTACTTCATTGTGCCTTTTACATAACATTCAATGAACATAATGTTAACATAGTCTGACTTTTTTATTTCCCACTTATTTTGCAGGAAAGTTAATTCAGCTATATAAAAATAGAATGATATGTGGAAGAATGAATGGTTTAATGGTTATTTCATTTTATAAATTTTTGTTCTTCTGTGAAAATGCATTTACAACCATGCAAGCTAATATGTTTTAAAGTATTAAAACTGCTTTTTGCAAAAACATTGAATAAGTGGTTTGTAATTTTTAAATCATGCTTCAAAATCTGCAAAATTGAACAGCAGGATGTTACAAAAAGTAATTTAAATCAGTAGCTAAACTTTAATATTGTTAGCAATTGCATTAAAGGAAATGGTGAAATCACTATTTTTAAAATATATCCCTTCAAAAGTCACCCAACTTCGAACTCAACTAGAAGGGGAACTTACGTATGACTTAATACTACATGTGCACATTCAGCTAGCCCCACACAACAGTGGACAAGTAAAAGGAAATATGAACATCTTGAGCACATTACTCTGAAAAAACAAACAGTTGAGAGAAAATGAAATAAATAATAATTAAAAATCCAAACAGTTTTGTATTTCCTCCTAAAAACAAGAAGAAAATCCTATATATTTTGATGAAAATTAAAATGAATTGAAGTAGAACATTACAGCAATTCTAAGTAACTAAATCTCCACAAAATAAAATAATCTTATTCTGATGTTAATTGTATGAAGTACAGCAAAAAGACAGGTCCTTTGATTGTTCAAGCCACTGTAAGAAAAACAAGAGGTGCAACATCATAAGAGTTTGCTGTACCCTTTTGGCATCACTGCATAACATAAAACCCATGAACTAGTTCTTGCTTTCGAAAATAAGTGCAAGTTATTTTAAAGCAAAAATAGATAAAGTTGCAGTGGGGAAAAAATAAATAAAAAAGTTATTCCCTTTTGAAAGCCAGAGACACTACGCTTCTCCCAAAGAATACAATGCCACTAGAAACAAAATCTCTCCTGCTTATGCACAAGGCTATATAGAAGACCATCAATTTGACTTATATACATTCAGTGTCTCTCATGGCCTCCTATTTTTTTCTGATTGAACCACTTACTCATTTTAGTGAGCGTATATAACAATAGACTCATCTGTCTGTACTTCCATTGGGATGCTTAGTGAGGTTCTTTATTGTCTATAGACTTTAAGTGGGATCAGTCAGACACTCTTCTTTCTCTCCTTTCCTACAAAATACCAGTGATTCCATTCCCAAGTTTGCAACCTGTGCTTGAGAGGACAACCTAGGGGCCTGGTTTCTTGGAGAAGGGCAAATCAGAGGCCCAGATTAATGCAAAACACAAACACATTGCAGTATAAATTTACCATATTTATGGTGCAAGTATCTGAAGCACTTCCTAAGTGGAATGTGAAAAATTGGAACATATTTCAGACACTTGCATTATCTACACTCATCTCAGGGCACATTGCAAATATAAAAGTTAAATGATGAGAAAATCTGTCATTAACAAGGAAACTGTTATTTAACATCACAGAAGCAGCAAAAATAGTTTAATTTTCTCAAGTTTTTATCTGATTTTCTGAGCTTGCCGTGAGATCTTACCTGGCTGCGGAAACTGTTGCATGCTAATGAGGATTTTTCAGGTTTGTTTGTTTTAAAGAAGGACTGACTTCATAGGCTTGAAAATTGAAGGTGGTAAAAGGAGAAAAGAAATATAGTTTGATGACTCAGTGGCCTTAAAGGTCTTTTCCAATGTAAAAGTTTCTATGCCTCTTTAAAATAATGTGACTAAAGGTTCCAAACACAATCTACAATAGTCTGTAGATAACTGTTAGTGGAGAAAGAGTGGGCACAAGTTTGTGAAGTTTACAGTTTAACTCCTTTTAGGCAACATTACACTTCATAATGAGAATAAATATAAATCTAGAGTTTGGTACATTTTGAAGGGTTTGGTTTGCGTGTTTGGTTTTTTTTTTAACAGTTCTAATAAACTTGAATTGTAATTCACTGATCCCTTCAAGATCAGCACTGAAAATTGGATAACATTGCAGTGGTTTCCATGGACATGTATTTCTCACACTTCTTTCAACAAACTTCATTAGGAGAAAATTCTCAATAAAAATTACAGATACATGTCATATTATAAGACTAACTTTATTTTGCTGTATTGAGGTGACTACAAGATTACTACAGTAGTAAATGAACCTCAGGATATAGGAAGATCTTTTTGCTAAGAACTCCGAGCTGTATTGACGATATATATATATAAGTCCTTTGAAGGAAAATTCCAATTTTTAAAAAATCTAGGCAGGATTCAGGAGCAACTGATGTCATTTTACCTAGACCTGAGCAAGGCCTTCAACACTGTCCCACATGACATCCTGGTCTCCAAACTGGTGACACATAGGTTTGATGGGTGGTCCACGAGATGGATAAAGAACTGGCTTGATGGCCGCACCCAAAGAGTGGCTGTCAATGGCTCCATGTCCAAGTGGAGGCCAGTGAAAAGGGAAGTCCCTCAAGGGTCAGTCCTGGGACCAGTCTTGTTCAACATCTTTGTTGGCGACATGGACAGAGGCATTGAGTGCACGCTCAGCAAGTTTGCTGATGACACCAAGCTGTGTGGTGCAGCAGACATGCTGGAGGAAAGGGATGCCATCCAGAGGGACCTTGACAGGCTGGAGAGGTGGGCACAAGCCAACCTCATGAGGTTCAACAAGACCAAATGCAAAGTCCTGCATCTGGGTCGTGGCAATCCCAAGCACAAATACAGGCTGGGCAGGGACTGGCTAGAAAGCAGCTGTGAGGAGAGAGACTTGGTGGTGTTCGTAGATCAGAAGCTCAACATGAGCCAGCAGTGTGTATTTGCAGCTCAGAAAGCCAACCAGATCCTGGGCTGCATCAAGAGAAGTGTGGTCACCAGGTCAAGGGAGGTGATTCTTCCCCTCTACTCCACTCTGGAGAGACCCCACCTTGAGTACTGTGTCCAGTTCTGGAGCCCCTAATACAAGAGAGATATGGACATGCTGGAATGTGTCCAGAGGAGGGCCACCAGGATGATCAGAGGGTTGGAGCACCTCTCCTATGAGGACAGACTGAAAGAGTTGGGGCTGTTCAGTCTGGAGAGGAGAAGGCTCCAAGGTGACCTTCTTGTGGCCTTCCAGTATCTGAAGGGGGCCTACAGGAAAGCTGGGAAGGGACTTTTTAGGATATCAGGTAATGATAGGACTAGGGGGAATGGAATAAAGCTGGAAGTGGGGAGATTCAGACTGGATGTGAGGAAGAAGTTCTTCAGCATGAGAGTGGTGAGAGCCTGGAATGGGTTGTCCAGGGAGGTGGTTGAGGCCCCATCCCTGGAGGTGTTTAAGGCCAGGCTGGATGAGACTCTGGCCAGCCTGATCTAGTGTGAGGTGTCCCTGGCCATGGCAGGGGGCTTGGAAGTAGATGATCCTTGTGGTCTCTTCCAACCCTGACTGATTCTATGATTTTTTTGAATTATTTTGGCTGATATTTTGCTCTAATGTAGGACTAAAAATTTACTATTTAAACTTAAGCTGTTAATTTTAAGGCATGTCATATAACAAATTAATAAGCAGGAAAATCACCACAGGAAACTCTTCTCAGCATAAAATACACATGCCTACCTTTATTTTTAATTTTTTTTAATTTTTTTTCATTATCTAAAAGCAGAATCTAGCATTACTAGTTAATAATTAATCAGCTTAAATGTCTTAAACTGGGTGAGGTAACTCTGACCCTTCATTTAACAAGGCAGCCTTCTAGCTCTGAACTTGTTAGCTATTATTCTCCTTTTTCATTAAGGCTTTGACAGATACATTCTTACAAATGCAGCTTTTACAAATGAGCAAGCTACACTTCCCTTGCATTTTTCTATCAAATGTTGGTAGTCTTCATACCTCACTCTCTCCTGACAGATATGTCTTCATTGCAGTTGATACAGTGCAAAATCCATCAGCTTATACTACCCCTCATCATTGCCAAAATCTTTGCCAAAAGATTACCAAAATTTTCCCTGAAGTCACTGATCTCTTTTCCTCTCTCTCTGTTCTAAAGAATACAGAAGAGCAGGCAGTGGGTCTTAAAGTGTTTATAGGTAGTTATCTAACTGAAAATATGTTACAACTTACATGTATTTGAAATCTCACCATAATCATTCTTGCACTATGCTAATACAGCTAGTGAAATCAAGATGTTATTCACAGTGCATATACGACTTTCATTGTGATAAACAACACAATAAAATGTTGACTGTATGGCTCTACACTTAATCATGTTCAAGACAAATGCCTACTCTATAGGAAGCACTGGAAGTATCTCTTTGGGGAAAAAAAATGTTCAAAAAAGTTTCTTCTTTCATCAGATGTTCTTCGGATTTTAGAAAAGATCTGATTGCCTTACCCATGGTAAACATAGAAAATTACTTTTTTTTCCCCTCCCCCAGTAAAAACAATTTAATAATAACCCAGAAATAGTTAGCCATTTCAACAAATCAAATTAAAAATCTACAGACTTGCATTTGTTAAAAGGAAATACTGTTTGAAGAGGAAAGAAAAAGGTTAATGAGAAAACAGGACTGACTACAACAATAATACTTTTTGGAAAAGGCATTGAATATACATGTACTTTAGTAACACAGTAGTTTGTAACTTTTCTGTAGTATGTTACATGGTGTTTAATGTATTGTGAAAGAAAAAAAAACACAAAACCACAAACCAAAAAGGAAATAGTAATATCTTCCATTTTACCTGTTCATTAAGAAGAGATTGGACCTTAAAATGTATTATGGTACACTTCAGAGAAGATGATAGCATCTGAGATTTTCCTTCCACTAACTCATTAATCACATGCATCTTTTCTTTCCTCTTTATTCCCCTACTTAGGAAATAAAATGGAATAAAAAGGAGGTCAGAAATTCTGGAAAATCTTATTTCATGTGGCATATATTGCCTCATTTTGTGTGTTTGCTTCCTCTTTTCAGTAGGTAAGGATGTCTGAAAAAAAGATAAAACATATGCTAAAATTCTTTAGAATACTCGATAAAGTAGGTATTCTAAAGCTAATCTAAGTTTAAGAAACTGGATTCCTCTGTCATGGTTACGAAAATAAGAGAATTAATGCTGGTGAAGCAAATATGTCTTTGCAGAAATAATGCTGTCATTTACCTCTTCTTAAACCTAGGTGCAGCAGAAAGATGTTCCTAATAAATACTGAGAGGTCCCAAATTAGTACTGAGTCTAGACTGTCGGTATAAAAATCAGTTTTAAAGTGCAAAAGGAAGCTTAGCAGAGTTTATGGTAACAATGGAAGAGAAGCCATGTTTTTCTCTTATTGCAATAATATAAGCAGTAGTGTCACTTCAGAATTTCAGATGATTTGTTTGGCCTAATTACTGACCTACATTTTACATGTATTATTTATTGAGAAAGGATGTGTGTACATGCAGACTCATTCTGTGTGTAAGAGCAGTTCACTTACACATTCCTAGTTTACGGGTACACTATTCCTATTTTTCTCAGATTTATAAAGGTAGGTGGAACAGCTACATTCATCTTCATGGGCTGTATGAGGAAATAGATGTATGGGGATGATGTTAATAACAGCATATCCACTGAATAGAGGCAACTGAAACAAAACACTGGAAAATCTATGATGACATGTTTGCTGATGAAATGGTTTTATTTATTTTTTTATTATTCTTTACTCCTCCCCCCTTTTTTTTTCTTTTTTTTTTTTTTCCTTAATGTCCTTTCTTTTTAATGCAAGTGCACAGGAAAGCTTAAGAACAGGATACTACTCTTAAATCAGTGTTTTGTCTCTCAGAGCAGGTCACAGCTCTTTCATGTTTGCTTTTTTCATGGCTACACCAGTGTCTTCTTGTTGATACAACGTGACATACCTTCAACATAAGGATGGGAATTCTTTTAAGCAAGTCTTGTCATTAATGTGGGAGATAAAAAGATTCTTTAGAAAGTTCTAAACTGACATTTTGCAGTATGCTTCTTTAATGACATTTCTCAAAGAGGTTATGTTTTTGAAAATCTTCTGATTAGGTGTGCTTGTTGTCTCTGTTCTACTGCAGAGCCACAAGTTACAAATTAACCCAGTTTTATATCCCACATTTGTGCTTTGTTTATGGGGGACAGAAATGTGAACACACAGGAATTGTATTCTATATGTGTATATGTTTGCTCTCTATATTTATTGTGAACTTACACATGCATAGCCAGTGGTTGAATATTTCCTTAAAATGAGGAATGAATTTGAGACTTTCCTGAACTTCACTGGCCAAAAAAACAACAGAGCTGTAGACCATGTTCTGGAGAATTCAAATTATTATTGTCTGGTAGCCAAAGAAAGACAGGGCAAAAATGACACTTTCTTTCCTCTATTGTCACTGGGGTCAGTCAAAAGATGGTGTTACAGTTTGAAGGGGGAACTTTAGCCTAGATCCTGACTGCAAAGACTGAAAGTAAAATAAATTTTGATTGGATGCAAAAGGAAAATAATGATAAGGTCTGTATAATTAATTGGATTGCTAATGGGATATAGAGGAGAGACATAAACAGTTCTTTTTCTCTTTTCCTTTTCTGTCACTTCTGCTTGCAACTTCTCTCTCTGTTCCATGGCCTTGCCAGAGGTATCTCTGTTTAGACTATTGTGTGAGGTAAGAGGAAGGAGCGAGAGAGTGGAGGAGGTGAACAGGTCTCCTGGATCTGTACAGGGGAGTCTGAGGAGTTTCTGTGTTGTTTATAAATTGTAAATATACATATATTGTACATATATTGTATATTTTATACATATTCATTGCATTTCATATTTCTGCATTGTAGTTTGCTTGTAAATATAGCTTCGTTTTCTTCCATCCCAAACTTAGTTGATCTGAGCAATTTTATTTTGGGGGTAATTCTCCAAATTAGCTGGGGGGTAGTTTCAGCCCATGACAGGTAGTAACAAACAGAAGTGAATTAAAAAAAAGTAAAGCAATAGGGGTATCTGATAGACCCGAAATGAATTGCAGAATGAAAGTGAACTCCTATTTTATTTATTCTGTTTTAAGAGGAGAAAAACATGAGTAGAATTGTGTTGTAATGTGGTCTCATACAGTTGTTTTAATTTCCTCATTTAATTTTACAATGTAAACTCCACAGTTTTTATGTATCAGCACTGACTTTAAGCATTCTAATTGCAATGAATGATGAGTTCCCTACTTCAAATAAAAAGGAGACACTATCTCATGACCTCACTTATTATATAGACACTTGACTTCTGCCAAATATTCCAGAAAAAAAAAAAAAAAAGACAGAATAAATCTGCTTTATCATTTAATAGTTTATATTTACTGTAGAGGTCCAGTGATTTAAAGTGGATGTTAATGGGCAACATTAGCATAGATGAGAAAGTGGAAATAAATGATACACACACACACACACAAAAGCGATGTGCCATATTTCTGGCATTATTACATAATTTCTGCATTATTACATAATGGTATTATGTAATAGTGACATAAAAGCAAAGAGCAATGTATGCCATAGAGCACCAAAGAGTTAGAGAGTTGACTGACTTGGTCCTTTTTGAGCATTTTTGGTGCAACAAGTTTCAAACATCACTAAAAGCTTCTAATTTTCCCCCTTTTTTAAACCTAGATTTTGCTTAATAAGAAAATAGTTAGCCATAAGAAATATATTTGAAAATATAAATTAAAAGCAAAACAACCAAAAGAGAAGTGGATTAAAAAAATCTTTTTTTTTTTGTTTTGTTTTTGTTTTGAGGTTCTTTAAATATTTATTTGAATTAGTTGTATTGGACATAGAGATCATTGAAATTTAATTTTGTGAGAAATCCTTATGTTGTCTGATATACATAAAATGTATGAACTAAGTATGAAATGTCAGGCATTTCATAGTTCAGGTATGCTGACCTTCTTGGACACAAATTTATATAATCAAAAAAGCTCTACTATATCTTATATATTCAGTCAAACTTTTTTCATATACTTATCAATCCTTAGGCATATTTTATAAAAGCACTAGTCTTTATTCTCATACATGCTCAGAAATATTTCCAGTATTTTCTTTCAACATCATATTCATTAGTTTCTCAAATCTATTGATCACTCATCTCAAAGGAAAATATGATGTCTTCTGATTTTTCTGTAAGTATCTGGGTGTTGGTCTTTGATATTTGGATTTAAAATGCTCTTTCAAATGGCTAGAAAACAAGATGGCTGCATTTGAGGTCATATTGATGCTGCATTGTCTTATCTTTCCATTATGCAATTTGTTGCATAATTGCAATAAGCAGAAAACATAATTTAATATTTCTTTAATTCTCACTGTGGGAACTTTGGACACATAGTTACTTAGTAACAGAAAGAACAGCAAAGGTTCTGTTTGTCAGTTCTGGGAGTATTTTCATTTAATTTCATGACACTGGTCAACTGGAATGTTTGAAAATCTTTGTTTAGTGCTTCATGGTATACATTTCCAAAGACAGGACTTTAGTGTATACTCCTTGAGAAAGCAAAACCAAAACCACAACCCAATAGATAATTTGACAATTTGTGACAATTTTAAGATAAAATTGTGAATTTAAGGTATACGTTTACATTCAGTAGGCATTTGCATGAGTTATATCTAACTTTTCTATGAAGTAGTTTTAATATGTATAAATTTTGTGCAAATCACAATAAAATTACTGTGATCTTTAAGTGTCATGGTAGCATCACCAACATCTCAACACATGAAGGAACTACATGCAATTTTATGAAAATTATCTTTCAACAAGAAACTACTGCTTGCAAAAGTCAATGAGAAGGAAAAAGTAAATATTTAGAAAATTATATTGTCTCCTAGTAATCATAATGAGGTTGTCTTGAGAAAGATTTGCAACTTGGATTGCATGATACCATTTTTAAGGGAAGTTGATTGGGATGGACTTAAGACCTAGAATACTTCTTCTTTTCTTTTATTTCCTGCTGCTTCTGTTTGTAGTTCTAGCAGGTGTTTCAGAGATGCAGATGTACACACACACACACACAAACACAGGCAGCCATGCACATCAGCACATGAAGTGAACTTTACGCTGTCATAGAAACATCAATAACACTCACATAAACAGAAACATGGAATGCCCAGACTTGTTCCTCCTTTCTGGTTGATCAGGATTGGCATTCTGTAATGAAAACACACACACATTGTCTAGATCACAGAATCATAGAACTGTTTCAACTGAAAAAAGTCCTCTAAAATTGTCAAATTAAATCATAAAGTCTAATCATCAATCTGACACCTCCGTGGCCATTAAGCCATATCCCAAGGTCCCATGTGCACACATTTCTTGAACACCTCCAAGGGTGGTGACTCCAATTCCTCCCTGGGAAACCTATTCCAATGCCTGATCACTCTTATAAAGAAATTTTCCCCGATAGCCAATTTAGATCTTCTCTGGCACCATTTCAGGGCATTTCCTCTTGTTATATCAGTTGATACTAGGGAGAAAAGACTGATCCCTATCTCACCACAACATCCTCTTAGGTCGTTGTAGAGAGCAATGAGGTCTCCCCTTAGCCTTCTTTTCTCTACATCACATTCATGGATCCCTCAAATATTAATATGGGCTCAAAACCCATGGTCAGATGCTAGGTCCTTTCCTTGGTCAACATCTCAGATCTTGGGTACTTCCAGACACAAGTTTACTTGTACTCACTGTCTAGTCAAGCCAACTATTCCAACTAGTAAAGCACACTCGTGCATCTGATGCTTCACTTAAACATTTCATTGCAAGTTTTCTACATCCTCATACAACTTTTACTTATCTTCACAAGTCCTTTCAGATATCCCAGGATAAGTCTTCCTTTCCCAAGAGGCCCAATAAAGTTTGTTTCTCCCTTTCTTAACAGCTATAAAGTTTAGAATTAGCATCTCCAAAGCTACAGCTGGGGCATTCCTTCAAAGACCTAACAGTCAGTGACCTATTCTGGTTTTGGTATTTCTACTGTTATCCTTTGCTTCCTAGCTATTGTGTACCTCTGTGATTAACTTATTTTCCTATCTCTTATTTATTTTTCTTGCTAAAATGCCAAACCTTTGTTAAATATTCTCACAAATCAGAGGTCCTTACCATAGAGTTGACCATGTACCCTAACGTTCCACACATTGTTTTGATTTCATATATACTTGCAACCCTGTGTTGAAATTGAGACGATTACATTTGTTCAGTAGGTAATAGAATAGTATGATTAAAACAGAACCATGGACTAACTACATGAAAATTCAGTATGATAAAATTAACCAAATTAGAGGACATTCCCCTTCAGTTTGAGAAGAATACGTACAGAAATCCTAATATACTTAAGAGCAAAATGACCATAACCCATTAATGTGATACAGCCACGAAAAAAAAGAAACCGAATTTTAGAATATATGAAGTGAGATATTTTTGGCAGACATGGCAATATAAATGTCTGCCTTTGCTTCACTATATCTCACCTTGTGGTATAGCATTTAAATTTTTATGGATCATTCAGTCCATCTACATTCTAAACCTGAACTGTATAAGGAAAACACACTCTAGTCTTTCAGAATGAGACAATAAAAGTGTAGTGTAATCTAACAGGAGGAGGACTGAGGGGCATAATTCAATTCACTCCTAAAAAAAAGCTATGCAAGCTAATGAGCAATGTTAGTGCTAAAGTAAATGAACCCAAACTGGACATTAGGAAGTCTAGTCTTTAAGCCTCAGAAAGCTGATATTTTAGAGTGTAGCTTTTAAATATCTTCTACATTAGAATAGAGAGAATAAAAAAATTTTAAGACCATCTGATATTAGAGAGCACTGAATTTGACAACCAAAAATAGACTTTAAAATTCTGTATTTTCCTTGTTACAGAACGACTGTAGACAATGATCAAAGTCTCAGAACTTATGCTGACAATTTTTAAATAGAGGTTAATGGATGAGGAGATCAGCAACTACTCCTTCAAAGGTGTTTTAAGTTGTGTCTCAGCTGTTGAGGAGATAATTTCTACAGTATTCCTTAAACTCCTGATCCCTTAGAAGTCTGGACCCAGGATCATTGATGAGCAGTGATTCTTCATTTCATTTTTTTCCTCAGAGAAAGCAGACAGAGAAACAGAATGCTCATTAATTCAGGACACAGACAGCACATATACTGTAGGTTGTAAAATTCTGTTTTATGAGATAGATATAGTTTTTTTATATATATAGTGAAGAATTAGAGAAGTAGTTGGTGTGGTAGGATGTGGGGAGTGTGTGCAGTGATAGCAGAAATTTAAGACAAGGATAAAAAGTGTTTGTTTGGAACTGCAGAATGCAGAAATAGATGCTTTTGCTGGGACTTTTCAAATAAAAGTAGTAACATAATAAAATGGATTGAATTATTTGTCCTCCTTTGCTGAAAAGCTTATTTGTAATATGTGCTACATTTTTAATTGCTCTATACCTTCAATTAGAGCCAGACTTTCCTAGAGAGGTCTGATTTAATTAAGTATTAGGATAAAAGCTAGAGAACTGCAAGACCTGCTCACTTTTTAGAAACTCTGGTGCTGGCATACTGGAAATAAAAATACAGTACACATATAAAAGACTAACATGACTTTTTAATACAAATATTCCTAATAAGGCAATGATGCAACTGAAGTGAAACCATTTGATTTCCTGGAAAACAAGAAGATGTCAAGGAAAAATATAAAATGATATTATAATGCCTACGAATTACTAACTTCAGACTGAATTTGAAAGGAAAGCCAGAGTGGAGTAAAAGAACAGTCAGGTGTTTGTGGCAGAAGCTATAAAGACCTGTCACAATTTTAAGAAATGCTGCCAGCTAGGATGTAAAAGCTTCTGAACTGCCTTGCAGACTGAATTCATTTGTAAAGCTGGAGTATCTGTGTGCTAATAAAATTCTTCTGTTCATTTCTTTTAAATGTTGTGGACAACTGAAAATATGTTAGAGTAAAGCCCATTCTTCACTATATAACTTAAAAATCACTGAAATAAACAACTTCTATTTATATCAGCTACATAACTATAGCAACAAGACCTTGAGGAAAAGCCCCTGGGGAGTGAATTCTTTCAAGAAAAAGGTGATTCAAAACAATGAATCTAGGGAGAATATTACTAAAGCTATAGAATAATTTAAACAGAAGAATCAGTGAGGCATGAAATCTGCTTCCTCAAAATCATCCTGAAAGAAACCAGAAACCTCACAGAAGTGAGAACTACTCTGAGAAACAGGATAATCCATACATAAGAGGGAGGGTATTTTGGAGCCGAGTGAAATGAAATGTCAAAGTGATTCATGTACTCAGAAAAAAATAGCAAAGACTACTGATTGGCACTATATACAACAGACAATTAAGGTACTGTGAACCTAGGCATTACACAATGTAGCATTTACATATGCGAGTCCCAAAGCAAAATCCAACTAGTGTGGAGTGCCTGAGCTCCTGGTCTAAATGCACTGAAGAATTAAATGATTCAGAATGGCAGGATTTATAGCAATCAGACTACAATTGCCTGAAGCAGCCAGCAGGAGACTTTGTAAAGAAAGCTATGTCTCCGAATCAGCCTTCACAGATGCCCAAAGACTTGAGCTGCAGGGAAAACCTATTTCAGCACAGAATTTGCAGCCCACGGGCTTTTCTTCATTTAGACAGTTTGCAAGACTGCAGAAAAGGAGATTTACTTCTTCCTCTCATAAAACGAGAGAGAATCTTCTTTTGGAAAAAGACTTTACAAATAGCACACTTGTGATATGTATACATACACACACACACACACACACACATATGTGTGTATATATATATATATATACATATATATATATATATACATATACATATACATATATATATATATATACAGGACATTTCTATTCCAGTGTTTTCACTGTTTAAATTCTATACTGTCAGGAATGTGTTACAACCAGAGCCATATGCATGAAAAACAACAACTCTTTTCCTGTTGATACTGTCTACCTTAACAAAATAAATTACACTGCACAAAAGTAATTAGCTGGACATTAGAGGAAATGCAAGAAGAATTGTTATTAATACTCTAACCCAATAAAAACAATGTTAATTTGGGAGAGTAGAGATCTGTGTTTGGTATATGTTCAGGGGGACTCAAATCATAAGCTACTGCAGTTGGAAGAAACACTTTTACTTTTATGTTCTAATAATGTCAGTCCTTCTACAGTCTTAGTATCAAAAATGAAAGGGTAGGAATATGAAGGGTAAGTGTTCCTATTCTTTTTTTCACTCCTTTCTCTGAGAGTCAACCTAGGGGTAAATTGAGACTACTAACAGTTGTACAAACACAATGTATAAAAGTCTGCCCAGTTTTGGGGGGACAGCAGCAGAAGTAGTTCACAAGAGATGTTTAGTAGGAAAACTGTACCATACCAACCATGATGGCTTATTCTATGCCACATCTTGAGAAAGACCACTTTTTCACCAGTTAACAGAGAAAGTTGCCAAGGAAGAATTCTAACAGGTTTTCATTTACTCATGTCCCACAAATCTTTGCTCTTTCCCTAAGGTAAAAAACAGTAAAAGAAGAAAGGGGGGGGAGGGGGGAGGGGGGGGGAGAAGGGGGAAAGAAGGTACAGAATATTGTGAGACATGAAACATCGATTTTGTAATGCATTCATAATATTTGTTTTGATTAATGTTAATTCTAATCCATTAAGGATTCTAGCAGTCTGAATAAAATACTGACTTTAGCATTAAAATGTTTTTGCTTGTGGAGCTATATTTTGCTTTTCTAATCAACATTAATGGATGCTATTCTGCATTACAATGTAGTCATCCATATTTATTAAAGATTTATTTAATTAAAAGGTAAAAGGTTAAAAACAAAACATATTTTGAAAAGACTATTAGGTTATTTGCTGCTATTAGCAAGAGAAACACGTTTCAACTTTATCATGCAAACCTGTTCAAAGCAGAGATCTGTAGAATTTTTCTAGGAGCCAGACATACAGTTCTCACTTCAGATTTTTTTTTTTTTTCCCATAGGTAAAGCACCAAAATAATGCTTCCTGGCAGAGCCTGGAATCCCATGAAAACTGAAAACAAATCTGAAACTATTTTACTCTTCTAAATAGCATGCTGTTATACTAAACATAAGACTCACATCTCAAAGCAGCAGCCACTACATTGCAGACATAACTTTTGTTGAATCTATCTCACTCATCTCACTCTGCCTTATTTCAGTTTTCAGTTGCTTCTCTTAATGTCTAGGAGGTCTTTGGGACTTAGTCTCAATACATCAATAATTTAAATATATTCGTCACTTCATAGAACATCTGTCTTTATTCTATCACTTCAGCTAGCTTTAATTCCTCTGGCAGTTTAGTAGCACTGAGGTTTGAGGTTCACCGTATAATTAAGTTGAAAGTTGGTGTGAAATGAAGCTGTAAAGTTCAACAAACTATCACTGAGGATTTACTCCAGAATGTGGATCTGAGTGAACAATATAGAAAATACTAATACAGATAAAAGAAATGTTTTCCTCTTTGAAGTCCTAAGCTGTTATTCTTAGACCATAGGATAATTAGATCATGAGATAATTGAAACATACAAATTAATTGCACTGATTGTTATTTATATGAGCTGATAGTCTTTTCCTGACAAATTTGCTTTGATGAGGTAAGGAAGCACTTGACATTTTGCCATTGAAAGACAATTTCTCTTCTGCACCAATTAAAATGGCACAGTATCTGAACTGAAATACTTTGTGTGTTATTAAAAAAAAACCCCAAACCCCAAAAAAACCCAAAAAACAAGAAAAAAGGCAATATATTGTCTAAAGTGTCCATGCTTTTAAAGAACAGTTTATCAGTCTGACCAAGTTTGTAATAAGCCTAGAAATCCCCTTTATTGACCACTGAGTTTTTGTAAGCAGTTCTTAATTTCTTAGGAAAGAAATGATGGTCTTCTAGTAAACCAGCGACAGTCTGATGATTCATCTATGATGACATCATCTTTGAAGGAAATTTCCTTTGATTTCCTCGACCTCAAGAAAGAAAAGCAAACAATACAAGTACTAAAGACTAAACTTAAACAAGCATCATGGAGTACAAGTGAGCTTCACCATGATTACAAGCTGTTCTGAACTTCTCTTTGCTGCTAATGTTTCTTACAAAAGCAAGGGCAAAAGTATTTTTCAGAACATCAGAATAAATATTATGATCGTGCATAAGAACATGGATCATAGCATTCCACTCTCCTCCCACACATCAGTTCTCTCCTTGTAATGTAATCATAGCCCATCATATGTGGTTATTCTCCACTGATTATTTCCAGAGAAGAGCCAAACAGGCACTACTAGCCAAACGGTTTCTTCAAGTTCAGCTGTAAATGTATCATTTAATGCAAGCAATATTCAGCAGACCTCAAATGCCAACTGTATAGTGCAAAATTAGTAACTTTTTAAGACAAGGCTAACATCCAGGTTTGTATTTTGTACTGTAACAGCTGATCGAAATAGCCATCCATGTTTTCTTCATTTATTTGTAACAAAGAACTTTCATCTTTTTGGTTTTAACATAAGAACTTAAATTCCTTTTTCTTGTAAACTGCCTTCATCCCTCATCTTCATTGCTCTCTGTACCCGGATGGTATTTTTGTAATAATTGAGAGAGGACAGATTTCTGGCTGAGACATTGGTATGCACACAAATAGAAATAGGGCAGCTTGTGGGGAGAGGAGGGATCCAGCTTTTCCTGCAGACAGAGGCTAACACTGCATTAACATTCCCAGTCATAGAGCAGGAACATCACCTAGTCACTGCCCCCATCCTATCATCACAATGGGTACATATTTCTTTGACTTGATGGCCTGAAGCCATAAACAGATTTTGTCTTTCAGCTTCACTGAATACCATCAGGACTGCTTATTTGAATGCTTAAGGCAATTTTATTTTTTTTTTTAATCTTAGTTTTCTGGGCTACTATTTTGGAGAAGGCCTTTTTTTTCCCAGTTTTTGAACCTCCTCATAAGGTTTATAAGCAGTTGACTACTTTACATAAGTTCTCAAATCCCTTGCAACACAGCTGTAATAATTAGCTACTGGCAAATACTGTTTGACTGTGTACTATTCTTTATCTTTTGTCAACATGCTACTTTTTATTTTGAAAGCACCCATGATGAGTATCTTGGGTGATATCTTTTTTCTTCAGAAATAGATGGCAAAAATTCACTTGAATTCAGCGACATAAAAGTTTCACACCTTGCTTTTTCATTTGTGCTTAGTGTCTCATATATCACATTATTCAACCAATTAAATGCATATATTCTTACACTACCCAATTATTAGGATTTAAAAAATGTTACTAGCACTTGAATTCAAATTGTTTTAAAATTAAGGTTGTGTGTTGCAGGAATTATGTATGTATCAGCAAAATTGTTCTGTTTCATATTAGTCTTTCATATAGCCTGGTTTTACTGCAATTGAACAGCTATTTAATTTTAATTCTAGATATATTAAATATTTTTTGACATATTCTTCATTATCACGTTATTCAATTTAATAAGTGGATCAAAACTCTTTTTCAGATAAGGTACTTCCTAATATGGTTAAAATGTTGCAAAATCAGAAAAAAGGGCCATAGTATTTCAGTGTAAAGAGCTGCAAATATACTCCAGACTGCGAGTAAACGATCAAAGGAAGTATTTTAACATCAGGTCTATTGAACTGTTTTCTCTAATTGCAAAAGCTAGCCAACGTAGAAATGCTGATTCAGATTTTGAGCACTCAGCTGCTCCTGAAAAGGATGGTGAGTGAAATCTGAAATTGATTAAATAAAGCCCTGGCAGCCTGCTCTTTTTTAATAAAGCTTTATTAAGCCAGCTCAAGGAAATAGATGACTCTTCAGAGTTTTTGCTGAAATATACTACCAAAAATGAAGCTCCCCCTGTAAACTGGGCAAAACAAAATCATTCCAGAACAGTCTTACTGGGAACTCTTCAACTTACCTCACTCTCTTGCAGTATTGTGAAAGTTATTATAAAAGGAAAATAATTAATTATTTTAAAAATCACCAAAATCTGTAGACCACAGAATGTTAGAGGTTGAAAGGGACCTCAAAAGATCATCTAGTCCAACTCCATTGCCAAAGCAGGATCACCTAGAGTAGATCACACAGGAATGCATCCAGACTGGTTTTGAATATCTCTGGAGAGGGGGACTCCACAACCCCCCTGGGCAGCCTGTTCCAGTGTTCCATCACCCTCACAGTGAAATAGTTCTTCCTCATGTTTCCATGGATCTTCCTATGCCTTAAGTTCCACCCATTGCCCCTTGTCCTGTCATTGGGCACCAGCTAGAAGAGCCTGGCTCCATCCTCTTGGCACTCACCCTTTATGTATTTATAAACATAAATTAGGTCACCTCTCAGTCTCCTCTTCTCCAAGCTGAATAGCCCCAGCTCCCTCAGCCTCTCCTTGTAAGGAAGATATTCCATTCCCTTAATCATTTTCTTGGCTCTGTGCTAGACTCTGTCAAGCAGTTCCCTGTTCTTGAACTGAGGGGCCCAGAACTGGACACAATATTCCAGATGTGGCCTCACCAGGGCAGAATAGAGAGGGAGGAGAACCTCCCTCGACCTATGACCACACCCCTTCTAACACAACCCAGGATACCATTGGCCTTCTTGGCCACAAAAGCACATTGCTGGTTCATGGTCAACCTCCCATCCACTAGGACCACCAGGTCCTTTTTCCCTTCACTGCTCTCCAGCAGGTACTGACCCCAACCTATACTTCTACAGGGGGTTGTTCTTTCCCAGGTGTAGGACTCTACCCTTGCCCTTGCTGAATTTCATTCAATTTCTCCCTGCCCAACTCTCCAGCCTGTCCAAGTCCTGCTTAGTGGCAGCACAACCTTCTGGTGTGTCAGCCACTCAACCTAGTTTGGTGTCATCAGCAAACTTGCTGACAGTGCACTCTGTGCCCTCATCCAGGTCGTTGATGAATATATTGACCAGCACTGGTCCCAGTACTGACCCCTGAGGGACTCCACTAGATACATGCCTCCAACTAGACTCTGTCCCACTGACCACAACTCTCTGACTTCTTTCCTTCAACCAGTTCACAATCCACCTCACTACCTGATTATCCAGACCACACTGCCTCAGCTTAGCTGCAAGGATGTTGTGGGAGACAGTGTCCAATGCTTTACTGAAATCAAGATAAACCACATCCAATGCTCTACCATCATCTATCCACCTGGTTATGTCCTTATGAAAGGCTATCAGTTGGTCAGACATGACTTCGCCTTGGTAAAACTATGATGACTGCTGCAAATGACCCTCTTGTACTTGATATGCCTAAGGACAATGCTGAGGATAAGTTGCTCCATCACCTTTCCAGGGATGGAGCTGAGGCTGACCAGTCTATAGTCACCTGGGTCCTCCTTCTTACCCTTTTTGAAGACTGTAGTGATTTTTGCCCTCCTCCAGTCCCCAAGCACCTATTCTGTCTGCCATGACTTATCAAAGATGATGGAGAGTGGTCTGTCAATGACCTCTGCCAGCTCCCTCAGCATCCCTGGGTGCATCCCATCAGGACCCATGGATTTATGGATGACCAGATGACTTAACTGTTCTCTAACCCAGTCCTCATCAACCAAGGAAAATTTCTCCTTTGCCCTGTCTTCCTCTGGGGCCTCAGGGATGCCCCAGAGACTCCCAAGGACAGCTTCCAGCAGTACAGACAGAGACAAAGAAGGCATTTAGCAACTCTGTCTTCTCTGTGTCCTCTGTCACCAAGGCACCCACCTCATTCAGCAGTGGACCTACATTGTCTCTGGTCTCAGCTTTTCTTGCAATGTGTTTGAAGAAGCCCTTCTGTTGTCCTTGACCTCCCTCACAAGTCTGAATTCCAAGGAGGCCTTAGCCTTCCCAGTAGCCTCTCTACATCCTTTGACAACTGTCTTACATTCCTCCCAAGTTGCCAACCTCTCTTTTCACGATCTGTGGATTCTCTTCTTCCACCTGAGTTTGCTCAGCAGTTAGCTATTGAACCATGCAGGCCTCCTGGCTCCTTTTCTTGATTTTGTACCCTTTGGGATGCTCTGATCTGAGCTTGGAAGAAGAGGTCCTTGAATGTTAACCAACTGTCTTGGTCCCCTTTGTCTTCTAGTACCCTGTCCCAAGAGATTTCCCTTAGCAATTGCCTGAAAAGGCCAAAGTTGGCCCTGCTGAAATCCAACATTGTAATCCTGCTTGATACTTTCTTCCTGCCACACAAGATCCTGAACTCCACCATCTCGTGGTCACTGCAGCCAAGGCTGCCCTCAACCTTCACTGCTTCAACCAGTCCCTCCTTGTCGGTGAGTGTCAGGTCCAGCAACACTCCTCTCCTAGTTGGTTCCTCCACCATTTGCATCAAGAAATTATCATCAGTGCACTGGAGGAGCCTCCTGGACTGTGTCTGGCTGGCTGTGTAAGCCTTCCAGCAAACGTCTGAGTAGTTAAAGTCCCCCATGACAACCAGGGCCTGTGATTGTGAGGCTGCTGTCAGCTGTCTGTAGGCCTCATTGACTTCTTCATCCTGATCAGGTGGTTTGTAATAAACACCCACAACAGTGTCACCCATGCCAGCCTGGCCCTCAATCTGCACCCACAAACTCTCAGCTCACCCCTCATCCACGCCTGGGCTGAACTCAACACATTCAAGTTGCTGTCTCCTCACATAGAGAGCAACACCACCACCTCACTTAGCTGATCTGTCTTTCCTAAAAAGAACATAGCCATCCATGACCACATTCCAGTCATGTGAGCTGTCCTACCATGTCTCTGGAATTGCCACCAGATCATAACCCCTTGACTGCACATGGATTTCTAACTCCTCCTGTTTATCCCCCATGCTGCCTGCATTGGTGTACAGACAGCACAGGGAGCAAGCTGAGCACACCCATTCCACCCTGGTGGGGCGTGGAAGGCCTTCTGATCCACAATAATACCAGCACACTGCCCCACTGGTGCAAGCCCAGCAACAACCCCATCCCCCTTCAACTCTAATTTAAAGCTCTGTGAATGAGCCCTGCTAGTTCCTGCCCTAGAATCCTTTTTCCCCTGTGAGATAAGCCTCTCCCACATACTACCATCCATCCTGGTGTCCTACAAAACCAGTCATTATCAAAGAACCCAAAGCCCTGCCTGTAGCACCAGTCTCGGAGCCAGGTATTTACAGACTGGATTCTTCTACTCCCTTCCATATTGTGGCTGGGTACTGGAAGTAGAGAAGAGAAGAGGAAAATCACTTGTGCCCCAGAATCTTTCACCAACTGTCCCAAGGCCTTGAAGTGTCTCTTCATCCCCCTCAGACTATGGGATGCAGCTTCCTCCTCACCTGTCTGGAAGATCAGCAATGGGTAATAGTCCTGGGACTGCACCATGTTGGGGAGTTCTTTAGTGATAACCCTGATTCAGGCACCAGGGAGACTGCAGACTTCCTTACGTTGAGGGTCAATTCTGCATATTGGGCCCTCTGTTCCTGCCATAATCAAGTCTGCAACAACCAGAACTCTTCTCATCTTCCTTGTAGAAGAGGTTACTGTGTGCGCTCAACCTCTGCCACAGGCAAGAACTCTTCACCCCTCCCCCCTCCATTTAAGTTACTGTCTTTCACCTGACAGGTGTGGGCCACAGATGCCTCTTGATCTGGACTATCAACTTCCAGTGCTCCATATCTGTTGTGCTGGGGTAACTGGGAAGGTGAGGGAGGCTGGAAAGGGGTCCATCTACCTCCCCAAGCAAGAACCTGTATCCATTCCCCTCCTTTTCTTAGGCCACTTCCTTCTGCCTGGTGACCTCTTCCTTCACCCTGATGCATAGCATGGGGCTCTTCCGGCTTCTGGTGAGCATCTCTCAGAGATGTAAGGGTGTTACTCCACCAATCTATTCCCCTTTCACTTTCCCCAATGCTCCTTAGTCTTTCTACCTTTTCCTTAAGCTCTGCCTCCATATGGAGCAGATCATTTACCTGCTCACACCACATGCAGGTGTTTTTTGTACTATCCTCTGGTACTACAAGCAGGATAAGACATTCCTTACAACCAGTAGTCTGGACAGCTGCGTTCCTGTAGCCTGTGACCTGCATTGTCACACCCTTCTGTGGGAACTCTGTCTGGATTCCTACCTCCACTTTGAATGGGTTCAGGAGCATGGTCTTCTTCTTTTGGGTGGAGACCATTATGCTTTGAGCCTTTTTTTTTTTCCTTTCCTTACCCTGCACACACTGCCCGCTGTGTTACTGCGAGGAAGCTTTGCCCTCTTTGGCAATTGCTGCTGTGCGCTGTCCGCTGGCTCTTTAAACCGCACCCTCTCCCCCTCACAGTAACTGCCTCCGCCTCCTAGCAGGGCTACTTCACTTGAGCAGAATGGGAAAGCAGCTTCCCTGCCCCCTCCCTGAGTCTCCCAATGCTCCCCTGCAGCTAGAGCTTACCTGCTTTCCTAAAATTGAAACCAAAATAAAGCTAATGTAAAGCTTTCCCAGCTAGAGCCTAAATTGCAGGTTTGCCCTCTTTGGCAACGAACACTTAAAAATGCAGGAGTTTTGTACTTGGGAGCGTTTCTGAATTCTTTTATGGTTTTGGCATGGATGAAAAAACACATTTCCAAACAGGGGAAATAAAAAAGGAAAAATTCAACTCTGCTGGGTACACCACACTGAAAAAGGTTGACACTGCAGGAATTTTGGTCACTGTATAGTGGCAGATCCTTATTTGGTCTGCTGCATGTATGAGTAGAATTGGGATAATGATGGTTACATGTAGACATTAACCTTTTCCTCATTCTGCTAACAGAACTTTCTATGAAGTCTTAAGGCTGTGCCAGCCACTAGACAAATGACAGATGCTCTCTGTTAACCCCTCTCCCTTTCCAAAGGAGAAGAGAAAGGGTATAAAAGAGTGATAATTATATATTCGAAAAGAAAATTAAAGCCACCTGTAATAAGACAAGAATGTGCAAAATGAAATATGTAAAATATATACAAAACCAATAAAATAAAATATAAAAAATATATACAAACCCAATATCAAAACCAACCTTCCAATGGCAATTATGTCACCATCACCATTGATGTTGTGGTCAGAACTGCAGAAGCCTCATACTTGACTCAAGTCTCAGACAGGAACTGGATTCAGGAGCTGGAATGCAGAACTGGATTTGAGCTACATCATATGTATCCTACATTGTTCTGAACAACGTTAGTTGCATGACAGAAAATGGGAGTTGCTGGACTTTGTAACACTCATGAGATGCTGTTGTAGTCAGCATTCATAGCATGGAGGCTGGGCTCTCTCTCTTTTCCCATTTTGTTTTTCATGTGGCATGGGTTCCTGTATGAATTTCAGTTGGGTATTTTTGCTTTTCCCCCCCCTTTCTCCTGTCTTTTTTGGTGTAATCTGATATCCCTGCAATAGAGTAGTAAATAATTTTGCGTAACTCAGCTAAAGCTCTCTACTTTTCCTTCTTTTTGTCTCCTGTTGGGGTGCGTGTGTGGGTGTGTGAGAGCAGCAGTCAGGTTAACCCATGTGTTAACCTGTTACATTCCCATTTTGGCATCCCAATGTGGGGCTTGAGAGTGTCAACTTGAGACACACAAAGTATTCAATTCTGTTAGAGTAAGTTTGTTTGCCTTATATTTGCTTTAATATATTTTCCTTCATGTTAAAATGTTCACTTTCCTGGCTGTGTTACATAAGGTCTCATATAAGCTCTCATGCATTCTTTGTATTTGCATGCCCTTTGGTAACTGTTGTAACATTTCTAATGCTTGTATTTGTCACCCTGGAGAAATGGCTTAAGGTTACGATTCTCCTGTGTGTTTTACTCACATGTCTGATTTGGTATAAGTGGATTATTGCACCAGTTATTGCGTTAGTCTGGTTTTTGTTTATGGCACCATCATTTATCAGTAATCTCACACAACTGATGAATGGAACAGAAGAGGGCATTTATTCACCTTTAGAGAATTTCAATTACCTTTGAGACACAAATACCTGACTGCCTCTGATGTCATGTCTTTTAAATGTGTACCTGGTCTTACTTGTAATATCACAAATTTATTCCAAGAATACAGATTGGAGACTAAGACAGAACACAGTCCTCCTCAGATGCCACTCATTGAAGAAGAGGTCTTAGGTCTTAACCCTTATGATGCCTCATTTTTTGCTGAATATGATGTGTATGGAACAGATGCTGGTCAGTTTGGGGTCACTTCTCCTTTGGCTCCTCCCTGCAGGTGTGACATTTTACTTTCCACACCCCTTAATGTGGTACGCAAGATTTAGCATGGACCTTGTTTTTCACCAAAGCAAGTATGAACAAGAACCTTTCTCCATAACAATCCTTGGAACCAACTATAAACATTAAACATTATGTCCTTTTGAAGCAGACACTGTCTGCAAAAATATGCTGTTAACTTCAGGAAGTGCAGTTGAAAAGTGGAATCACTGAACAGAATTAATTCTCTTCTAACTCACACCAGGACAACTTTTGAATTAAAAATATGACAAAGTTTTTTGTAATGGGAAGTAAATTGATTTAAGAAAAAAGAACTATGCTCATTTTTAATTTTCCTGTGTCTGCATCACAGTTAGAATCAAGAAGGTTGGAAGAGACCTCAAGGATCATCGAGTCCAACCTGTCACCCTACACCTCATGCCTATCTAAACCATGGCACCAAGTGCCACATCCAATCCCCTCTTGAACACCTCCAGGGATGGTGACTCCACCACCTCCCTGGGCAGCCCATTCCAATGGCCAACCACTCTCTCTGTGACAACTTTCTCCTCACCTCCAGCCTAAACCTCCCCTGGCGCAGCTTGAGACTGTGTCCTCTTGTTCTGGTGCTGGTTGCCTGGGAGAAGAGACCAACCCCCTCCTGGCTACAACCTCCCTTCAGGTAGTTGTAGACAGCAATGAGGTCTCCCCTGAGCCTTCTCTTCTCCAGGCTAACTTTCTCTAATTTTGATGAGCTCCTTTTCGGTACAGTTAAAATGTACAGAGAGCTTCAAGAGAATTTTTAACTTCAGACACTGATTGGAGCCATGAGTCTCTTTTTGCAGTGAATCTTAGCATGTCTGCCTGGAAAAAAGAAGAGTGTATGTTCATTCTTCTAACACAAATGTGGCTTTAAAATTCCTATAAAGCTAAGCAGCGCGTGATTATGAAACTAAAAATACAGAATTTTGGTATAAGAATATGATAAACAGAACAATTTTAATAGTAAAACCAGTTCATCTGTTCTTGTTTCTATTTTTCTGTAAAACTTTCCTCATTGTTTTTTCTTCTTAGCTTAATATGTCTGTATCTTCAGCATTTGTGTGCCAAATTCTACAGATACTGTACATCTAATTTTTTTTTCCTAGGTGCATCCACAACTCCATATCATCCATGACAACATATCATAAGGCTCTGGTGTACACAAGTTGACCAGTGGCCTCAATTCTCTTAAACAGCACAACTCCACATGACACTAACATGCACATTTTGTGACAGAGGAACCTGTGTTCACTGAGTCCACCCCAACTTTTGCTTTCATATCTATACTTTTTTATATTCTTATACCAGCATATTCAATATTAAATGATAAATGATGAGAAGAAAGCACACATTAAAAAGCAGATCACATGTTACATTTAAAAAAATCAAAAGAATTTTTGATGATTAAAATATGAGGACATGAAAAATATGCCTATATAGTTGCCAAACTGTTATGAAAAGATGTTGTCTGGTCTCTTGGGAATTCTGAAATTAGTATTTGTTTGCAATAGTTCACTGGATCACAGATTATTTGAAATTGGAAGGAGCCCCTGGAAGTGATCCAGTCCAACCCAAGCCAGTTGCCCAGGACCATGTCCAGATGGATTTAGAATATTCTCCACAAGAGGGGCTCCACAATTTCTCTTGGTAACTTTTGCCAGTGACTTCGCCACTCTGACTGTAAAAAAGTGTTTCCAGATATTCATACGGACCACTTGGTTTCAGTTTGTGCCTCTGGTCCTGTCTAGTAAGCACCACTGAAGAGAACTTGGTGTTGTCGTTTATGTACCTTTCCTTCAGATATTTCTGCACACTAATAAGTTGTCCCACAAGCTTTCTCTTTTCTAGGCTGAACAGTCGCAGCTCTCTCAGGCTTTTCTCAAAAGACAGAAGCTCCAGTCACTTCACCATTTTGGTGATCCTTTGTTGGAATTTCTCTAGTATGTCCATTTCTCTGTTTGACTTAGCAGCCCAAAAATGGACTTGAAACTCCAGGTAAGCCTCACCAGTGTTAAGCTGAGGGAAATGATCACCTCTCTTTACCTGTTAGCAATATTTTGCCTAATCCAACCCAGGATACCACTAGCTTTCTTTGCTCTGAGGACACATTGCTGGTTTATGTTCAGCCTGATATCTACCAGAACTCCAATGTCCTTTTCTGTTAAACTCTTTTCCTGCTGTTGACCCTTAGCGTATTTTAGTGCATGGTGTAGTTCCTTCCCAGGTGCAGGACTTTGCACTTCCCCTGTTGAACTTCATGGGGTTGCTTGTCAGTCCATTTCTCCAGCCAGCTGATTTCCCCCCCGCCCCCTGCTTAAATAAATAATTAAATCATAGACATATTAAGTCATAATTTCAGGATGATATCATCAATAATACAGTTGTCGTATGTTCAGCCAGGTGAAGGAAGAGTCAAATGCTTTAACAGAATCATTGTACACAAATCACACAGCTCAGGATGAGCAGCATAAGTACTAGCATATTATAACAGTGTCTTTACAAGGCAACTAAGAAAGCACATTCAGGGGTATTCTTTAACCCAATGATTCCTGAATTCTCTTCTGGACAATAGTAGAGCTTACAGAGGTAGAGAAAATAAGGGACTATGGGCTAGCTTTCTATTTTGTGATTAGATCATTATTCAGAATCATAAAAGTTAAAGTTCATAAAGCAGGAAATTAACCTGAGCATCTTATCCCACCATATTCTAGCTTATATCAAGATGTGAATCAAAAGTACCATTCACTCAGAAGATATTGGTTTCTTTAAGTCCTCTGTGGAGCACTATTCTAGAAATGTGCATACAGTATTCTGTAAGAATCCCTCTTTGTTCCAAGTCTCCAAAGATCTTAATTGGAAAACATATCATTCCTGTGTCCTAGTCAAGTTTAGATATAAAAAAAGAAGTATAAAGACAATGTTCCAGTCCTGTCACAACTCAGTCCTTCACAGCACTGAAAGAAACATAAATTTGGACTCCTACAGAATTATAACTATCAAAATAAAAGGTCATATGCTTGCAGAGTCTAGGCATTTTCTGGTTCAGATAGCAGTTCAGCTTTAAATCACACATCTAAGTTCTACTGGTGTCCTACAAAATATACTCAAGTACTTTCTGCTGTCTGGCCTTTATTATTTGAGCAGATCCATTACCTTAGTTTAGAGTTTATTGAAACTATTTTTAAAGCAAATACTTACTCATAGTTTCTATCTACACTGGTGACTGCATTCATCTTAGGAAAGGTTTCACCCTGCTGTGGGATAAAGAGTGATTCATATCTATTTGGCTCAGGACTAGCTACTTCCTGAACAGATTGGTGGCATCTGCACTATGGGTCATGTATCCCTGAGCAAATGAGCTCCCATGTAGTTCTTAAGCATCAAAATCTTTTTCTTTTCCTGTTCAAAGTGTCTGGCATACTGTTCAGAATATGTTACAGGAAAGCTATTCTTATATTTTTCTTCTTGATTTAGGATGTGGTATTAGGTAATATGGGCATGGCTTATGTTCTGCTAGGGTTTGAGTGTATTGCTGAAGTAGAAAGAACCCAGCCTAATACCATTTCACTTAAACTGGATTTGGAGAGTGGCACTGGAATCAACTTCTAAAACCATGCAAGGAATTCTGAACTATTGGGACCACTAGTCATTTTGACTAAGATCCTGGGCAAAAAAATGTACATTTACACAGTGTAGATATGCAGAAACAGAAATTAATGCTGATATGAGCAGCTATAAAGTTGGCTTGGTTAGAAGCGGAAAGCTGCTGAAAAAAAAGTCTGCTGAATGATACAGACAAATTGTCTGCCAGCCTGGGAGCTGCAAGTTTAGGAACTAGGCCTTGAAAGCAGAAATATCATTGCAAAGTACCTAGAAACCTGAGTCTTCCTGAGGTATCACTAATAAGTGCAAACCCTAAGAAACTGTAACATCAAATTTTCATCTGAAAAAATGGCAACAATCTGGGAAAATAAAACTGGTCTGAAAGAACAGAAAATATCATGTATTGGCTACTATAGGTGAAAAATAATTAACATCTATTGACTATTCAAAATACTAATATCCTATACTCATCTTTCTATATTAAAAGGACTTATTTTCCATCTCAAAAGGAGCCTCTCTGACAACTTCACATGCTGCATGTAATTTTCCTTTCCTAAACAGGCTAAATTCACTGCATGAGCTTTCTATGAAATCTTGGACCCTCACTGGGGATGCCTAGATGACTCCAGACTCTGTGATGTGAATCATCTTTGAAGTGAGACTCTGCTACTTTATTAGACCCTCCCAGTTCTGGGACCAGAAGGGTTTGGTTTGGTTGTCCTCTGTCTCCAGGATGACTGACTCCACATTTGGAAGGGAGGCCCTTGAGGATGGTTTGCCTCTTTCTGAAATCTGTCTAATTTGCTTGATAACTGCTATTATGTACCCACATAAGTAATCTATTGTGACTACTGTTATATTGTGGATGTGGCTTTTCAGGACATGATCTAATGGCTGTAGTGGTCTTAGGCTGACGGTTGGACTCAGTGATCTTAGAGGTCTTTTACAGCCGAAACAATTCTCTGATTCTCTTATTGTTGATAAGTTTGTTTTACTAATTATAAGTTTCTAGTAACTGGTAATTGCATACATCTACTTGGTTGTCACTGTATAATTAATTGTTGCTATGATTGTCGCCATACTACTGGTAGATACTATATTATTCATTGATAATAGCAACTTGAAATATCTCAATATTGTTGTGGGTTAAGGTTAGGCACTTTTAGGATCCAGAGAGCTGACACTCCTCCAAGGAACTAGACAGATGCAGGAAGTTGTAATCTATGTTATTTTGTCCCATAAAACCTGTATCTGCTACATAACCTGAGTGCAGAGATCATTCAGCCCCTTTTTCCTGGCCTTCTTTCTGCCTCTCTCTCCCTTCTGAGTGCAGATCCTTTTCTTTTGCAACATGGGGAAGGATGCTGCCTAGCTTGGTAGTGGCAAAGCTAGTTTTGCAGTTGAGCCATTTGGCCTAACTTGGGAGGGGGTAGGGAGGACGGGTGGGAGGCCTGGGAGGGCATTGGAGCCTGGGTTGTTGGAAGGCTTTTGGCTTACTGAACTGCTCATAAGCTGAAATGTGAATTCAGGCGTTTCACATTCACGTAACATGTCTAAATATTTGTACATAATGTATCCATTTACATTTCCAATTCTGTGTGGAACGTTTTTATTTTACTTCTTTTGGGAGGGGTAAATATATTTTCTGCCAGCTCTATATTAAACTAAGACAGAAATATACATATATATTAATTATACATATACCTACATACACATCTATATTCATTAATCATAGATTTACTTGCTAGTGGTGATTTTGTGGTAGTATACCTGATAGTGGTGATTTGGAGGTTATTTGCGGTAGTCTGTGATAAAGTAGAGACATTCAGAGAATAAAAATCTCTTCATCCTTGTGTATCGTGCAATCCTATGAACCCACAGTCACAATTTCTATACACCCATAGAGCAGGTAATCTTTCAGGTTGTAACAATCTTTCAAATAAACTACTTGCAAATGTTTTGATTTTATGTGTGTAGAAGTCCATTACGCTCTGACCAGGTTCTTTGAGATATTCCATACATGACAATTGCAATGATTAATATCAGTTTTACTTATTTTAAATGATAGGTGATGTTACCTGGGATTTCTGATTTAGTACAGTGATTCAAAACATACTGTATAACAAAATAAAATTGAGTTAGCAAAGTACAGCAATTGAAATACATAGTTTAATCACAATACCAATGTGATTCCCATTACTAGCCTCTATAAATATGTTCACTGTCATAACATGTGTCAGTGTTCTTCAGTCAATGGGAAGGAAAACACAGGTTGAACTTAGCTCAATTCCTTTCCTCTCTTTGAAATTCTTTTGCTAGTTTTATGCCCTGTGCTGTGCTGAGCCCTATATTTACACTCCCTTCCCCCTCCTCCCCCACCTTCCCACCCCCACGTTGGTCTGGCTGACTCATGGAGACATTCACACATCTAAAGAACTCCTGAAGAAACATATCATCAGCTAATCAACTCAACTAACGATAGCTGATTATCTAAACCAGAAACTACCTTCTGGTCCACTTTGTATTGTTATTAAATAATTTTTTTGCATTACTTCCTGAGCTTCTTGGGTGTATTACTATACATCCACTGAGACTTCTTCCACTGCAGTTTATTAATCAGTCACAAAGTGGCATATCATGAGAAGAGCTATGAGGATGATCAGAGGGGAAAAAAATCATAGGGAAGTCATTTAATTATCAACAACAAAATACTAGCTTGTCTAGTCTGTGTTAATCCTAGAATCATAGAATTGTTAGGGTTGGAAGGGACCTCAAGGATCATCTAGTTCCAACCATCTGCCATGGTCAGGGACACCTCACACTGGATCAGGTTGCTGATACTAACATTCAGCTTGGCCTTAAAAACCTCCAGGGATGGGGCTTCTATCACCTCCCTGGGCAACCTGTTCCAGTGTCTCACCACCCTCATGGTGAAGAATTTCTTCCTAACATCCAATCTGATTCTACCCATTTCTAGTTTTGTTCCATTACCCTAGTCCTATCATTACCTGACACCCTCGAAAAGTCCCTCCCCATCTTTCTTGTAGGCCCCCTTCAGATACTGGAAGGCCACAAGAAGGTCTCCTTGGAGCCTTCTCTTCTCCAGACCGAATAGCTCTGGCCCTCTCTGAGCCAAGGGCAAGCTCCAGACCATGAACTGGGCACAAGAGGGGAAAGGCCCCTTAACCCTCTCCAAGCCAAGGGCTGTTTGAATCATAGTCATAGCATCTGGGAAGATACCAGACAGAGAAGCAAGCTGTGAGTATGCTGCTAATCTACTACAGAATCCCATTTGTGGGAAACCACAGATCATGGCACCTTTATTTCCAATTTAGATCGCTGTATTGGAAATTCTCAGATCTGTGCTTAAAGTGTTGAACTGTCTTCATATGTGAAATGCATCACTCACAACCGAATAACAGCACCTGTGAATATACTTTGTAAATAAGTTATGGAGGTGTTTGAAGTTACCACCGCCAGGAAATATAAAATATAATATGTAAAAATATACATGTCAGTACACTAACGTGTGTCTGCCTTTCTGTTAGGATAACTCCAGTGTGTATAACCTTCTTGCACTGGCTTTTCAATATAATATATTATTTGTGCTTGTACAATAATGACATTGCAGGAGAAAATAAAGGCCTTGAGAATTTTTTTTTCTGCAGAAAAGGAATTAATTATTTGTTACTTGTGAGTAGGCAGTAAATAGATTTCCCAAAGGAGTTACACATAATTAAGAAGCAATTAACTCAAAGATTCTATGACGAAGGCTAAAAGAATGCACTACAAGAGTGGACATTATTGAAGGACACAGAGCAATATTACTTTGTTAAGTATTCTATAAATTTGTCAACTCAAATCAGTTTAATTCTGATAATTTCTAAAACTGCTCATTTATCCAGTGTTTTATGGTGTTTAAATGCACAAAATTAAACATCATATTATCAAGTGACTCTTACCTTTTACCTGAGTTATCAGGAAATTGTTCTTAATTGTTTATAGTTGTACTATTCCCCATTAATATGTATCTATATAAAATATCTATATCAATCTAGATCTATATCTATATCTATATAAAATATAGATATAAAGCTTGCCCATTGCATTAATGCAAAGCTTCATTTCAGGTTTTTGAAAGATGAGAAACTGAATCTAAATATGTCAAATCGTGAAAACACAAACAAGGCTGATTAGCACAACAATCAACACAGACCATGCAGAATTTGCTCACAGATAATGAATCATAATTGCAAACATAAGGTTGGTAGGAGTGAAAGGGAAGGTTGATGCATTTGAGGTAGTCTACTAAATTTAAAATTATTTTCCTCAAGTCAGTAAACTCCATAGTAAATAAAAACTTTTTAGGATGACGTATCAGAAATAATTATGAGGCAAGAAATATGATCATAGTGAATGCTACAGGCAAGTACTTTTATTGTTATTCAGAAAACATGTAGTTCAAACTACATGTATGGATGCCAAGGCTATTAACATTTAGACGATACATGACCAAATATTTCACCTGTCAACTGATGTACCAGATTTCTACTGAGTGCAAGTAAAACAGATTATTCTGACCTTAACAACATCTCCAGTTTTCCACTCTTACTGAGTCTGATCAGTCTTTTCATCCCTACTGCATTACCCTACATCTGTATACCTTGCTGGAAAGCAACCTTGAATTTATGATATGTAACTTCCCACAATTGTGGGGAAATATAACTCTAAAGTACTCACCTTCATTTTCCAATTTGCATTTGAATAAACAACCCCTGAATGAGTAATTAATACTGCTCCTTTTCATCTCTTTATATTTCTTTCTGAGTGCCTTCTCTCTAAGACTGAGTTTCATCACTGATTTACATAAACTTCCTCCTCCAGAAGCTAAACCCTGTAGTCTCTTTTCTAGGGTCTTACCCTAAGATTGATAATCAAGGAATCATAGGATTGCTTCAGTTGGAAAAGACCTCTAAGAGCATGAAGTGCAACCACCAGCCTAACACCACAATGGCCGATAAACCATGTTCTGAACTTCCACATCCACACCTTTCTTGGATACCTCCAGGGACGGTGACACCACCACCTCCCTGGGCAGCCTTTTACAACACCTGGCCACACTTTTGGTAAAGAAATTTTTCTTAATAACCAATCTAAACCTCCCCTGGCACAACTTTGGTACATTTACTCTCATTCTATCACTTTACATTAGGGAGAAGAGACCAACCCACCACATCACTGCAACCTCCTTTCAGGTAGTTGTAAAGAATAATAAGGTCTCCTCTCAGCCTCCTCTTCTCCAGGCTAAACAATCACAGTTCCGTCAGTCACTCCTCATAAGATTTTTTTCTAGGCCCTTCACCAGCTTCATTACCCTTCTCTGGACATGCCCCAGCAACTTAATGTCTTTCCTGCAGTGAGGGGCACAAAACTGAACACAGCATTCAAGGTGCATCCTCATCAGTACTAAGTGCAGGGGCATGATCACTTCCTTACTCCTACTGGCCACACTATCCCTGATACAGGCCAGAAGGGTTTTGGCCTTCTTGGCCACCTGACTACACTGCTGGCTCACGTTCAGCTGGCTGTTAATCAGCACCCCCAGGTCCTTTTCTGATGGGTAGCTTTCCAGCCACTCTTCCCTAAGCCTGTAGTTTTGCATGGGTTGTTGTAACCCAAATGCATGATCCAGCATCTGGCCTTGTTAACCAAAATGCAACTGACCTTGGCCCATCAATCCAGCCTGTCCAGGTCCCTTTGCAGTGCTTTCCTACCCTCAAGCAGATCACTGTTCCCACCCAATTTAGTATCATGAGCAAACTCACTGATGGTGAACTCAATTCCCTTGATTCTATTGATAAAGATATTAAAGAGAACTGGCTCCAGAACTGAGACCTAGGGAATACCACCAGTGATAGGCTGCCACCTGGATTTAATTCCACTCACCACCACTCTTTGGACCCAGACACTCAGATAGCTTTAACCCAGCAAAGCATCTACCCATCCAAGTACAGAGCAGTCAGTTTCTCCAGCAGGATGCTGTGGGAAACAGTGTCAAAGGCTTCATTTAAGTCCAGATAAAGAGTATGAACAGCTTTTCCCTCACCCACAAAGTGGATCACATTGTCATGGAATGAGATCATGTTTAAAGGATAGTTAATTACATGTTTCTTTCAGTCTCATTTTCTTCATCTGGGAAAGGAAGCTAAAACATGGAAAAAAGTCCTACTGAGCCTTAAGCACATTGAAAGGCCACCCTGGAGGAATAAAAACTACAAAATTAGTAGAATTAATAATTTATGGTTAAAATTCAAAATTGTTTGTAGCAAACCAAGAATGAAATCCTTTCATACTGCTTCATGTGAAAATTGTCTATGACAGCTGATTGGATTAGAAATGATACGTAGCATCACCTGAACAGATGTTTTAATTTTCAGAATGTCCCAAAAGCTATGCACTAAGAAAGACAAAGGAATGACATTCTGAAAGAAGGGAGAACTCTTATTGCTTCCACATGCAACTTGTCATTTCGCACCCTGAGACGGAAAAGAGCAACTAGGCTATAGCAACAATTGGACCAATATATTAAATTTTATTGCCTCTTTTAGTCATCATGAAAGAGCATTGCCGGTACACATTTGAATACACATGGCTTGCCCAATGAATACTGTGAAGCATGGAAACTGCATCTAGAACCTAAGACGACTGAATTAAGTTTCACAATTTTTTAAAATAATTGTTCATTAAATAGAATTTCAAGTTAAAATTGCAGTGAACAAAGAGGGAAAAAAATCTGCTGAGATTACAAACTGAAATTAAAAATCTTCAAATAAGGAAATGGATGAACAAAACAGATTCTAGAGCAAACAAACAACTCCAAGGACAATTAGAATGATACTCCTATTTTTCTTCTGTATGTATGCAGCATTATGGAGAAGCAAAACATACACAAGTGAGTTTTGGTGTTGTTTTCTTTCCTCATGTTACTCTTGCATGAGTAGTCTTGCACGAGTACTCTTGCATCTTGCATACAATGATATATTTTAAATTATAGTACTGTTTCTAGAAGTCCTACCACCCCAAAAGTGTTGAAATAAGAATTACATTCTGGGGGATTCTTAGATATATTTTCTCAATAGATTGTTACAATGACTATATCAATACATTCTTTTTCATCTGTTGGTTCTGTGTCCTTTATTCACCCCTTAACATCCCACATAATTTCACTTAGAGCTTCTTTTGACAGTGTGACTTCTTTGATTTACATTTTTAGTGAGCTTTTAATGATGAGCAGGTATAAAAAAGTATGTCTTACCAGTGTTCATTGCTTGGGAAATGGTTTTATTTATAATTAGATCCCTAGACTCCATGGAGTAGGATCTTGATTTCATTTATAGTGTTGTAAGTCAGAAGTAAATTAGAAAACTAAACTCGAGATAAATCTGAGTAAAATATTACCAGAATCTGACCCTACTGTATATCACTCACATGAAGTTAGGAACAGAATTTAATTTTGATCTTATTCAAATATTGTGGTTTTCTTGCTTGACAGCAAACAAAATCAAACCCCAAAACCCTATAACAAACCACAAGAACTTGAATTTAAATTTCCGTACTCTTATCATGATGTGATATTACTCTCATCTTTGACTTTTAAAATTGATGGTCTGTTCTGCATTTTATACAGATTTTAAATTAGACACAAGCTGGCTCTGATCAATCAGTCTAGACTAAATTAAAAAAAAAGGGGGGGGGGGGGAAATGGGACAGAAAGAGCAAGTATTTTTATTACCACAATCATAAATTTTATAGTTGCTTTAGTAAGGCTGAAAGAAATGGTAGATAGAAAGATGACACTTTCTTATTCTCCTTATCTTTGAAGATGTGACTAAATTGACTTAGAAAAATTAAAATATCTGTGCTATTTCATAATACATTAAAAAAATATTACTACAAGGACTTCATCTAAAAGGCAGATTTTTCTTCTGTTTCCATCAAATACATCTGCCACAATGTATTTACTGTCACGCTAAAAAAGTCATGTTTCTGGAAAGCAGCACTTGTGGGAATTCCATTACTGTTAACACAGTAGCTGGATAGTGTTGTGACTACCTGAGGGCATTGCTTCCAGGAAGAGGTTTGAAATATTCATAATGCCGCATAAATCAATACTGGCATTGTTTTACATATGCATATAGCAAATCAACTTTGTAGTAATAATAATAGTAATAATAATATATTTTTCTTTTTTCTTTCTTTAGATTATTTATTTTAGAACCTCGGAGTCTAAAGTTCAACATAAAAATCCCAATAGCTCAGTGAGTAAAAGACACACAAATATCTTTCCAGAAGGAAGTGATACTTCAGTCATTCTTCAATAATTCTTCAATCATTTGATCCTACTTTTGTAAAGATATCTAAATTTTCCATGAGACAGCAAAGATGTTAGTATTCCTTTGAGATCTTCTTGGATATTTCCAAAATTTGCAGAGCAATATTACTGATTTCTTAGTCTTCTTGGTATTGTTTTTTGATGGAACAGTTCCTTGGAGTGGGTGTGAGTCATTCTGAAAGTGTGAAGCTTGTGAATTCAATTCTAACAGCAAAGTTAAGGCCAGGATATATCAATTTCCCATTGATTTCCTTTATAGGAAAAGTAGAGTGCTCTGTCATTTGAGAAGAGACATTTTCAGGTCATTAGAGCTTTTTTAATTTTTTTTTTTCCCCTTTAAAGGTTCTTGCTATTAAAAATGTGCTTTTTAAAAGATGTCCCCAAAGCACAAATAATTGTAGAATCGTCGAATGGTGTGGATTGGAAGGGATCTTAAAGATCATCTAATTCCAGCCTCCCTGCTGTGGGCAGGTGCTCCTCCTACTACATCAGGTTGCTCAAAGCCCCCTTCAGCCTGTCTTTGAACATGTGCAGGGTTGAAGCTTCCGTAACTTCTCTGGGCAGCCTGTTACAGTGCCTCACTATGATCATCATGAAGAATTTCTTTCTAATGCCTAATCTTAATCTTCTTCCAATTTGAAACCATTACCCCTCTTTCTGTCCCTGCACGCCTTGGTAAAATGTCCCTCTCTAGTTGTCCCTCATCAAATACTTGAATGCTGCTATAAGGTTTCCCTGGAGCCTTCTCTTCACCAGGATGAACAATTCCAAGTTTTTTAGCCTGTCTGCGCAGGAAAGGTGCTCCAGCCCTCTGATCAGCTTCATAGCCTTCCTCTGGACCCACTCTGACAGTTTCATGTCATTTTTGTGGTGAGGGCTCCAGAGCTGGACACAGTACTGCAGGTGGGACCATAATGCTGAGAGCCTAGAAAGAACAACGTTTCAAGTGTGCAGAATAGAAAATAAATTATTTATAAGCTTAGTCAACAGTACAAGGTAGTGGCTTGAAGACTGTTTTGTCTATCTGAAATTGTCAATGCAGCAGTTTAGGGGGAAAAACACTCAGAAGCAACCGAGGCATGTTCCTTGTCCCTATGCTCGGTAGCATAATTTTAGTTAAGTAATACTACTGCCAGGTAGAATATTGTGAAACTTCATCCTGTCCTTTAGATAACGAACAAGTATTTTACATGAACTGTGTTTCATTGTGAATACAAGTAGATGTTGCTGTAAAAAGATTTCTTGACTTACTTGTCATATTTCAGCAACAAATGGGCATCAACCTGAGATTCATCATTTAGGATGCCTAGTGATATCTGCAATTAAATGTTTACAAAATTACCAATTAATTAATTTATAAAAAATAACAAATATTTTCCTGTATTGTTATTTTGTATAAAATACCATTGACCTGTCAAAATATTAACAGTCACTTTTATATGAAATCACAAAGGAAGTTCCAATCAATGTCCTATATGCCCAGAACGGTTTTTCTGTTACATCAATGTCAACTTGCTGATCTTATTCCTTAGAAAAATGAGTACAAGATAAGTTTGTCTTGTACCACTCTCATTTGGACTCTCAGTCCATAATTCTGAATCCTGCCAAATGTTGAAAATTTGGTGTTAGAATAAGGAAGGAAAGGAACACATAACCCTTAAGCAGGAACTAGAACCCACAATTGTGAATTCTAAGTAAAATGGTTTTCTAAGTAAAGATTTTCTTTTCTGCAAGATTTTGCATTTTTCTTTCTGTGTTTTGTTTGTTTGGTTTGGTTTATTTTTACTCTGTTGTTTCACAGTACACGTTCTTCTCTGAACAGTTTATATCCATACTATTGTCAACTTTACTCCTAAGTGCATGTTTAAGAACTTTATCATCTACTCCCCCTACAGGTTGATGGTATCTCAGCTTCTGCTTCTGCCCTTTTGAGAAAAAAGAAAGAAAGAAATGGAGTTCATATGTATCAAAGCATACCTTACACTTGAGACAATATCTCAGGTCTGGATATAGTATATTTGTTTATGGTAAGTAAATTTTAGAAGTCTCTGTGGAATTCTCATTATAGCTATGCTGTATCCTAACACACAGATTCTCCATTTTGATTACCTACTATCTTTCTGGTCTATAAAACAATCCTTTCTTTTTCATTATTTTCTTTTGTCATAACGGATTTTTAAAGAGGAATGGCATGGAGCAGTGAGAAAACTCGAGTTCTTTAGAAGTTGGGGAAGGGCATGAAACGAGTCTCTCCAGACAGGAATCCGAGGGAGCTGAGTGAGAGTCAAGGGTGAAATCAGCAGCCCAGTTGAAGTGCATGTACACTAATGTATGGGTAACAAACAAGAGGAACTGAAAGCCTTGGTGAAGCATGAAAACTATGATGTAGTAGCCATCACAGAAACGTGGTGGGATGACTCACATGGCTGGAACACTGTAAGTGATGGCTACAAGCTCTTCAGGAGAGACAGGCTAGGGAGAAGGGGTGGAGGGATGTCCCTGTACATTAGGAAGGCTTTAGATGCCATGGAACTGGAGATTAAGGATGAGCAGGTTGAGTGTCTGTGGGTGAGAATTAGAGGGAAGGCCAATAGGGCTGACATCCTGGTGGGAGTCTGTTACAGACCACCCAACCAGGGTGAAGAGGTTGATGAATTATTCTATAAGCAGCTGGAGGCTGTCTCAGGATCACCAGACCTTGTTCTTATGGGTGACTTTAACCTGCCAGATATCTGCTGGGAACTTAACATAGCAGAGAGGAGGCAGTCTAGAGGGTTCTTAGAGTGTATGGAGGATAGCTTCTTAACACAGCTGTTGTGTGAGTCTACCAGGGGTAAGGCTTTGCTTGATCTTCTTTTTACAAATAGAGTAGTGGTGGTCAGAGGCTGTCTGACCATGAAATAATTGAGTTTTCAATATGCAGTCAAACTAAGAGGGGCATCAACAAAACCTCCACTTTGGACTTCTGGAGGGTAGACTTTGTCTTGTTTAAGGAACTAACTCGGAAAGTACCTTGGGAAACATCCCTTAAAAACAAAGGGGTCCAGGAGGGCTGGACCTACTTCAAGAAAGAAATCTTGAAGGCTCAGGAACAGTCTGTCCCAGTGCGCTGGAAGATGAGCTGACAGGGTAGACGGCTGGCCTGGATGGGCACTGATCTTTTGAATGAATTAAGGGGAAAAAAGAGGGTCTATCACATTTGGAAAAAAGGGGGAGGTTTAAGGATGTTGCTAGGTCATGCAGGAAAAAAATTAGAGAGGCAAAAGCCCATTTGGAACTTAGACTGGCCACTGCTGTGAAGGACAACAAAAAATGTTTTTATAAATATATCAAAGGCAAAAGGAGGGGCAAGGACAACCTCCACTCCTTAGTGGACATGGAGGGGATTATAGTAACAAAAGATGAGGAAAAGGCAGAGGTACTTAATGCCTTCTTTGTCTCAATTTTCAATAGTAGGATAGGTTGTCTTCCAGAAAACTGGCCTCCTGAGCTGGCAGATGGAGTCAGGGAGCAGTGTAGCCCCCCTGTGATCCAGTAGGAAGCAGTAAGCGACCTGATGACTGGATGGGATCCATCCTAGGGCAATGAGGGAACTGGCAGATGAGCTGGCCAAGCTGCTCTCCATCATTTTTTCAGCAGTCCTAGCTCACTGGTGAGGTCCCAGATGACTGGAAGCTGGCCAATGTGATACCCATCTACAAGAAGGGCTGAAAGGAGGAGCCAGGGAATTACAGGCCTGTCAGCCTGACCTCAGAGCCAGGCAAGATTATGGAGCAGGTCATCTTGAGTGCAATCACACAGCACCTACAGGATGGCCAAGGGATCAGGCCCAGCCAGTATGGATTTAGGAGGGGTAGGTCCTGCCTGACCAACCTGATCTCCTTCTATGATCAGGTGACTGCCTGGTGGATGTGGGGAAGGCTGTGGATGTAGTCTACCTGGACTTCAGCAACATTGACACTATGCCCCATAACAAACTCCTGGCCAAGCTGTCAGCCTGTGGCTTGTACAGGAGCACTCTCTGCTGGGTTAAGAACTGGCTGGAGGGCTGGGCCCAGAGAATGGTGGTGAATGGTGCCACATCCAGCTGGCAGCCAGTCACTAGTGGTGTCCCCAAGGGATCGGTGTTGGGCTCGATCCTGTTCAGTGACTTTATCGATGATTTGGATGAGGGGATTGAGTCCATCATCAGAAAGTTTGCAGATGACACCAAGTTGGGAGCAGGTGTTGATCTGTTAGAGGGTAGGAGAGCCCTGCAGAGGGACCTTGACAGGCTGGTCAGATGGGCAGAGTCCACTGGCATGAGATTTAACACGTCTAAATGCCAGGTTCTGCACATTGGCCCCAACAACCCCATGCAGTGCTACAGGCTGGGGACAGAGTGGCTGGAGAGCAGCCAAGCTGAACATGAGCCAGCAGTGTGCCCAGGTGGCCAAGAAGGCCAATGGCATCCTGGACTGTATCAAGAATTGTGTGGCCAGCAGGAGCAGGGAAGTCATTCTGCCCCTGTACTCAGCACTGGCCACACCTTGAGTACTGTGTCCAGTTCTGGGCCCTTCAATTCAAGAAAGATGTTGAGTTGCTCAAACATGTCCAGAGAAGGACAACAAAGCTGGTGAGGGGTCTGCAGCACAAGGCCTTTGAGGAGCAGCTAAGGGAGCTGGGATTGTTTAGCCTGGAGAAGAGGAAGCTCAGGGGAGACCTTATTTCTATCTACAACTACCTGAAGGGAGGTTGTAGCCAGGAGGGGGTCGGTCTCTTCTCTCAGGCAACCAGCAGCAGAACAAGAGGACACAGTCTCAAGCTGTGCAGGGGGAAGTTTAGGCTTGATTTTAGAAATAAGTTCTTGCCAGAGAGAGTGATTTGCCATTGGAATGGGCTGCCCAGGGAGGTGGTGGGGATCAATGTCCCTGGAGATGTTTAAGAAGAGTCTGGCTGAGGCTCGTTGTGCCATGGTCTAGTTGCAGCCATGGTCTCTTCCAACCTGGATGATTCTGTGATTCTGTGATCTGTAAGAAACATGTTGGTTCATTATGCTGAGAAAGGAAAAAATGTCTACCTTTTCATAGGGAACAGTGTTTTGTTTGTATATTTTGGTTTTGGGGATTTTTTGTTTGTTTTGGTGTGGGGTTGTTTGTTTGATTTATTAAAAAAAAAAAAAAAAAAAGAGACAGTTTGCTTGCACATAGATACAGAGCTAGCCTTTGGGAAAAAAGCATTTACAGATGCCTTTAGTGCAAAAAATTGTCAGCACTCTGTATCCATAGCCCAGAGTCAGAATAAAACACTGGGGTCCATAGGAGAGAAAATAGATTTTATGCTTGCTCTGGCGTGGTAATCATATTGTTAGGAGAAGAAACAGGTATCAGGCATGCATCCTGCTTTAAAGTTATGTGATATGATGTGATGTGATGTTATGTTGTACTATATTATACTGTATTATACTATATTCTATTAATTATGTATATGTACAAAATGAACACAGAATGTTAGGGGCTGAACGGGACCTTGAAAGATCCTCTAGTCCAAACCCTTTGCCACAGCAGGATCACCTAGAGTAGATGTGTCAGGAATGTGTCCAGATGGGTTTTGAATGTCTCCAGAGAAGGAGACTCCAAAACTTCTCTGGGAAGCCTATTCCAGCTTTCGGTCACCCTTGCAGTGAAAATCTTTTTCCTTTTTGTGTAGAACCTTCTGTGCTCGCGCTTGTACTCATTGCCCCTTGTCTTATTGTTGGACATCACTGAGGTGATCCTGGGTCCATCCTTCTGACACTTGCCCTTTATGTATTTATAAACATTAATGAGGTCCCCCCTCAGTCTCCTCTAAGCTAAAGAGACCCAGCTCTCTCAGCCTTTCCTCATAAAGGATATGTGCCACTTTCTTCATCATGTTGTTTGAAGTTAGTATGTCAGTTAATGTTGTCAGCATGAAGGACATCTGTAATTCACCTGTACATCTCCTATTATGAAAGCATGAGGCCTAACAACAAAAATTATCAATGTTATATGCTTCAAAGAAACTACAGTTACTTTCATACCTCTGAAGTATTTCCAATGAGTTTAGGTAATCTAGTGTTGTTTTATAATCAAAAGAAAAGCCTATATCTCATATTAGTAAACAAAATAGCATATTAGCTTTATTTACTTTGAAATGAAACAAGTCCTAAAAATGCATTTTATTGAACGGTTACCACATTGAAGATCATGTTATGAGACTTCACTGAGACCAATCAATTAACCTGAAAACTTGTTACACTGCATTTTGAAAGCATAACAGGAGCCTCTCCAGTTGTTGAAATGGCAGCTGGAGTTTGTGTTCACAATTTCTTAATAAAGTATGTATTTTAACTGATTCCTCTGTATTTCCCTTTTGTGGTGAATTTTGCAGAATAAAATAATCATGTTCATTGCATACTTCTAATATGAAAAGAATCTCTGCAAGGCATACATAGATCATGAATGTGATGTCTCATTGGTGTAATGCATAAATTCAAACCAAGAGATCGTCTGCATAAGAAATTATTCTCCTCTGCTGCACTGCCATGTCTAAGAAAACTTCCCTCTAATAACTTTTGAAATGGGAAGAAAACATATCGAATGCTTTTTAAACAAACCTTCTTTAGGCATGTTAAATGAATGTGGTTTTGAAGCATCAATTTGTCATTCATCATGGAATCCTTGGATTTGCCCACAGTGTTGTATATTGGAAAAAAAAAAGAAAAAAAACAAACCATATCGCTGTTGTGTTCGTATTTATGTGGTGGCATTCTTATGTTCTTGTTTGCTTAAAGGAGAGCAATAAAAATATTTTTATAATTAGAAAATTATAACAGGGCATCAGATAACTGAGTATTGTTTACAGGAGGTATGTGGGAGATATTGTCTTTGTGCCCAGATAATTAACAAGCTTGTCTATTTAATCTCCAAAACACAGAAAGTTTGGTTTGATGATTTTACCTTGCAGTAATGCAGTTTCATGATTCTGTTTTTTACCAGTGATTATTAAATTATGACTTACTGGGAGTTTATTAATAATAAAGAAGATAATCTTTCACCTGTAGGGTTTGAGTTCTATCCAGCTTAGCAGGAATTAAAAGCTATTCCTATCTAATTAATTTCAGTGGTTTACACATGAGAGATTGTCAGTTTGAGCTCCAGTGTCACAAACTTACCATCATACTTCCATTAACTGCCAGTCTTTTCAGACAGCAAGAGCTTTAAAATTCACTTAAGATGAACTCTGTACTATCTACCTCCTTTATAAGGATCAAGCCTGACTAAGAAGGCACATGTGGGGATCTTTTGCTATAGGCCTGTGAGCACACAAAAATTTCTAAGGCTGTCAATATGGAGCTTCTCAGCCTCAGTAGCTTTGAATTAAATGTGTTAGGCAGGTTGTAAGTAACTTATGTAAGAACCATGTTTTCTTAAGCATAATTAGGAAAAAAAAAAAGTCTATCATTTAAAATTCAGCATTTCTATGACCAGTCCTAGCACAGAGGACAGAAGCCTTGTGTCTTTTCATCCCCTGCAACTCTCACTCTTTGGGTCTTTTTTGTTCAGATATCTCGTAGACAAAGAGATCCTTTCAACATGTAACAATAATTACTTATTGACACAACAATTATTTTATTGGAAAATACATACAAAGAAAGCTAGAGATAGTGTGGTTCAGCACCCCAGACGAGTCTCTGCTGGCTAGGCATGTGCCAGTTCAGTGATGTATGTTTGTTTCTTTAGACCAAGCTGATACCTGACATTGTTGTGTTGCTACCCCTTTTTTCCCCTTAGGTTATATATCCTTCCACATAAGCAACTTTCCTCTTAAAGCTTCAAACTATTAATTATATTTACTTCTGTCAATATTTTTACTATTCTTGTCTTACGTGGACATAGTTTATGTACCTTAACCTCAACAACTTTCTGAGAAAAATTGAGGTTACACAGCCAGACCACAGCAAACTGGGCTTTGGGTGTCACCATTATACCTTATTCATTCTGTCACATTCTTTCACTGTCCAAACTATACAGCTGCTTGAAAAATATCATTGGATAACATCTCCTTTTGATTAAACTCCTGAACTATTAATAGGAAACATTTGGAAAAAATTATGAGTGGCTCAGGCTCGAACAGTATTTGGAATTATTCTAAAGTTATAACTGTGTAAAAACTGAAGTTCCAGTACTTCTCATTGTTCAATTTGTAACACACTCATAACAATATGGTTTCAGCTACAGCGGGAAGCCTTTAACACCTAACACAGTGCAAAGGATAGAAGTTTTAAAGTAATATGTAAATTAACTGAACAATACATTCCTTATATGCAATATCCTTTTACAGGCAAAGAGGAAGAATGTCTCTCTATAGAAGTAGAGCCAAAACTTCAATGGCTAGTATATGGAAACAATAACAGCTTTTGTCAAGCAGTTCTGGTAAGAGTCCTGGAGCTCTGAGATGGGCAGATGTCAGGCTCTTACCTGTAAGGCAACAGTGTGTGTGCAGGAAAACTGCCAGGGCACTCTGCTGACCAAAGACTCCCGAGGGCTAGGAAGCAGGGGACCCAGGGTCTGCTGTGCCTTCTGCAACGGGCATCCCTCAGGGCCTGAGTTCAGTGGGCAGAGCTGGCAGCCAGTAACACAGCCAGGACACTAGCTTTCCACAGAGGCAGGACACAGGCACCCCAGAGCCTGTCTGCAGCAAACTGGGACCCTGAGCAAGGGTCCAATGTGAGAGCTGTCAAAGACAGAGAAGCTGAGCAGTGATCTCAGGGTCCTAAAATATCTGCATTTCATACCACAGTAAGTCTCACTGATCTAGTCCCTCAAACGATTGATCAAGGTGATTTTAGGCAAGTATTTTATTTTCTCTAAGTTTAAACAAATACCTCTCTATTTGTTACTGGTAATCTTCATTATCTGCTACCAGAAGGGTTAGGATTATCACTAAAGCCGTAGGTTTAAGAACCAAATTCTGTTCTTTGTCACGCATCAGAAGAGTAAGTACTTTCCTGAAGGTAGTAAAGGTGTAAAACTGAATTAGTTTTTATAAGGGTATCAGTGAGCAAAATCTAGAACTGTTGCTGCAGAAAAGCTGGATCTCATAGCAAACGAACAGTGCTTTTATCTGTGATTGTGCAGTAAGTATTTTGCTGATCATTACTAGTGCCTTTGTTGAATCCGAGCTACAAATAAAAAATGCAGAAAATTATAACCAAGGTATTAAGGTGCTAATAGGCATTATCTCATGAACAATACCACACACAGCTGTGATCCAATTCTAAACAAAGGCTCAAGACCTAAAAAAAATAAAATCTTTGCTTGTAAAGCTGGGTGGTCTCCTCTTAAAAAAAAAGAATAAAAATGACTGAAGCAGCCATTTTTGTTATCAGTCAATGAAAACTGACTTCAGTCGCACATTACTTCTAATTGAGAGGTTTGTATATTTTATAGTCTGCCCTTGAACGCTACAATTTTGGCTGTAAGCTTTGTCATCTTGCAGAGAGTAATGTTAACTTGTGTGTACTCTCCTATGCTAATTTACTGTTGGAGTTTAATTAGCCTTTTGCCACCAAATGATTAAGATGCACCCTGTTTAATCCAAAAGTCATGTCCTCCTTTTAACACACTATCAGTCTATTCACATTCTCATGCTTCGCTTTTATAACTGTCTGTAAAAATGTCCTTTGTAAACTTAGAGATTCAGAACACTTTTGCTGATCAGAAAAAACAGCACATTTCATAGAGCAGCTTAACAACTACACTAGAAAAAAAAAGAAAGCTGTAACTGACAACACAAAAATGCAAACTGAGCTATGGAAGTGTTTTGCCTATGGAAAAATCTGGACAATAGTGCCTCTTGGTTTTCTCAAAAAAATCAGATTATACCTGCATTAGTGCTAGTTATGCACATGACAAGAGTCCAATAATAAACTAAGCATATTGATCACTGTAGTGCAAAGTACTCTTCTATTACATGCTAAAGTGGCTGATTGGGCACAAAACCTTTTGTATGCCTCCAAATGAAAAGTCAATATTCTCTCATTGCCAAGGTTGCAATTTACATTTACCAGTCTTCCACTGAAAATAGTCTATGAATTTAACATCCAAAGTAAGTCAGTTGTTTGAGGTGGGGGAAACATTGCTTCCCAGACCTTTAAGTGGCTTAATACTAAGGAACGTTAGTCTGATACATCAAGTTTTATTATTATCTTGATACAGCAACAATACTTCTACATAGATATGAAAACTCATTTACCTTTACATCAAATGAATAAGCTCATTTTATGCTGAGAATATATTTATATTTTTAGAATTAGAAATTATTAACCTCCTCCTACAAGTTTTTATAAATTTGAAATTGTGCAGCTGTCAAAATTCTTGATCATTTCCATGTTTTTTGCAGATGTTCAGATCTGCTGGTATGACTGATATACAGAGTTCTTACTCTGATGGACAGTACTCAAAAAATAATAAAATTATACAATACTGATAATAGAAAGGAATAAAATAGATCTGTGATTACTTTACAAGGTAGAGAATACTTTTTTTGGACTGTTTTTTTCTAAAGGTTTGTCATGCATTATTATCCAGAAACTACAGAAGAACTACACAGTTTGTTGAAAGTATTTAAGATGAGGTCTAGCCAGGTCACTATTAAAAGTTATGCAAGTTTTTTTCTAGTTCAATTTGCAGGGTGAAAATTAACTTACAGGGAGTAAACTTGAATTTTCTTATTTTATGCCACAGTATGAATGGTAAAAAAACTCCAAAACTTATCACATGTTCACCTGTAAAATGGGATGACAGAAACTTTCAGCAGCTTGCTAACTAATCAGGAAAATGCCTCTCATATGTATGTAGTCTTGAACACTTCAATTCCTCAGGTAAACTAACGTCATGATCAGAATCACCTTCACCTTCATTTCGCATGTCTTAGTAGGCTACCATCTGACTCACACATGCTACTGGGATTCACAAAGTGCTTGTTTCTTCCCTTTACATAACTGGAAAGAGTGAATCTCGTAATAGGATTGATACTCATTCTGTTTTCATTTGACCAGTCTTGGGTGACATAATCACAGGCCAATCATCCTAAAACAATAAGCATCCATCTTTGCCTGCCCAAAGACCTGAGGAAAATATTGACCCATAATGACTTCTTGGGACAACAGGAACATTTCAGTCGATCAACAGCTCCTAGACTTTCATAGTGATTTTATTTTTGCATCTGACTAGATAAAGTTATTTGGAAAGAAAAAATGTCAAACATATGTGGTAAAAACAGCCTCTGTCAAACTTTGTTGTACCTCATGCTGCACAGAGATGGTATTTGCTATCATTTTAAAGTACATATCTGCAGGAATCAATGCATCCGTGTTACGTGATAGCGTACAAGCAGCACTTATTAAGAATATTGAATAACCAATTTAAATTCCTTCTGCAGTCACAAAGGATTTAATCTAACAAAATCCAACTTTGACACATTGAGGTAACTAGTACGAGAATGGATTGAGACCAGTCTGTCTAACTGTGAAAAAATCAAACTACGCCAGAAGGCAAACCACATAATACATAGGAAGGGCATTCAATTAGAGAGAATCAAAAAGAGAAAGATGGAAACCAGCTGCACCTCAAGAGATGTTTTGTGCGTTTTGCATTTAAGTCATCTGATAAGACACTGAGTAGAACTTGATTCTGGAACTGAAAAACCTGAAATTGTCCCTTTCTAAATATCTGTCCTAATAATTAAACTTTAAAAACACATTTATTATTTCTGTGCACACATTTTCCTTTCCTTTCCTTTCCTTTCCTTTCCTTTCCTTTCCTTTCCTTTCCTTTCCTTTCCTTTCCTTTCCTTTCCTTTCCTTTCCTTTCCTTTCCTTTCCTTTCCTTTCCTTTCCTTTCCTTTCCTTTCCTTTCCTTTCCTTTCCTTTCCTTTCCTTCCCTTTCCTTCCCTTCCCTTCCCTTCCCTTCCCTTCCCTTCCCTTCCCTTCCCTTCCCTTCCCTTCCCTTCCCTTCCCTTCCCTTCCCTTCCCTTCCCTTCCCTTCCCTTCCCTTCCCTTCCCTTCCCTTCCCTTCCCTTCCCTTCCCTTCCCTTCCCTTCCCTTCCCTTCCCTTCCCTTCCCTTCCCTTCCCTTCCCTTCCCTTCCCTTCCCCTTCCCGAAACATCCTTAAAGACCCCTCAGTTATTGTCTAGATCTAGAACATACAGTTAACTAATTTTCTTGAAAGAGTAATGATGCAGTGTGAACCTTATTAGATCAATTAAATAGCGTGATGTAGATTTTCCATGACTTGGGTTAAAGTTGTAAAGATGTAATTGTAAAATAAAAGGTAGGGCCATGATACTGTTTCCTCATTCTTATGTGCCTTGAATAAGAATCAGGAAAGTGTATTTCTCTCTGAAAGTAAACCCCTGGCATTTAAAACCCGAGCTTAAAGTTATTTCTCCTGATAGTACTGAATACAAATGTGAAACCCTTCATGACAATCACTTTTGGTCATTTTTTACCTCAGTAAGCTGCCATTCTGCCTGTCTAAAAAGTAGGTGTATATGGCTGGTGTAGATTGGTTTACCTTGGTTTCAAGATAAACAAGGATCAGTTAAACCCACGCAAATTTCACGAGTGAAAAAATATGTATAACTTCTCATTATACTTAACACAAGGTAAAGTCACAACCAAGTTGTTCAACTATTTTTCAGGCTAAAAGGGAGCAGAAATTCTGTTTTGTGCACAATTTCATGTGAATAACAGCATAAGTCACTATAAATGCATCTTGAGTCAGCAAAAGCTTTGAAGTAGATTTATCTATTTTTCTTTCATTTGGGCTCTGTCCTGGAAGAGGCATTAATGAATCGGCTAAACCTGTTTGGACATTGCCCTTTCTCCTCCCTCCTTGTTGCAGTGGTCCAGGTTTGAGGTCGAGGAGCCAACAGGCAGACGCTGTTGAGGCTGCCTGCAGGGGGGGGTGGAAGCTGGACCCCATGCCTCACATTTCACACAGACAACTGCACGTGTCAGAGGCTAGTCGAGAAGGCGTGTACAGTTTGCCTGCCATACAGCACTTTGAACTGATTGGCTACATTTGAAAAGGTAATCTGCCACTGGGCCGTTCAGTTTTCAAAAGGGGAATTTATAGGGGATGATTCGAGAGCCCACACCCTGTTTGCTGGAGGGATTTGAGGTGGCAACAAGCACCCACTTCGTGCCTGTCTTCAGGGCGATTACCTGCTATTGTCCTACTAGCAGCGTGTTGAGTCCCGGACCAGACCACAGCAGTGTGCTCTCTTTCTCTCCCTCACTTCTTCCAGTTTTGGGATTTGTTTTTAGATTATCCCTCCCCTTTGGATTACAAATTGCAGCTCTGAGTATCTCTTCATTTGGCAAAGTTTTGATGACTAGAAGCTCAGTGATTCGTGAGTAACTAACACTAATTTATTTGGTCATTTCTAAAGTTGACAGACTGTTTCTCTGTGGTTTAACTCCACAGCGAGGCCAAGGGGGTCTGTCCTGCCTCCCAAGGAGGTATAGCTGTTTGTTTTCATGTTATAAGAGTTTCCAGTTTGTTCCTCTGTATTCCAAGTTTTTGACTTTTCTAGATTGTTATTCCATTGTTCATTAATGTCCTATCATGTGTAATCAACCTATCATTGACCGGGCAAATGAACCTGGATCAAATTAGCTCGGGAAAATATTTTTTTATATCTAATAAATCATATTTTATCAGATTTCCAGCTTACAAATTTGATCATAAACTATATCAGGCTCCCTTATAAGAAAATAATTTAGACTTCCTAATTAAGAAAGCTTTTAGTAAGGAGGTACAGTAGGAATACAAGTTGGAAAAAGAAAAACAAAGGTTTCATAGTCATCTCCCTTCTTTTTGTGTCTTTGTAGGCTCGGTCTCAGGTTTCAGGTGTGTTCTTAATCAATTTAGTAATTTTATGTGCTGAAATCCCTTAAACTGCCTATCTAGTTTCTTGTTTCAGTCTCTAAGTGAGCTGCAGTTTCCTAGTTCCTTCCTGTTATTCTCATATTTGCTGCTATAGCCACACCCTGTAAATCAGGAAGAATAGAAGGCTATTGCTTCCTTGAAAAGCAACTAAATGTATTTAGAAGATATATTTAGAATAATATATTATTATGTAGTTGCGTTTCAGGGAGGTAATAGCCTTCCCTTCTCCCTCAGTATCTGATTCATCTACAAGAGAATTTAAAGTAAAATAAATATGCAACCAAAGAACAAATAAAATACTCTGATACTGACAGGTAGCATAATGTCTACCTGAAGACTGAGAATTTTCCTGTCAGAAGCCAAAATGTAGGTAAAATAGTCTCTCAGGATCTGGTCTTTAAATAAGCTAATTGGTTTTGTACTAAAACATTTATTTTTCATTGTGGTTTTGCAATATTAAATTAAATACTGCTGCAAGACACATTTGTTAGTGATACCATCTTAAAGATAGAGAAAAACTGCAGGATGTCAGTATCCCCGACACAGACATTTCAGAAAATCATTAGTCTATGTAGAAACCTTCATCCATTTACTATTACTGGAATTTATTGTAGTTCAATAAAAACTGCTACACAAAAGCAATTCTTCTAACGTTAATGTTTTAGTGTATAGTCTTCTTCCACTGTTTAATTATATGCTAATTATTTTGACAGCAGAGCCAGATTCTTACTATTTCCCAGACCAAAATGTTTAGGCAGAAATACGTTTATGGAAGAAAACATCAAGTATTTTCGCGTGACAGCTGAGTCACCTCTGCTTACAGCTTTACTTCAAAGTGCTTAAATGCAAAATTCTTTTATAGCTGAACACTCTGATTAGAGCTCAAACCATTTCTTCCTAAGCTTTTTCCTGCACACATTATAAGAGTATTCTGGGGTGAAGAAGATCATGTTGCAGAATAAAGTTCTACACAAAATGGGTACTGCTGATAGATTTTGATCAGTTTTGTATCAGATTCAGAGAAATTTAATCAAGGCCAGATAAAACCACAGAAAAGGCGCAGTACAATTAGTAGAAATAGTAGGAATAGTGGCAGACCCTCATTTCCCCTTTATCTAAAGATTCATCTGGTGATCTTTTTTGACAGAAAGCATGCACTTGATACTATCACTGTGATTTCTTCAGCAGAGTATTAATAATGCATACCTATGACACAGGGACTTTATCTTGACAGACTGGCCCTTTCAGAGTAAAACTTTTTCAATTACATAGATAATTATTGAGAATATTCAAGTTGGAAAACAGCTTTAGAAGAAAACCAGTACAGATTAAACTCACACTTCTATAGTTCCTGCAAATGCATCCCTGATGCTGTAAAATGTTGGAACAGAACATTGTAGTTTGTCTGTATCCAGACGCAACAGAGCTCTTCTTCCATTCCTCCTGCACGCACTCCAGGCCTCTCCTCTGTCATTTTGTATTTCCAAAATGTTCTTGAAACCCACAAGGGGTCCAAGAATCTCTGATAGTGACACATTTCTTACAGCTAAGGAAAGCAGTGGAAAGCCAATTATAATAGCTTCCCTACTAGGTCCTGTGGTGTTTGAATCTTTGTAGCCCTTGTGGCTTAGTTTTCTTTGAACTGCACTGTTAAATTTGTAAAAAGACCGCCCTTCGAGGCAGGCACCATTTTCTGAATCAGAACTGATGAAGAACACTGTAGAGGAGACATGCTGTGCCCTTTCAAGGGGTTTTTATTATGGTTACTTCTTCTTTGTTAAATCCAAACTTTAAAAATGAAGTACAGGTGAAGACAGTTGTGCTACACCATCACTTCTCATTGCCACTATCTTTACAAAAGAGAAAATATTTGTTAAAGGATTGTATATACCTTCAACCTTTTCTTTCCCCTCTGTTACTAGAAATTAAACTGCTAAAATACTATACTCTGAAGTCCAAATGTTTATGACTGAGAATTGGATGAAACAGGGTATGTGTCCTGTAAATAATTAATTATGAATCTTCTTCAAGTTTAATGATATGATTCAGGATAAAAGCCAATTAAATCACAGTTCTTTTGACTGGCAGGAAAATTATTTTGCACACATAATTTGCTTCTACATCAAATGGAGAGCAGCTTAAAAATTAAACACTGCCTTAATTTAATAAGTGTGAAAGGGAAAAAAATGTGTTCCAGAAGCAAAGCTATTCAACAGCCTTAGGATAAACAACAACAACAATAAAAACAAGCAAACCACAAAACCCAACAACAACAAAAGCCACCAAAAACCCCCAAACCAAAACAAAAAACCAACACCAAAACCCAACAACCATCACTGAAGAGGATTATAGTTTACCATTTTCTTTGTTCTTCAGTAGTGTAAAATCAGGTCACATGCTTTTTAAGTAAGAAAAAAAGTAAGTAAAAAGCATGTGATTATGAAGAAAGCTTAAATTTTAGTGATTGCAACTTTCACTCCATCTCTCTATCCTGTTCCCCAAACTATTTCCTTAAACATATTAAATTGAAAGAATACATGCACACACAATCTCCTTAATAATTTTTTTTCCGTACAAGGTCATCAAAAGAAATTCACAAAAATAGCAGGGACGAATATTATAGCATTGATGTAGCCAGTCTGCTCACGGAGAGCTAGTGATCCATTTTCTACTACTTTGACCAGAATTCATTCCTTGAAGTATATACATTTAACATCATGCAGACAGACCACCCAGACAAGAGAAGAAGGCGGATTAATTCTTATTTTCCAATTTTGTGTTGGACATTATCTGGGAAGAAACACTGTTTTCTTTTTATTCCCTGACACACTCAGGGAATAAAAAAACTCAACTGTGTCCTATTCAGTACTTCAAAGTAAGGTTTTAAATGTCTGTTTCTGGACAAATGTGCAAAATCTGGTGCAGATGATTTCTTACAAACCATATACAAGACATCTTGACATGGAGTTGCAGACTTAACCTTATTTAGAGTGTTCTTGTTGCCTTATTCTGGAAAGCTTTTATTTTGTCCCTTAAGTTTGGTAGCTCAGTCTGATTTACTGAGTTCCCTCATGTGCCTAGATACTTTAAGATCTAACCATGTAGCTGTAAGATGATCAGGACTTGACTGTCAGGCCAACACTGATACATATATATATGGTATTACCAAGCACAAAGTTTTAGGCTAATGTACATACTGTTATTCTATGACAGGTAATACCATCTTTTCTGGAAAGCTGTATCAGATGAGACTGCAATGAAGTTTCTTATGTTTCAAGTATTTCTTTGATTATCATGGACCAAATGTGTATCAGTCTGAAAGTCAGTATTCACAGAAATAAGGCTCAGCTTCTTTCTGTTGAGTCTCTTTCTAATATATCTCTTATTTGCCAAGTCTTCCAGTTTGATTTAAACTAGGTAAGCTTCCCTCCTGCTGCAGTTAATAAATTCTAGTTTGTTTCCCTTCCATCTGCTGCATTTGTACTAAAGGCAGCTTCGTCCATACTGACATGTATACAGTAAATTCCACTTGCACAGTGCATGCATTTGCTCTTTGTCTAATGTTATGGTTGGCCTGTGCTTGCACTTGCATTTACCTTGAAGTCATACTATTGGAAATAAAAAGTGTTTGTGCTCCTGAAAAATTACCAAGGTTTTGAAATTATGAATTTGTAATTGGAAGAAGTGTGCACTTGGTTGAAGTATTGATAGCCTACAAACAGAGAATGGGGTTGCCTAACTTTAGAAATCTATAATATAGAAACTTACTTTTGACATGTCCTTTTTCTGTTCAGGAATTTAAGATGCAATTTTACCAATTATGTTACAGATGTGATAAAATTAGACAATATGCACTCTGAAAGTGAATATTTTTCATCTTTGATTCAAAAATATCTGATGAAAGGAAAGGAAGATGAGGAAGTCATACTCTACAGGACAAGAGGCAATGAGCACATTCCGTCTTAACACAAGAAAAATACTTTTTGCTCTTCGTCAAACACAGGTTGTCCAGAAGGATTTGTGTGCCTCCATCCATGGAGATACTCAAAGCAACCTGATCTACCTGACCGTACTTGAGCAGGAGGGGTGGCTAAATGCTTCCAAAAGACCCCTTCCAATTTCAACAGCTCTGTAATTCTGTGATTTTATTGCCCTTGATTGTTATCAAAAGGTATATTAGCTCAACTGATACCATGTATAAGTAACAAGTAAGTTTGGAAGTATCAAGTTGCTTTCTAGTGATAAAACAATGACAAGTAACATGGAAATAGCAGAGTCGTCACTTTGAAATCCTTTGATGAGTGGTTATCAGCATAGCACAAGACATATGTGCAACGTTTAAGAAAACATTTAGTTGTCCTACATTTGCTTTAATAGCTTGGTTCTTGAGAACAGTTAAAACCACTAATTAGTCTTCCAATACGAATGATCAAAACCAAACAAAAGACTTTAAAGAGACATTCAAGGTGTCATTAGAATATTTTGAGTTCAACAACAAAGTCATAAGCAATTAAAAATACAGCAACTTCAGCAAACAGAGGTAGATGTGTAATTAAGTTAATATTGTGCAAACAACCACAGGATGTTTTTCAGGTCCACAGGAAACCATTAAGATGCTAGCAATGCCAAAAAGACAATGAAGTAAAGTACAGCACGAAAAGCAGAGACAGAGGAACTTAATCATATTAATGAAAGCACTAAAAAGGCAATAATATAGTTAGTGCTGTGCCATTAAAAAATTAAAACTCCTTTTTACATCTAATGTAAATAAACTGAATAAGAGAAATGGCTGTATTCCTACCTTTTTAATAGTAATTTGAAAATGTAACTGCGCAGTCTTAAAAAAAGACATGATCATGAAAAGTTATTATAAGAACATCCAAGTAAATGTATTAAGTGAAAAACTGAACTATTTTCTTTTCCCTAGATACACATAAGTGCTATCTCCCCCAAGGTATCATTACACTAGTTCTACAAAGGCTTAAATATTAATTTACTGCTATATAGTCTATTAAATCACTTTCTCTTTTGGTTTCTTCCAGGATCAGATATAGATTAAAAACACACTTCTAGTTTGTCTTCTCTCACTTCTGGAATTTTAGCATACTGGTGATATTGTATGTGTGTGTATATATATATATATATATATATATAAAGGGAATTTATGCAGTATATCATTATTTATTCATGTAAAAGATTTGTAAACTACAGCCCTCATGATCCAAGCATTTAAGAAATTATGGAAAAAATATTTGGGTTGCTAATTATTAATATTTGGTTTGCTAATTAACAATGTTTTAAGCTTCCATTAAAGGGGAAAATACTGAATCATCTCCTTGTATAATGTGTCTTCCTTCTCTCCAAGAATAAAATAGAAATATCTATTATTTTTCTCTACATAATAGTCAAGAAATTTGGCTTTCTCATTTAATATTGTTCCAGTGTAATCTACAGGATTTTATTTTATTCTTGACGGATTCAAACTCTTACTGCCCTTACTTGTATCAGGCCTTTCCTTTTTATCTTCTAAGAAGAAAGACTACCGTAATAACATTAATTTTAATATATTGTTGTTATTTATTTTTTATTTAATTTCTTAAATTGACTAGATACTGGAATTAGATATTGTGAAAATGGTGAAAAGAAATGCATTATCTATTCTGATCCATCCATTGAGATGGAAAGGGACCTCTGGAGATCATCTAGTCTAATTTCCTAGCTCAGAGAGAGCCCACTTAGAGCCAGTTGGTCAGGGCCATGCTTCATCTTCTCTACACCCACCAGTTTGTAGGCATTGATATGATCCTCCTGAGCGTTCTCTTCTCCAGGTCAACCAGTCCCAGCTGCCTGGGGAGGTGATTGAGTAGCTGTCCCTGGAGATGTTCAAGAAAAGACTGCATGGGACACTTAGTTCCATGGTCTAGTTGATTTGATAGGGCTGGGTGATAGGTTGGACTGGATGATCTTAGAGGTCTTTTCCAACCTGGCTGATTCTATGATTAGCACATATGACGTACTGGGGAGCCCATGTCACTCCAGATCACTCCATGTCACTCCTCCTTTCTAACTCTCCTGGCTGAGCGCTGTATATATATCAGTGTCTGACTCTTTAACAACTGAAGCCAAATCATGGGTTGAAAAACTGTTTCCATGGAAAGAGCAACATGAGCAAGCACAGGTGTGCAAGTACATATGGGACTGAGAGCGAAGATCAAGCTGAAATGGTTGGTGAATTGGCAAAGTGGGCTGGGAGTAGGGTGAACCAAGCGAGAACATTGTAGGGTTGACTGCATGTGCCTGACGGTCTGTACCAGCAATTGTAGTCGCCTTGATATGTCCAGGTGCAAGGAAGTGGGAAGATTGGGATCCATGGCTCAGTTACTGGGCAGCCTGAAAATCTAAGACAAGTTCATAGAATCGCAGGATCACAGAATCATAGAATTGTCTGGGTTGGAAGAGACCACCAAATTCAGCAAGAGAGGGGAACAGGATGACTATGTCTGCATCTGTGTGACTGCTTTGCATGTCTGCCTGTGATCTGTGCACTCTGCACATACATGCTGAGTATACACCTTCAGGCTTGCTACTGACTGCATCTGGGGACATGGGTAAATAGCAGCCTCACCTGTTGTTGTGAAGGGGATTATTAGTTACCTTTACAATAATAATAAATGATATAGCAAAGGGGTATTAATAAAAATATTAGTAATATTTTTTATTTATATGAAAATTGCCAAACTTGTTAAATAGGATCGTTGTGTGGTGGGAATATATATTTACAATGGGAATACAGAGTCTTAGGGCAAAATACAAACAATTATATCCAAATTAGGAGGCAAGGGGAAGCAGGCTAGGTGGATTCGGCTTCTAGGCTTGTGGCTTCTCCAGCTTGCTGTGTATGGGCTCGTGGCTTCATCCCCGACTCTGGACCAGGCACTCAAGGCAGGGTAAGGCAACTCGAGGCAGCTTCTATAAGACGGGTCCAAGTAGGTTCAAGAGCAAGGCTTGAAAGCAAGGCTTGAGCAAAGTTTGAAGCAAGGTTTGAAGCAAGGCAAAGGCGACTACCAAGTCAACCTATATATATACAATTTACCAGAGATCGAGTGGTCCAATGGGGCAACTGAAGCTAACGTGTAGCTGCCCAATGGAAAGGCATTCTGCCAAGCTATAACCATAAAAGTCAGAAACAAAGGCCTTGTTTCTGGGGGAGCAGTAGTCAGCTTATGTGCTTTTATCCCAGGTAAACAACTTGCTTACCAGACAGGCAGGGGTCCTGTCCCCTTTGTTCTTTTTCCTGCATTGCCCTGTCTTTCTGCAGGAAGGAAGGAAGAGACATCTAGACATCTTAAGGCCTGTCTGGGTTTGTATTGGGCCATCTCATGGCCCTACCATGGCACCTGTATTTGGCTGTTGGATCTGGTATGGTATATTTTCCTCTAACAACTCTATGTACAGAAAAATCCTTGATCAAGCATCCCTAATAGACAAGTTATGACTTTAATTTTTTAAGACTGTATCAGCTGTACCAAGTATATATTGTAAGCTATTAAGCCGTAAATCTTAAATTAGCTTGATAATTGTCCTTTGTTTATAATTTTGACTTTTTTCTGCAAGACAAAAAAATTCCATTGAATTAATTATTATTCATAAGTGTATCTTCTTGCCTACCTATATAACTTCTACCTACCTAACTTCTTAGCCTACATAATTTTATTTATACTGATGATGTAAAGCTTCATTTTGTAGTTTCTTACCTAACAAATTCCAAAATTTTTGATATCACAGTAGTCTTGAAAATAAGCAATATTTAAAAAAATGTTTAAAAATAATTTCATTGGTGCTTGTCCTTATGACATTTCAAGAGACACATCAAGCTTCACATATTCCAAAATCTTTTACCAAACTTCTGCTGGAACCACAAATATGTACTAGAATGACGTGAAAGTTCGTATCATTTGAAAGTTATAACACTCTTCCTTCAAACAGGGAACATCTAAAGATACAAACTTTAAGAGAGAGTATGGCCTTAGGAGAAAAGGTTAAGACAGTATTTTAAATTATCCTCCAACAAGAAATATAAAGGAGTTTCCCTTAAAAATGTCATTGGATAATATATACTTCACAGTATGCTGCCAAGGCAAGTGTAAATGTACAACAGCTACACGTTTCTCATTAAAGTAACATATTTATCCTGTAATATTCAAATATTTCATGTTTCTTACACTGCTTATCACTGTTCATTAGAGAAATAATCAGTGAATATTCCCAGGGAAACTAGGATTTTTAGCTGCTAAATTACGTCTTTCTTTGGCCCCTTTCCCCTCTCTTTTGCCTTCAAAGGACATTGGAATAATAGATATTTTCCATTGCAGTCCATTCACCCTCAAGCTATAAGAAAACTACATATGAAAATATGCATAATGCATTAATATACTGTTCAGTGTAAGTGTGGTGGGTTGAAATTACCCCCAAAATAGAATTGCCAGACTAGCTCAGTGGAAGCAAATGAAGCTATATTTACAAGTAAAACTACAATCTAGAAATATGAAATGCAATGAAAATGTACAAAATACACAATAGTTACATATATTTACAATGTATAAGCAACACAAGAACTCCCCTGAACAAAACCAGAGGTTACCAACAGCTTCCTCCTCTTGACTCCCTTTCTCCCATCCTGTACAAGGGCAAAGAAAGAGAGAAGAGCAGAGAGTAGCTTGTTAGTATTTAGCCACAACAATGAAACTTAGCCAAGGTTAGCAAGCCAGCAGAAGCAACCAGCTAGTATCTGCTAGAGCGAAGAAGCCAAAAAGTGAAAGAGTTTATACAACTATATGTTAGTTATCAGACCAATAATTTAAACCTTATTATTTTCCCTTTACATCCAATGGTAATTTATTTACATTCTACTACTTTCTACTCAATCTGTGGAAAATTTCCTAGGCATCAGCCTAAAACTACCACAACAAGGGAAAATAGTGTTTTTTAATTTAAACTATTTTAAAAGATCACTTAATAATAGGCAGAAAAGGTCTCTGCCTTCTAGACTCACCGAAACATTGCATTACATTCAGAAGGCTTTTATCAGTTGCCAGCCATAAGTACTTGAAGTCTCAGAGGCATACACTAAGCTTCAAATTTCCATGTAGGTCTATAATAAAATCCAATGACTTATTATAATACAGTATTATTTAAACATTTATCAGCATTTTGGATTAATTTTTTTGTCCTGCTTCAAGATTTTTTTCTTGAAAATATGGTATTCAGATACATAATCTGATTTGCTTTATACAGTTTAATGAGAAATTAAAATTCTCATTTCTTCTTTCTCTCAAAATGTCATGACTCATACCTTATCTAGGACATGAAAAATCACTTCCAATTTTAAGATACATACTTTAGGCAATATAAAACCTCTTAAGTTTCACTGTTGCCTCATTCAAAGAGTGTTGTCTCTCCATTTTGTTAAATGTACCAATCTTCATGTATTTTTCCTTTGTTTCTTTTTACTTTTCTTCTCTGTTCCACTTAACCAACTTCCCCTTCTCTACTCATTTTGCATTCCCAAATCTTATTCTTTAAACCTTTGAAAGATCTTGACATTTGACAGCAGATCAGGTTCTAACTATCCATGATGTTAAAAAAAAAAGGGGAAAAATTGTAACCATAGAATTTACTAACATATGTTGTCTTCTCTTAGTCCCCTTCACAATATACAATAGACAACACAAAATAGTTAACTTTAACAGAAATGTTAGTTTTATTCCATTTATGCAGGTCAACTTGTAAAGAAGTATACTAGGTCACTTCATATAAAATTAATTCTTTGATACAAATTGGTTTTAAAACTTTTTCTAAATAAGTATTTTGAAACACTGATGATGTTTATATTTCCAATAGAAACATATTTTCTGCTATGAAAAAACAAAATTCATACTGTAGAAAACAAACCAGATGTTAACCAAATCTATTTTCCCATCCTTATTCTTGGGTTTCTTAAAAACAGAAAAAAGCTTTTCAATGCACTATTATACTTTGAAGAGTGTTCCAGAAAATACTGATGTTTGGGTTTTTTTTGTTTGTTTGTTTTTTTCTTTCCAGTTATTCCAGTGTAAAAGTCAGATTTGGAGCTTAATTTCTCTTCTAGTGGATGCTGCTTTGCATCAGTCAATAACAAATGTCACTTGTCATCATGTTGGTCTGTAAGCACATTTTCTTAGGTACTTCAGAAGTGATTTACATTCTTCTCTGGTTTGATTAGCCAAAGTCATTTACTTGTTAGTTGTAAGCAGATTTGGAAAGCAGAATATAAGACAGAAAAACTGATTAAAAAAATAAAAAAATAGGAAAACAAAGGGAACAAAACCAAAACAAAACCCACAAACAAACAAACAAAAAAAAGCAAGCAAGAAGGTTTCTGTTATAGTTTAACCCTGCCAAGCATCTCAGCCCCACACACCCACTCACTCATTCCTGGAGGGATGGGAAAGAGAATCAGAAGTCCAGCGGAGGACTAAAAGGATGATTAAGGGACTGGAGCATGTGCCTTGTGGGGAATTGCTGCGATACCTGGGGCTCTTTATTCTGGAGAGGAGAAGATTGAGAAGGAATCTAATAGATGTATATAAATATATGAGATCTGGGTGTCAAGAAGGAAGTGACAGCCTCTTCTTGTGCCCTGTGAAAGGACAAGGGGTAATGGATGCAAACTACAGCACAGGAAGTTCCACCTCAACATGAGGAAAAACTTTTTTACTGTAATGTTCACAGAGAACTGGAACAGGCTCTGTAGAGAGGATGTGGAGCTTCCTTCTCTGGAGACTTTCAAGACCCATATGGATGCATTCCTGTGAGACCTGTATTATATTATATGATCCTGCTCTGGCAAGGGGGACTTGAAGATATCCAGAGGTCCCTTTCAACCCCTAACATCCTGTGATCCTGTGAGAAGTGTACAACTGAGCAAACATTTGAGTTGAGATAAAGACAGTTTAACAGGGAAAGCAAAAGCCATATGTGCAAGCAAAGAAAAAGAAGAAATTAATTCGCTACTTCCCATTGGTAGGCAGATGTTTACTTACCTCCAGGAAGGCAAAGGCTCTGTCACGCATTGCAGTTACTTGAGAAGACAAATGTTATAACTCTAAGTGTCCCTCTTTGTTCCCGATTTCTCCAGTTCTTATTGCTAAGCACAATGTCATATGGCATGGAATATCCTTTTGGTCAGTTGAAGTCAGTTGTCCAAGATGTGTCCCCTCACAACTTCTTGTGCACCCCTAGCCTGCTTCTGAAGAAAAGGAGGTTCAGGAGAAACTTTATTGCACTCTATAACTACATGAAATGAGGTTGTGGAGAGGTTGGAGTAGGTCTGTTCAATGAAGTGATAAGTGATAGAACAAGTGAAAATGGCTTCAGGTTGTGCCAAGGGAAATTTAGACTGGATATTAGGAAGAAGTGAAAGGGTTATCAGGCATTGGAACAACTTGCCTACAGCAGTGGTGGAGTCCCCACCCCTGGAGGTATTTAAGAATTGTGTGGACATAGTGTTTAGGAATATGGTTTAGTCCAGGACTTGCCAGTGTGAGGCTAATGATTGAACTCAATTATCTTGTCCAATCTAGGCAATTCTGTGATTCTGTGATACTCATTGGTGGGACAGCCTGAGAAGCAGAAAAATCCTTGTCTCTAAGCACTGATCAGCAAGAGCCAGAACATCACTGTGCTGGAGCAAGTGTGGAGGAGGGCAACAAAGATGGTGAAGGGCCTGGAGAATAAATCTTGTGAAGAGAGACTGAAGGAGCTGGGGCTGTTCAGTTTGGAAAAGAGGAGGCTGAGGGGAGATCTCATTGCTCTCTACAACCACCTGAAAGGACGCTGTGGAGAAGCTGTTGCTGGTCTCTTCTCAGAGGTAATTAGTGATAGAACAAGAGGGAATGGCCTCAAGCTATGACTGAATAGGTTTAGACTGGACATTAGGAACAATTTTTTCACAGAAAGAGTGGTCAGGCATTGGAATGTGCTGCCCAGGGAGGTGGTTGAGTCCCCAACCCTGGATGTGTTTAAAGGTTGTTTGGATGTGGTGCTTGGGGATGTGGTTTAGGGGAACTTTGCAGAGTAGGGTTATCAGTTGGACTTGGTGATCCTGAGGGTCTTTTCCAACCCGAATGTTTCTGTGATTCTTTGTTGTCAACATGGTTTTCATCACAAATACAAAATTCACATAGCACCATACTATCTGCTATGAAGAAAACTAATACAGAAAACCAGTACACTTAAGAAAACAAACAAGCAAACAAAACCCAATCTTCTTAGGAACCTAACTTTTAATCTGCATAATTTTTCTTTTATTAAAATTCATAAAGCTATTTTTTTTAATCTAAGAAGCACAACCTAGCCACAATGTAAATATCCTAAACTGAAAACATAATTCAGAATTTGAATTTCTTTTTTCAGCAGTCAGAATATGCACAACAAACATTATGTCATGGGGAATCTTCCTGAGAAACATTACTTACCTATATGAATTTTTTTTGTACCATGCCGTGCATGCTGTTTACTATGTGATGCCATCCTAAACAAATTAATTTGAAGTAAGTCCAAATGGCATGCCATTACACCTTCAAAAATGCATTTTTAACTCAAAACATGTATGCTTTATGAACTTACAGTCAAGGCAATGTTCAAATAAATTAATTAATTTCAGGAAAAAATAGCTACCATTGGCCTTATCAGTGACATGATTAATGTCAAACAGCCAAAGTATGGGAGAACCAAAAGAAGACTTTCTGTTCCAGATCCTTTTTCTGATGAGAAAGAATAGCATTTCTTTCACTAACACATGGTCCATGTTGTAAATCAGGTGTTTAAAAACAATCTAAAAAAACAGACAAATCTTTTCTGCTTCTTTGCTATGTCTGTGTGACCTCAGTTGCATCAAAAAATAATAGATTACTTCCTTTTTAGCCTGAGGTTCCCCAAATGTTCAGAAACGTCTATCCTGGGAGATTAGTATTGATCTATGTTCAGGGAAAGAGAGTTAAAATCCATTCCATGTAGCACAGCCAGTTTCAGGATTTGTGTTGAAGGTGACTAGCTCTAACATTCAACCAGAAAATGGGACCACCTTAGTCTCAAAGCAGGACAAACATACGTATTTCTTAAGGATATGACAACCACTACAGTAAAAAATACTTTGGTCTTCACCTAACTGGAGAGAGAGGAAAACAGCCCCAAGAGCAGAAATCACAGAACCCTGTTTTCCAACTCACTTAAATACCTTCAAGCATCACATTCTGTGTTGTCTTCTTTATTACTCATTGATGACTATTTTATGCCTATTTGCAAATAAAATGTGTGAGTTTTTTTAACCAAGGATTGGATACCTTTAAAGTAATAACACTCTCCTCACTTAGATTGAATGAATCATAGAACCAAGGACTTTCCATGTGCTGTGTTCTCCACAGACTCATTAAAAGAGATAGATGTTTAGCTTAACAGACTGGATAAGGTATGCAGTTTGTAAAAAAACCTTAGGTATCTGTTTTAAAAGTGGCTGCCTTTCTACAGATTTTCAGAGATATTAACATTTTTTAGCTGGTATAGAGTAATCATATAAATTACAATGACACACATAGCTGTGACAAGTACGTAATGAGGTAACACCTAAGATAGTTACCTAAATTAATCCTAATGGATACTATCAAAAATTCAAAGCTTATAGCCTGAAAGCATTCACTTTACTGAAAATGGAGCTAGCACACTGTAATTTTTATTTGAGAGTTAAAACATGAAAAGGTTAAAAAAAAGAAGGCCTTACTCTATCATGTTTTCACATCTTATTCACAACTTCATTTGGAAGATCTGCATTTTGACAACCTCTGAAGTATAGTAGATAGAAGTCCCCTTTTCTTGATACTTGTTTGTACTCACAAATTCAGAAAAGGAAGAGTCACTTTTGCTGAATGTTGCCTAACTAAATCCACCTAAGTGACAGAAGGCCCTGTTGCAGATACGTAACACTTTTTTTTGCTCATACATGCAATAGCAAAGTTTCCTGTATGTAAAAATGCAATTACATTGCAAAGTGAGACAATGTAACAGTGCATTCTCAATTGACCTCTCACATTCTAAGCTGTAAACTAGTTTCCATCACCAAAAGTGATGCTGCTGAAATAAATAGACACATGTACACTAGCTGCTTGGCACATGTAAATTTAATGTTTGAAACAACAATTCTGCTGTTTTATCTCTCCATCACTAACAGTATCCAACAGAGGGTATAACAGTTTGCTATTTAATAAGTTATAAATGATCTAATTAACTGTCTCCTTGCAATTGTCTTCACACTTCATTAGTGAAGTTGGGTTTTTTTATTAAGCCAGGAAATGTATTGTCATTCTAATAATTCATTCAGTTTTAGTTAAATTTATAAAGACTTTGATGGTATCATCTGAACGAGGATTTGACAAACTAGTTAAAATATTTTTTCCCAGATTTGTATTCTTCAATAAAACTTTCTTCTTTTTCTTGAATGTTTGAATAAAATGCGGAGGAATGTTCATACAGTATGTTTTGCCAATCATTTCACCCATTGTATCTTGCATTCCACCATACACTTCTGTCTGTGGTATGTTTTTTCTGGTATGTTTTGCCAATCATTTCACCCATTATATCTTGCATTCCACCATACATTTCTGTCTCTTTAACTTTGGAATATGAAGAAAATGGCATTTCCTATGAAATGCTTTCATTACCTTAACAAATCAGCTGACAAGTACAATAGACCAGCAAGTCCATCACAGGCCAGAGTGGACACAGGGAAATTATATGTTCAGCAGATTTTGAATTAGTATAGTGTCAACATTTTACTTTAATACATCGCTCTGTTTATGAGTGATATTAGAGCAGCAGCTTAAAAGATAGGTTGTGAATAATCAAGCAAACAGCCACTGTTAACAGCTACAAAGCTACATTGTATTATATACAATGACTGTCAGTTCCTATAGATCATAAGTTAGGTCTGGAAACCAGAAGTGGTGCAGCAATTAAACCTCATACCCTCTAGTTCAAAGGCTTGCTCTTTACAGATTTTGTTTTAAAGATTAACTTTGATTTTAGGTATCTGTTGCGTCATGTATAACTAATAAGTGAAGTTTGCTGTGTTCAACAAATACTCCATTGAATAACAGACAAGATAAAACCCAATTCAAGCTTGTTTTTGAACAGTGTACTGTTTCACTGAATCTAGCATCATTTCAAAGTCAGTTTGAAGTTTGCTGTTTGTCTCTAATGCAGGATAAAGATCTTAGGCTTGTCTCTCTTTTGTTGTGTTTTGTGAATGCATGAAATACAAACTTTAACATTTTTTATCCAAAATCAGATTGAGGCTTCATCATTCAATGTTACATACAACTATATAGATGCATTTTTCTAAAAAAGACCCAACAAACACACACACAAAAGAATTTTTTTTCCAATGGAATTATCAAGCTGTCACTTCAGTATCTTCATGAGGCCACATATATAGTACTTGAATAGACTGACATGATATTGAAAAACTTCTACTTTCATATTATAAAGGTATACCTGTCAGATGATTGGAAATAATTGCCTTACATGAAACCTTGTAAGCAGTAAGGTTTCATGCGCTGAGTGTGGCAGTTTAGGCTGGATGCCCCCTGCCACTGCTACATGAGATACACCTCTGGTGTCCTGGGTGCCCACCCAGAGGGGTGGACACAGGAAATGGCGTATTTCTACCCATAAATCCTGCGCCCTATAAGGCCATCTGCAGAGTCATTCTCTTCCTCTTTCTTCCCTCTGCTCCCATGGGAGATGTCCTCTCTTATCGGGTAATGCCGGGGGAGTATCCTCAAGGCCTCTTAGGCCTGTCTAGGCCTAATGCCAGGAGGAGAATGGAGGGGGGGCAGTCTCAGACCTGGCCAGCCTGAGACTTGCCTAGCAGTAGGAGGGGGGGGAAGGAAGAGCCCTGAGGGATTGGGTAGACCCTCAGGTGAGAGGAAGGGAGGACTGGGAAGCTTTTGGGAATTCTGTGAGGGGGTTCTGTATGCTTTAGGATGTTCTTTTCCACTATGCTTTGTAGTTTGTAGTTTTCTATAGCTTCACCAATTCGTTTTTCCATTTAAACTTTTTCCATCACTCTCCAATCCGTTTGTGTGTGTCATTCTTTTGTCCCTTTCGGGGCAAGAGATGTTCTGGCTGGCCTCAAACCAGCACAGCTGAGAAACAGGAAAAAAAACCAAACAACCAAACAGACAAAAAGGAAGACATAGAAATACATTTAGGAAAAAGAGAAGTTAATTTGTGATATCTTAATGATACAGGAAAAAACAAGCCACAAAACACAAACAAACCAACCAACCAACCTACCAACCAACCAAAAAACAACTAAAAAAAAGGGATCCAGAAGGCAAGCTAAGGCCAGTGTGAATTAGGGACTTAATAATTATGCATTAAGGATACACACTCACTAGAACTCAAGCCATATTTCAATGTACAACTGAATTTTGCATTTAGATGGATTCTTTATGTTACAAAACCAGTCCTATATTTACTTCTTTCTCATGGTTCTCTTTCCCCATTTAATTTTGAAGAGTTGGGTCGATTAGTTATGTTTTCTTCTGTGACAGGGCTGTTATTCCACAAGGTACCTATGATGAGACAGCTCAGCTGATAAGATTTAGCTGCAATCTGCCAGTCAATATCAGACTCTCTGACAGAAGACCAGCAGGGATTAATCTACTTTAAATTAAGTACTGAAAACGGAGTTAGGCATCTCCCTAAACACCTATATTTAGTTATCATTGAACTAGAACTCTAGTCACAGAATCACAGAATTGTCAGGGACTCCAAGGATCTAGTTCCAACCCCCCTGCTATGGGCAGGACACCCTCCACTAGATCACGTTGCCCAGAGCCACATTCAGCCTGGCCTTAAAAGCATCCAGGGATGGGGCTTCCACCACCTATCTGGGCAACCTGTTCTAGTGTCTCACTATCCTTATGGTGAAGAACATTTTCCTGATGTCTACTCTAAATTGACCCTCCTCTAACTTGGATCCATTCCCCCTAGTCATATCACTACTGTGGATTGGAGCCTCCTTACACTTTGATGGCCTATTTCCAGGTTGTCAGTGTGTTTTTTGCACTGTGGAGGCCATAATGGACATAGTCCTCCACATACAGCCTTCAGGCACCAAAGGTAAGGGAATAAATACTTTCCTTCATCTGCTGAAAGAGGATTAAAGGATTAAAATAACAGATTAGGTGCAACAGCTTTCTTAAATCGCACAGCATTTCTCCTCCAGATCCTGAATAAGCACCACATTTTCTGTCTTCTGTTTCTGCTGTGCCACTGAATGGGTGTTCCCTTGTCTGCCTTCTGAGCTAACATGGATAGCTAACCATGAATCACAGAAATAAGAACTCCTTAGGGATAGCTCAACTCTCAGCAAAACCAGTTATGGATTCTATACAGCCTATACATAAATATAGACTCTTAAAAGGGAATTAAAAATAATGGGAAATAACAATGATTTTCTCCCTTTCTTTCCTTATCTACCTTTCAGAATGCCATCAGGTGAAACAAGCAGATGAAGAGTACTAGTTGATGCTAAAACTGTAGTTAAGAAAAGAAAACCACTATGGAATGTAAAGATAGCCAAAATACTTCACAGTTATCATATAACCAAATATATCAGTATAGAGTAAGTACACCTCTAGAGAGGCCACATAAAGGGGGTCTGCCAACTCCATTAAACATATGTAGGGTTTGCTGCTGTCCCACAAAATTATTTGGGTTGTCAGCTGTTGTATGTGTAGTATGTATGTAGGGAGAAATCAGTCAGGATGAAGATGCTCAGAATCAGAAGTGGTAGAACAAAGGTATTGCATACACTGGCCTCAGTATAACCTCAGCCTTCCAGAGGTCAGAGACGTCTAGCCAGAGGTCAGAATAACTGAGTAAGAAAAAAAGATCTTAAAGAAGTGTTGCCTTTCAAAATCACTTTATCTTTTCGTATTATTGCTGCCAGCAGAATGTTGAAATCATCCATCTCTACCAATATCTTTGTCTCTTTGTTGAAATTTTAGATGGGAGAACCCAGCTGTGAAGAAATCCCGGGAGAAATGACTAAATAATATTCAACACTGAATGATAACTACGGAGTGAAATTCACCATTAACCTGAGGAATCGTGTATGTAATTATCTCTACAAATGAGGTGTTCAAAAAATAGGCATACACTTCTACAATGTGTTGGTCACCTTCACAGTTTGATTTTTCTTCCAGTAAATGTCATCTAATTTTTCCATTTACAGCTCTTTTCTTTCAGTTCTTTTACTCTTCAAATACTTCAAAATGCTATTATTAGCAATTTCTTGTAGCCAAATCACAGTATGTAGATTTTTCTATTCTTTAATATTCCCATTAGTTCTTCTAGACAGTGAATTGGTTTTATTTTTCATGTCTAAATCTTTACATTTTCAAACTGTTCCTTGTTATCAAGTGTTATAGTCTGATCAGTGTTCTAATAACTAATTTCTAATATTAAAAATAAGAGTATCTAAGTTAACTTCCCATTGTCTTTATTTCTTCATTTCAGTGTTGCTTTATTGTTTGGTTGCTATAGCACCTTGAAGCTCACATCTGGTTTTCTATTTTCTCACCCCTGGTTTTTATTGCAAACAAAATTTCTTCCCTTTCTCATATGTTCTATCTGAATTGTTATAGATTTGTATATATGTACAGCTTGTATATTTCCCAAGACTAAAATGTTTTGTTTTCCTGTCAATAATTCTAACCTCTCTTGGTCTTCTTATATTATTTCTTTATCCACAATGATATTTGCAACACATTCCAATTCCATTTAATTTGAAAATTTAATTATTGTGCCATTTATTCCTCCATCTAAAGCAGAAATAAAGTTGCTAAATAAAACTGGGCCTCACAGCAATCCTGGCTCTGCCTTTTTGGCCACTGTAATTTAACACAACTTTGCTGATGGTTCTTTAGCCAATTTTCTATCAGTGTGATGGTGCCAGTTTGAATTAGTTTTGTAAATAACAATGGCAGTCCTGTATGAAAATTATCCAGTAGAAGGTATTATAAATGTTGAAGGTTACATCAGCAGCCATATTGTATTTATGTATTTATGTATTTATGAAAACTTCCAGAACTAACTTAAGTGCCTTTTGTAGAAAGCTGAAATCCTGGAAAAGCAGAGGTTATTTGTAACCTCTGCATGATGCTGGCAAATATGACACAGGTTCTGTAGGAAAAGGCAATATTCTTCAACAGCCTGAAGACTAGAGAGGACACCCTATAGTATCAAAAGTAGCACTAAGCACCAGTATTTAAAACTTAATTTTTTTTTCTATCTTTATTCAGTGGAGTGTGACAGTCACATGTGATAAACAATTCAGAAAAGAAGCCTGGCTTTTAAGCATCTAAATCTACTGTGTTATATCCTGGAAGAGAGAGTCTTTTTCTCTTTGACTAATGAACACTGACAACAAAGCTCATTTTAGCTAACATCAATTAGCCAGAAAAGAAATATTAACAGCTCAATTTGGCTACACTAAGACATCAAATGACATTTCAGATTCCCTAGGTTACATGAAATAACCTCACAGGGCTAACAGAAGGAATGTAGGAACTGTAGGAGAACCATCTAGAATACCCTAGATATCTCAAAAGCACTACATACAATGTATGCAATGGAATTAGGCCTCTCTGATCCCCTTAGTGGTTGAACAGATCACCAACCTGCTCTTCCTCTATCTCTTTACTCATTTGTTTGTTGTTTTAGTTTATAACTCTGTGCTAAGATCCCTTCAACATTTGCCTTATTGCTCGTAGTCTATAAATTCATATTACAATAAATGGATCCTAGTAGATAACAAGGTAATACGTCTTTTCATATATGACAAATATTATCCAATTAATACACATGCACAAAGCTTAAAACCAATTAACATCTAATTAAGCTGCTCCAACCAGCAGTAATACAATTGTAAAGAGAAACTTCCGCTGGGGAGCTTGAGGGAATCACAGTGAAAAGTATAATGGTACTAGGGAGAAAATATGAAAATCATGATTCATCATTATCATCTTCATTGTCATCACTACCTATTGTGCTGTAGAGGATGCCCAAAGGATGATAGTTTAGTGACCTCATTACAGCTCTTCTGACCTAGCCACTGGAGAGAGTTTTTCCTTTATGTTTTTATTTTTCTTTCCTTTCTATGCTTTCTGCCTGGTACTTTCCAAATGTCTCTGTGAAACAACTTCTATCATTCAGAGACCTACTGAAATACAGAAATATCATCATTAAGAAAAAGGGGAAAGGAGGCTGCTATGTCAGTGGCTTGTTATAAAACTGGGATGTAGCTGATGCATACATCAATATCAGAAACTAAGACAGACTTTCAATCTGCATGAGTTCAGATTAGATAATTCATCTTCTGGAATATAACTGTAATAAATAAAAATGAAATTATTTGTTAATCATATGTGAGGACCCTGACTGTTCTCTGCTTACCCTTTCCTAGACAATCTGTTCAAGGCAAAATGTGAAATAGCCCTCTTATCACCTTTCCAAATACCAGAGGGCTTCTCCCCACACCGGTAAATACCTGTGGGGCCAGTGACAATAGGTGACTATTGCTGTCATCAGGGCAGGAGAAGAACGTTTCACACCTTGTCTCCTCTATTCAGACCTCTGCTGATGAGGCCAGGGCAGGGCTGTGGGGGAGCTGTAGACCTGACTCTGAAGGCCCTGGGAGGTTGATATGGGCTGTGAATACAGCTAGGGAGCCTCCATATTGGGCAGATTGGATTTGTAGATTCTGTTAGTGCTTTGACAAAGAGTTCCTCATCCTATCTGCTAAATCCTGCAGCCAGTGTTAAAGAACCAGGAAATCTGGGGCAATGAGTGTTTAACTATGGGGTTCAGACATCAGGTCTCTGAATTTGGGTTGTTCGGCACTTCAACTAGTTCCTGTATCAGACAGACAAAAAACTCGAGTTCAAATCACAGCAATAATAAAAGCAGCTGAGCTGGGATGTCTAAAAAACCACTGAAATATGAAAAACAAGATTTAAGGAGTGGATACTAAATATGTAGCTGTTACATATGTCTATCATATACATTGCTTCCCTCCTCATGGCAAGGAGAAGAGTTTCACTGGCCTGGACAAATCTGTGCCGTAGCTAGTGGAGAGTTTCAAATTCCTTGACTTTAAAATGTAATGAACCACCTACTCTATCACAACAATAATTGTTTTCTACATATTTCTTACCCATAAAATACGTATCTAATCCGAACTCTTTGTAATAAATAGAAATGGAATTATCTGTTAATCACATGATGTTAAATTTAAATGATGTTAGATTAATAATTATCTTTTTATAATAGCTTAATAGTGGAATGTAGGTTGCTTTGCTTATTTGCCAAGACCTTGTAACTAAACTACAACAGACAGCCTTGTGTATCATAGGCAGCTTTGTGTATCTGCCAAAGTCCTGTATTCTAACATTCCTAATCCGGATCCATGACTCCTTGCTGGATATCTACGCATATGCAGAATGATAAACTGTCTCTGAGTATGCAGAACAAGAGATAAGGAACTGAAACTGCAAAGAGACTGAGATGGTGCTGAACTCCTACCCTATTGTGATGGTTTGAAACTGTCTTTTTAATTTTTCCTTGCAAAGTTCAGAACAGAGAAAGTGAAAGAATGTAAATAAGTCACTATTGGGTGTAAGAAAGCAAAATAACGATTGTTCTAAACACTTCCATTGGATAGATAGAAATGTTTAAGAACTATTACCCAAAACAAAGTAGGCATTCTGCACATTCTGCGTTCGGCAGTGGGGGCAGTTGCTGGGCTGTCTGGCTGCTGTTTCTTCTTCTCTTCTGGCTGAAGATAACACACTGACCTTGGCAGCTAAGTTAACAACTTTCTGCTTAACTAACTCTGCTTCTCTGTCCAGTGGGGGTCTGGGGGGGAAGCTCCTGGGAGAGAGAGGCCCCTTTGGGAGGGTCCCCTTGGGGGGAAGCAAAGGGAGATCGATTGTGCTTTTTCTGTTGATTGTATATATTTGTGAATGTCGTGAATTTTGTATATTTGTATATATTCATTGCATTTCATTGTAGATTTTAGACTCTGCTTGTAAATACAGCTTTTCATTTGCTTCCAGACTGAGCTAGCCTGGTTATTGTTGGTGGGGGGGGAATTTCAGCTCACACCGACACACTTTTTATTTTTGGCGCCCAACGTGGGGCTCGATTGCTTGTGATTTATTTCTGCTCAGATTAGGAAGCAAAATGAAGCTGTTTTGGATTTTGAGTAATTTTATTTCATCTATTATCGGTGCAATTGTCTACAGATGGGCTGTTTCCTGCATGATAGACAACATTGTGAGATATGTGGCATATAAGTCATTTCTTTGGGTTAAGAACAAGTTACTGAATGTTGGTGAATTCTGTTGTGGTCTTATTGGGCTAAGAAGCTATGGTAACTCAACTATGGATCTGCTAGCAGACACATATGAGTTTGTTACTCCTCTTACAACTACAGAGGGTCCTTGGAACCAGTGGTACCCTAGATATCTTGTACTAGCCTTAATCTTAATTTTGTTGCTTCTTGGAATAATCATATGGCTACTGATAGCACTGTGTCAAGAAAGACATAAGGCTACTTGCTCTTCCAACTCTGCTGTAAATGTGAAAACCAAGCCAGTAAATTTGGTGGCCACTGTAACCAGAAAGCGTAAAGGAGATACAGATGCTGCAGGAGATGGTGCAGATGGAGATGAGGGTCCTTCTACTCAGGGTCCCTCTGTTAAGAAAGATCCTTCTGATGAGGAAGAGAGGGTTAGCCTTAAAACTCTGGTAGACCTCTTGAGACCCCACATGGATGATGGAGATGTAGGTCAGGATGTAGACCCTGGTAGATTAGCAACTGCTGGTAGTGCCTCTGAACTCAAAGAAATTCAACGGAGGATTAAAATAGGATTATGGGGACAGCGACCTCAGGATGATGATGATGATGAGGATGACATACAGTCAGCTAATGCACCCAGACAGGAAATTAGACATGTGAGGAAGGATTACATCAGAGGAGATAATGAGCCAGTCCTGTCTTGGCTAGCCAGGTGTTTTGATATGGGAGCCCCAGCATTGGTGGTAGGCGACAAGTCGGCCTCTCAGTTGGGGATGCTCTCAAAGGATACAGGCATAGACAGGCACCTAGGCAAGTGCATTGGTAAAGTTTCTCTGTGGGCACGCCTCCTACTGGCAGTCTCACTGAGGTACCCCAGCAGAGATGATTTACCATGGAACCCTAAGCCTTGGACCACAATAGCTGAGGGAATCAAGCGTCTGAGAGAGTTTGCTGTGAGAGAAGTAATGTATGGAGATCATAAGACTCTGAATCCTGATGAAATTCCTGTTGGAACAGGCCTTGCCAAAAAGCTCATTAAGCTTGCTCCTCCTAATTATGCCACTATTCTGGCAAGCAGGATTGTGGCAAGAAATTATGGTGGAGCACCTCCTACTGTTGGCCATTTCACTGACCAAATGAGGCAGTTGGAGGATAGTCTTGCACGTACTTCTTTGGTTTCAGCCATTGAAACTCTGTCTGGAAAGATGGAGAATTGCATGAAAGAGCTGAAGGAGGGAGGAACTTAAAACCTCCATATCCAACTTGATGAAGGGGGATGATTCTGATTCCTCTTCCTCCAGATGGATACAAGTTTCAGCTGTTAGGAACAGACGTGCTCCAAGAAGGCCATTCCAGAATAGGTCAAACCAAAACAGACAGCAGAGGCAATCACGTGGCAGTATCTGGATAACTCTGCGTGATCAGTTTGGTGAGAACATGAACAGATGGGATGGTCAACCAACTTCTGATCTTTTCAAGAGGTTACGGGAGCTGCAGAGGGGCAGATCCCGAAGTAGCAATACCAGGAGGGTAGCTGTCGCTTCCTCAGTTTCCCAGAACAACTCTGATAGCTCCAACAGTGATCCTAATTCTGGTGCTGGACGTTGTGCCAGCTGTACATGTGGAGGTAATCCCCACCATTAGGGGTGCCCTGCCTTCCGCCAGGGGGAGGTAAGGGATAATGGAGATAACAGAATCTATTGAGATGTGTACATCCAGTGGCCTGGCACTTCAAAATTTCAGAAGTACAGGGCCTTGGTTGACACAGGAGCTCAGTGCACCATAATACCATCAAATTATCAAGGGGGAGAATCTATAACTATTCAGGGAGTCACTGGTGGATCTCAAGAGCTGTTTAAGATACAGGTTGACATAAGTTTAACTGGGAAGCAGTGGAAGAAACACACTATTGTAACAGGTCCTAATGCACCTTCTATTTTGGGAATTGACTTTCTGAGAGAAGGGTGTTTTAAAGACCCTAAGGGTTACAAATGGGCTTTTGGAATAGCAACTGTAGAAATTGATGGAGGAAAATTGAAGTTGTCCATTAGACCTGAGCTTTCAGATGAATCTGCAGTTGTGGGACAACATGAGATAGAGGATGTAAAGCTGCCGGTTGCTTCTCAAACTGTGCATCACAGACAATACAGAACCAACCGTGACTCTTTGGTGCCCATTCAAAACTTGATTCGTCAGCTGGAGAGTCAGAAGGTCATCAGCAAAACTCATTCACCTTTCAACAGTCCAATCTGGCTTGTGAGAAAGCAGAATGGAGAGTGGCGTCTGACAGTTGATTTCCGTGCCTTGAATGAAGTAACTCCACCCTTGAGTGCAGCTGTACCAGACATGATGGAACTCCAATATGAGCTGGAATCCAAACAGGCCAAATGGTATGCTACCATAGACATTGCTAATGCTTTCTTCTCTATTCCCATAGCAGAGGAATGCAGGCCTCAGTTTGCTTTCACCCGGAGAGGCATTCAGTACACATTCAATCGTTTGCCCCAGGGGTGGATTCACAGTTCAACCATCTGCCATGCAGTGATCCATGATGCTTTGGAGAAAGGTGGAGCTCCAGAACACATTCAGTTCATCGATGACATCATCGTCTGGGGTGAGACTGCTGAAGAAGTCTTCGAGAAAGGTAATAAAATCCTTGACATTCTCTTGCAAGCTGGTTTCGCTATCAAGCGAGACAAGGTGAAAGGACCTGCCAGGGAAATCCAGTTTCTGGGAGTGCGGTGGCAAGATGGTCGCCGTCACATCCCAATGGATGTGATAAACAGAGTCTCCACCATGGCAAATCCCATCAACAAGAAAGAAACTCTGCGTTTCTTAGGCATAGTGGGATTTTGGAGACTGCACATTCCTGGATACAGTCAGATTGTGAAACCTCTCTATGATGTGACTCGAAAGAGAAACACTTTCCAATGGGGTCCTGAGCAACAAGCAGCCTTTGACCAGATCAAGCGAGAGGTAGTCCAAGCGATGGGTCTGGGACCTGTCCGAACTGGTCCAGACATTAAGAACATTCTGTACATGGCCGCGAGTGACAATGGTCCAACCTGGTGCTTATGGCAAAGAGCTCCAGGGGAGACACGAGGACGTCCTCTTGGTTTCTGGGGTCGTGGCTACAGAGGCTCAGAGGCAAACTACATTCCAAGAGAGAAAGAGATTTTAGCTGCTTATGAAGGAGTGAAAGCTGCTTCTGAAGTGATTGGAACTGAGTCACAACTTCTTCTAGCTCCTAGATTGCCAGTTCTGAATTGGATGTTCAAAGGCAAAGGTTCTTCACCACATCATGCAACAGATGCTACCTGGTCTAAGTGGATGGCTCTGATAACACAGCGAGCTCGAATGGGAAATCTCGAAAGGCCTGGTTTGGTGGAGGTGATCACAAACTGGCCAGAAGGCACAAGCTGTGCTAAACCTCCAGAGGAGAGAGTAACTCGTGCAGAGGAAGCTCCTCCTTACAGTGATCTGTCTGATGATGAAAAGAGATATGCTTTGTTCACAGACGGTTCCTGTCATCTTGTTGGGAACAAGCGGAGATGGAAATCTGCAGTGTGGAGCCCAACGTGCAGAGTTGCAGAAGCGAGAGATGGAGAAGGAGAATCCAGTCAATTCGCAGAGGTAAAAGCTGTCCAGCTAGCTCTTAACATAGCTGAACGTGAGAGATGGCCAAAGCTTTATCTCTACACCGACTCGTGGATGGTAGCCAATGCCTTATGGGGTTGGCTGAAAGACTGGAAGAAGAATGGCTGGCAGAGGAAAGGAAAGCCAATCTGGGCTGCAGATCTGTGGCAAGACATTGCTGCTCGCATTGAGAGAATCCCAGTGAAAGTGAGACACATCGATGCTCACATTCCTAAGAGCAAAGCTACAGAGGAACAACAACACAACCATCAGGCAGATCTAGCTGCAAGAGTTTCCCAGGTGGACACAAACTCTGATCCTGATCCTGATCTTGACTGGAAACACCGAGGTGAGCTGTTCTTAGCTCGGTGGGCCCATGACTCGTCAGGACATCAAGGCAGAGATGCAACCTACCGATGGGCTCGTGACAGATCCATTGACATTTCCATGGATGCTATCACACAAGTCATCCATGACTGTGACATTTGTGCTGCTATTAAGCAGGCAAAGTGGATCAAGCCCTTGTGGTACGGTGACCGATGGTCCAAGTACAAGTATGGTGAAGCCTGGCAGATTGACTACATCACTCTACCTCGTTCTCCATCTGGTAAGCAGTATGTGCTGACTATGGTAGAGGCAAGCACTGGATGGCTGGAAACTTATCCAGTTCCTCATGCAACTGCACGTAACACCATTCTTGGCCTGGAGAGACAAATCCTGTGGAGACACGGAACTCCAGAGAGGATTGAGTCAGACAACGGAACTCATTTCAAGAACAATCTTGTGAAAAACTGGGCCAAAGAGCACGGCATCGAGCGGATATTCCACATTCCCTACTATGCACCAGCTGCAGGGAAGATCGAACGCTACAACGGTTTGCTGAAAACCACTCTCAAAGCCATGGGGGGTGGATCTTTGAAAAACTGGGAGAAACATTTAGCACAAGCAACCTGGTTGGTGAATAGTAGAGGTTCAGTGAATCGAGCTGGACCTGCCCAATCAGATTTGTTGCGAAAGGAGGAAGGTGATAGAGTTCCTGTTGTCAGAGAAAAGAATCTGTTAGGCAAAACTGTTTGGGTATTTTCTCCTTCAGGAGAGGCCAAACCTGTCCGAGGGGTGGTTTCTGCTGAAGGTCCTGGTCACACCTATTGGGTGATGCAAGAAAATGGTGAAATTCAGTGTATTCCACAAAGAAATCTAACTTTGGCTGAGAGAGGTTAAATTCAGAGTGTTGCGCAGATACAGCATCGCGCCCAAGAGGAGAGTTCATGAGATCTACGGTGCACGAACCCTGAGAGCCCTGAGTCACCTGAGAGTCCCCGTTCCTTTCTTCGCTCCATCTGCGAGGAAACAAGCTGTTTGCTGTTTTTCCTGTGATTTGACTCTTTTGAATCATCTACATCTGAGATAGCCGGAATGGACTATGGTCTTTATTCACCTATTGTTGTAGATATTATTTTAGATTAGATAAATGATAGTAGCAGCCAATGGAATTGTTTAGAAGGGGTGGACTGTGATGGTTTGAAACTGTCTTTTTAATTTTTCCTTGCAAAGTTCAGAACAGAGAAAGTGAAAGAATGTAAATAAGTCACTATTGGGTGTAAGAAAGCAAAATAACAATTGTTCTAAACACTTCCATTGGATAGATAGAAATGTTTAAGAACTATTACCCAAAACAAAGTAGGCATTCTGCACATTCTGCGTTCGGCAGTGGGGGCAGTTGCTGGGCTGTCTGGCTGCTGTTTCTTCTTCTCTTCTGGCTGAAGATAACACACTGACCTTGGCAGCTAAGTTAACAACTTTCTGCTTAACTAACTCTGCTTCTCTGTCCAGTGGGGGTCTGGGGGGGAAGCTCCTGGGAGAGAGAGGCCCCTTTGGGAGGGTCCCCTTGGGGGGAAGCAAAGGGAGATCGATTGTGCTTTTTCTGTTGATTGTATATATTTGTGAATGTCGTGAATTTTGTATATTTGTATATATTCATTGCATTTCATTGTAGATTTTAGACTCTGCTTGTAAATACAGCTTTTCATTTGCTTCCAGACTGAGCTAGCCTGGTTATTGTTGGTGGGGGGGGGGAATTTCAGCTCACACCGACACACCTATAAAAGGAGTTTATACGATACTGTCAGTTGCGAGCCGTGGAGGAACAGGAGATTCCCCCGGCTGCCCAGCGCTGTTTTTGCTCTCTTACCAAATAAAACTTTAAATTTAACCACATAAAATTGGAGTGGTCATTTTTTGTCAATTACATAACTGCTGAAAAAGCAGATGGAGATCAACAAAACCTCTTGTACTACCACATCTGATCAAAATTAAAAATTTGTAAAACCTTTTTTTTCAGCATCATATTTACAAATGTGTATCTTTCTTAGTATCTGTTCTTTCTGTTGTGATTAAAAAAATCATTAGAAAAAATAATGTATCACCCATTATTTGCTAAAAAAAGGTTTTACTTTTTAGAAAGCATGTCCTCAAATCTCCTGAGAATAAGATATCTGTGGTTTGCTGCCATACCCAAGTCTTTCTTACTTGTTTGCTATGTTTAGTAATATAGTGTTACTAACATTACTACATTATTTATTTGGTTCAGAGCTACTGGAAAAACAAGCAGAAATAAATCTTAATAAGTGCAGAAAAGAAGCTTACCAATATACCTTGAAATTAATCTTGAAAAGGAAGACAGCTCAAGCACATGCTGAAAAGGCCCATTGCAAGATCCTTTTCATATCCTCTTGTGAACTGTGGTGAATGAAGCCTATGACCCAAGGCTATATCCTTAAAGTGGTGGGACATGGCCTACGTGTTCAGCTGAAACCCCCTCTTCCCTCTGGAGTGGGGGGGGGGGAGGGGGAAGGCTGGGCGCCACTCTGAGTAGACCATCTCCTGGGTCATTTGGGGCAATGGCACTCCGACGACATGCCCATTGCCCTTGGTTCACAAGTTATGTTCACATTATATTTGGTGAAACACCAGTTCATTGGTCAATTGCTCTGTTTAACAAGGATGCTCACTGGACCAGTGTCCGTGCGGCAAATGTTAAATAGGGGTTGTTTTGGAAAACTCGGTTTCCGTGTTCCGTGCCCGGTATCCGTGTTCGGTGCTCCGTGTTAATACCCGCGCCTGTTCCTGTGTGCGTGCCCGTGTTTGCCTCGTGCCTTCTGCCGCCGAGAGATCCGCCTTGCCCGGGACTCGAACCGTCAGCATTCGAGTGCATTGCCGCATCGCCGCTTCTGCCCAAAGGACCGGCACCCTCCCCAGCCGAACTGGGTAAGATCGCGGAAAGGGTCGCTCCAGCTTCGCAGAGGAGCCGCTTTGGGCCGTATCCTGCGGCCGCATTGACAAAGGTTTTTCCCCTGGAGCGGCAAGCTTGTTTACACAGCGCAAAGGCGAACTGACTTGCAAAGCCTCCGGGAATCACCGGTCATCTTCCAGGACCCTTTGTTCCGAAAGAAGCCGCTACCCCGCGGCACACCACCACGCGGCCGGCGCCATTTGTGTCACGTTATTACGATACATCCCTGCTACGATTTCCGGGACTATAAAGCAGTATCAAGAAAAGAACCTCGAGAACTTTCTTCGGTTAGTGAGTAAACCGAACATTTCTTCATAGAGTTTCTGTGGCAGTTTATGCAAACTGCCTGTTTGTGGGCTTGCCATTTCCCGACAAGCACTCAGCCCCTCTCTCTACCTCACTCCAATTTAGTTTCACTTTCTAAACATACAGATTTCCTCGAACTATTCAAAGTGCCTATATATATACATTCTGCAGAATTGATTCTTTCCGACTGAATACTAGAACCTGTAAATATCAATTGTATATCACTTGCAATATAGTGTTAATAAATATTTATTAAACTTTTATAAATACCTCCGCCACTTATTTCCGGCGAGAATTTACATTTCATAACATGAACATAGTGAAGCAACATACACTTTGAACAAAGAAAGCCTTAATAAAATATCTGAAGCCTCTAAGATCATTCCAGCCTCCAGAAAACACTGGAAGTGTCCTAGCTTGCTTGTTTGATAGATACGCAGATTACTTATTAGATTTTATTTTTTAAATTGTATTAAAATTTACTGCAGTCATAACTGTAGGTTTGTGGGGTTTATTTGAAACTGTGATGGCATCTGTCTATGAAAGAAAACAAAATCCTTTTTTGAACATTCAAATCAATAGTAAAAAAAAAATGAAAAAACGCAAACCAAAATCCCCTCCAGGAGATATTTTCTCTTGTGTGTTCTGAACTGTGTAAAATTTGGTACCAGGCATCTTTCTTGTTATGCTGTGCATTTTAAGTATGGGATAAATGCAAAAACCTTAAAAATGTTGCAATTGATTGAAAACCAAAGGCTCAGTGTCATAGATGATGTAGTGATGGTGTGACTGACTGAACAGCTAGAGACGGAATGGGACTCACTGAGTAAGACACTATCTTCACTCAGTGAAGATGGATGGACAAAGATGGGCAAAATATGAAGTCCAAAGAGTAGTGAAAAGAAGCTGGCTTAATCACAAATAAGTGGGACCAAAGGGTAGCTTTTGTTATAGATAAACAGCCATCAACAGGAGAGTGGATAAATTGGTGGTGTAAATGTTTACCTGAATCAGCCTGATCAGCATAGTGGCAGTGAACATATGGTTCGGCCCAACACAAAGAACTTCAGAGACACCAACAGCCCTGAGTGGGATTAACCTCATGTATTCCTTCCCAGGGACTAGGGACACCCAGTGTCATGACAGCAAGACTAGAAATGGAAATCACAGTGGAATTGTGAATTTGTACTGTGATTGCTGTATTTTGCTAAGATGATCTTTTTTTCTGCATTTTCAATGTGTTTTCTTTGTATATGAAATCAGAAAACCTGCGTAACATCGATAATTTAAAAATTGTCAGCAAATTTGCTGTTAAATATTACAATCCCCACACATGGAGTATCTCAGAGACCCTGGTCAGAAAGTATTGGCTTCTGACAGCTGATTGGGTACTAAAATAATGCAGCCTCAAGAATTCAGCATGAATCTTCCTCAGTGAGGAGCATTCTTGTCTGGATACCCCAGCCTTGCTGGCCAAAACTATCACTAACAGTAGCTATGTTGTAAGTACTGCATTTTTAGGGACTTGGTGGTGGCACTGATCAGCACTTACCTTAGTGGGAGTCCCCATGGAAGCAACACTGTCCTTTGTAAGATTGGTGCAGCTTTGCCCAACCACCAGAAATCTCATATACATAGGTTCAGCATCCTCTGACGTGGGGCCAGGATGTCCCAGGAGGTTGGACCAAAAGAAATTAAGACCCTCGCTATTGTGCAACATGCTACATAACACTCTTTCCCAACTGCCTATGCACATAACCCACTTGAGGGGTCGCATGACCCCCGGATAACAATACGCTTCCTCATCTTCATCTTCCCCTAAGGCTGTTTGACCTCTACAGAGTCCTTCAAGGTCATTGGTGGTTTTCCAAGTTCTTAGTAAATACCTAGTTCCTACTTTGTTTACAAAACAGGAACTTGCAGACTTGTTTTTGTAGTTTCAGCCTTGCTTGCCTACCAACTATCAGTCAGTTGGCTACATCTGGTCAAACACAGATTAACCCATCCCTCTCACAGATTTACATGTATAGATAGCAAAAGCTGGGCATGGAAGTGAGAGCAAATAAAAATACTGTTCTCTACTCCCCATCAGCAGATGATATCCAGCCACTCCCTGAGAATCAGGGCTTCAATGTGTGTAGCAGTTGCTCCAGAGGAAAAACACCATCAGTGAATGTCTCCACACTTCTTTCTTTCTCTTAGCTTTTACATCTGAGATGATGCCATATGGTATGGAATGGTCAGCATGTGTCAGCTGCCCTGTTTTGTCCCCTCCAAAATTTTCCCTACCCTTCAGCCTACTATTGGGGACATGAATATTTGAAAAAGCACAGCCTAGGTGCTGTGTGAGCACTGACTGCCTAGCAGCAGCCAAAACACCCTTCCAGCTGCCACTACAAAACGCAGCACTATGAAAACATGCTACAGGGAGAAATAACTCCTAGTCAGCCAAATCCAATGCAAGAATCTTTAGTGTGAAGAACCACTTCAAGGGCTGTAAGAGCAACACACCTGTCTTATACCCTGTTCCTTCTGAACTAGCTCACCTAATGGGAGCAACTGTTTGCTTACAGAGAACAACTGAATGCCTCGAGGTAACAGCCCAATGGATCTTGGGTGGAGAAAGGAGCAGCAGTTTTTTGTATGAGGAAGTGGGGCAGGGACACTTGCCATCTTCTCCTGCAGAGCACCACAAGGTAGATGACATGAAGGGAGGGAAAGAGGAGAAACATATTCCCAGAGCCCTGAGCAGGGCCCTGCACCTGGTGCCTGAACTGCTGGTGAGCTGCGACCGCACCCATCAGCCAAGCAGCTCAGAGAATTGACACAAAACCTTTGTGTGCAGAGGTAGAGTGGAAGTGTGATTCCAGCACAAGAGCGAAAAGGTAGATGCTCAGAATACTCCATGTGGAGGTGTGCTATGGTGGGCTAACCTTGGCTAAAGGGCAAGATTCCACCCACCTACTCACTCACCCCCTCATCATCAGGACAGGGGGAGAAAATAGAATGCTCATGGGTTAAGATAAAGGCAGGGAGTTTGCTTACTGTTTACTGTCATGAGCAAAACAGACTTGACTGGAGGAAAATTAATATACTTCCTTGCTAGTTAATATAGATTAGGATAGTGACAAGCAAAATCAAATATGAAAACAACACCTTTCTTCTACTCCCTCTGTTACAAATAAGGGGGAACGAGGTGAGAAATTAATAACAAATGTATTATTTATTAATTTGGCTCTACCTCCCACATAACGTGATACAAAGGTTATAAAGGTTTAGTAGTTCAGTTGAGGGTTATCTTCCCAATAGGAATGGGTACAATAGTTTGAGAAAAGTATTTGGAAAAGGTAGATCCAAAAGCAGTAGTTTTATCCCACTTACAAAAGGAAGGAACTTCCTGGGGATGTAGGAATATATCAGATACTCATGATGCTGTTTGATGATTGTGGGAAATTCTCTTATCATTCCTTTTTATCAGAAAATCCTCCTGAACTGATACTGCTGTTTAGTCTATGTGTGTGGTGGGGGCAAGGCCCGAGAGAAAGAGCTTAATCGCTCTGCAGCTCACCCATGTATATCAAAGCCAAATCTAATTTTGTTGTGTGTCACCACGAAAGACAGCGTTTTCCAAAGCCCACACAAAAGAAGTAGGTGCCAGGAACGGATAAGTATCCCTCCTCTGCCCAAACACGCTCCAGGCTGGGATCTGTGTTTTACTATACCTGACAGGGTATGTGGCTTGGGGGAAAGGGCTCATGTGAGTCCACCAACCCACAGCCCTGTGAGGGAAGAGGTGTCTTCTCCCGGCTCCCTCTATCCCAGCTTTTTGGGGGAGGAGGGAGTAAGCAAGGGAAGTAGGGGTTTTGGATGTGTTGCCACACTCTCCCAATAGGTAATGGAAATGTGATCTCAACATCAGACTAAAGTGGTAAACATTCAAAAGTGTGAAAGGGGTAAGTGGGTATAACAGTTTTATCTTTGTGTTCATTACATGATTTAAACTGTTAAAAATGATAATTATTCTAATATTTAATTCTTAGCTTTCTATATACTATGTGTTTCCTTTTTTTTGCAGCTCTTCCTGGAGTAGCTGAAACATTGCCACAAAAGATTAGCAAAGGCTTAAAGACAAACATCTTTCACTAAATTGCCTCTATTGTAAAACAAGTCCCTGTATGAAAAACAAACAAACAAACAAACCCCCCAAAACAAAACCCAAACAGACAAACAAAACCAACTGTGTGCAATAACGCAAGACCACACATACACATGCCAACACGCAGTCATCTTGAACCAACATGGCAACACAAATGAAGCCTCTACCTTTCTGTCAAGGCCATTTATTTATCAAGTGTCTGATAATACAGAACTAGTCCTCCCTCTGACATTTTATTTGAGACTGTCCTATTTAGCAGTAATAAGTTTGTTTTCTGAATCCGTTTCCCACTCTTTATCTTCTTCCTCAAGAGTGTTCCTTCTGCACTAAGTAATTTGTGTAATTGTTGGTTAAATAAAATGGTCTTTTCATGCATCAGCATGCAGATCAGTGTATACAATATGTGATCAAGTAATTGGAAAGAAAAGCAGTGGTAGGTAAGGTTTTGTGAGAACTGCAGTAATAGGAAAAATTCGTAGTCAGCTGTTGCTTATTGCTTTCTAATACCTGTGTAATCAAAAGACCAGTCAATTAACATTTAACCTACTTATCTGTGTAGGATTTTTTTAAAATAGAATTCTGCTTTCCAGGCACTCCTTCTATGTTTTCAGCATATGAAATAGTTACTGAGAAATCATATAGACATAGAATAATAAAAAGTAATTCAAGAATAATTTTATGTAAGCTATTGAATAATTGTTGTGTAATAATTGTAAGCCATTTAATTGTAGCATTTATACCTTAGAAGAGGAATTTTAAATATGTGTGTAATGACTTCTACTCCAGTGCTATGCTATATTAAATATTTGCTTAGTATTTGAAATTATTTTCATAATTTTAGAAACTAATCACTAGTATTAATATCCTAAAATGTACATGACCTTGATACGATTCTGTATCATCATTGCAAATACTGTGAACCTTAACATGGTTTGCCATTATTACCTTCCTTCATGTCAGTTGTTCTTTGAGACTTTTATTACTTAGTGTAACAGGTTAATGCCTGGTAAATGGGTTCACCTGACTGTTTCTCCCAAAATGTAGAAATGAGGGAAAAGTAACACAAAAAAACCCTCTGGGTTGAGATAAAGAGTTGGGATACAAGTTTACAGAATAAATGAGATAATAATATGTATGATAACCTTAGCCAGTTTGCAGGAAAAAAGCACACCAGAAAGCATCAGTAAGCAGAAGCAAGAAAGCTAAAAGCCCAAGCCAGAGCTACTCCCCCATCCCTCCCTGTCCCAGTGCTTTCATTTTCAAGCCTTTTCTGTTTTTCATACTGCATGACAAGTGAGTAGGCTGGAGGTGCACACACAGAGAGATTTTAAACCAAGGACTGAAGTGACAAGAGAAGGAGCAACAGTGAAACTGAAAGAGAGTAGGTACGTTTGACATAAGAAAGGATTATTTTTGCAGTGAAACACTGGAACAAGTGGCTGCACCATCATTGGAAGTGTTGGAGGCGAGTAAAAAAGGTAAGAAGGCACAACGTGTCTGATGGCATTTGTCTTCTCAACTCTCACATGTGATGGAGCCTTCTTTCCTGGAGATGGCTGAATACCTGCCTGCCAATGGGAAGTAACGGACAAACTCCTTACTTTGCCTTGCTTCTGTGTGCAACTCTTGCTTTGCTCATTAAATTGTCTTTATCTTATCACTTTTACTCTTCTTTCCACTATTCTACAGTGGAGTGAATGAGCAGATGTGTGAGGCTCAGCTGCCTACCAGTGTTAACTCACATCAAATAGAATACTGTGGAGTGATGCATTTTATCTTTCTTTCTTTCTTTCTTAGTCCTGAACGCACCTTTTGAATTGGGATCATTATTTATGTTTAATCACTATACTGGAAGGTGTTTGCTCCATAAGCACCAGGCAGTCCCCTTTTTATGATGTAGTTAGATTAACACAAGCATTATCAATTCCAAACTAAATCAAGTAAGGCCTGCCTATAAGCTGTCTTTGCATATTGGGAGAAGTGCAGATGAGTTATCCTGAAAACAGAACCAATTAACTCATCTGATATTACAAAGTTTAACAACTGTTTTCTATAGCAGATAATTTGAGTCTGCATGACTACATAGCTTCTGATGGAAGTTTGTGATTGACAACTAGGGCTAAGACATCTCATAGACAAGTAAACTGTGTTGATGAAAATAGATAAATAAATACTAATATTTAAACATTGAAACAAATGCTATGTAGCAATGACTATTTGGAGTTCATTCCTTTTCTCTAGAGGACAGTTGAGGGAGAATAAAAAATATATATAGGTATTTCCTGCTTCCAAAAACTTCAGACTTTTATATCCTGTATTTAATAAATTTCTTCTTAATACTTATACACCTTCTATTTCTGTGTGTTCTGTAGAAGTGCAAATAGTTACATTTTCCTTACCATACACTAACTTTGTGCAATTTGTGAACTACATTTTTTTTTATGATTTTTGTGACAGGTTACAAATACAATCAAAAGCATTTGAGAGACTTCCTAGAAGTCTCCTAATGCAACCATCAGGATACTGGAATACTGGTTTAGCTGCAAGAGTATGTTCTCTCTGTGATGAGCAAAACAGAAACTAGGTCTGGTTGAGGGTAAACAGGAAGCAGAGATGGCTTTCAAAACTTCAAAATCTTTTTTCTTTTCCTGAAATATACCTGGAATACCATTCTTCATTTTGTATATCACTGAGCTCTTTCAAATTTCTTATCCAGTGGAGCATGACGTTCATAATTTCTTACTGCTTTGAATTTCAGACAACCCTTCTCACAAAGAACTAACAAAATATATAATTATTTCACAATCTCATACTGAAAACTTCATTCCTCTTTGAACTTCACTTTTCTAGCATTGTTGTTGCTTGCAATACTTCATGGATGAGCACTTAGAACTATAAAGTTACACCTACCTGTAATATTGTAAGAAGGTAGACAGGTATCAGTTACTCATCTCTCAGCAATAGTAACCTCTTCTACTCAGTCTTTTAAACAGATAAGTTGGAAACAGTTTGCTATTCAATTAATGATAATATAACCAGTAATATAATTGTACTTGCTTTGGGCCACGTAATAGCCCAGTGGCAACAATAAACTATTGTACAGACTGTGTACATTGTTCTGTACGTGTTGTACAGTAGTTGCATGTGCTTTGGGCTTTGTAATAGAATAGTAACAAAAATAAATATTTAAAGTGATGTTGTCAAAAGCCTTATTCTGAGGGGTTTATTATTGGAGTAAACAAAGAATCCCACAGAGGGGTTAGAGATAGCAGTTGAAGGACAAAGCTGATAGTGCTTTGTGAAGTATATGTTAAGTTTCAATTACAGTTTATGTTTAGTGTCACATAGTTTATCATTGACAAGATTTTAATCACAAATAATTAACATTCAATTCACAGCCATACAAATCAGTGTTTCTGTGATTTAAGCTCACCCAGCCAGCAAAAAAGCATCATGCAGCTGCTCACTCACTCATCCCTCCTCCAATAGAATAGGGAGGAGAAAATACAAAAGCCTCGAGGGTCAAGAGGAACAACAGGGAGGGCTCACTCACCAAGTGTAGTCACAGACAAAAGACTCAACTTGGGGAAACAAAATTAATTTAATTTAAACAACAAAACCACCATCAATTTACCAATTCAGAGTAGGATGATGATAAATATAGTCTGAACTTAAAAACCATCCCAGCCTGTTCCACATTGTTTCTGTCATCCATTTCTCCTTAAAGAGGAACCTCCTCACAGTCCTTCTCTTCAACAACGTGTCATCTCTTCCATGGCAAACAGTCCTCCATGAACTTCTCCAACCATCTTGGGTCCTTTCCATGAGCTGTAATTCCCTCAGTGATGAACTGCTCCAATGCAGCCTTCTTCAGGTTCCAGCCTAGAGTCCAGTCCCATGCTCTGTAGGTGGGATTCTGCCCCACCATTGATTTCTAGATGCTGCAAGGATGCACATCCTTCCACAGGCCAAAGGGGAATGATTGCTCTGGCCTGCCACCCTGGACTTTTCCTCACTGACCTTGGTGTCTGCTTGATTGTCTCACTTAGGTTCTACTCTTATCCAACACAAAAATAAAAGAACTAAATTCCTCTTAAATATGTTATCATAGAAGTCCTGATTGGCACAGCCTTGGCCAAAGGTGGGTCAGACTTGGCTTGGGAGCTTCTCAAGGCTTCTTACAGAAGCCATGCCAGCAGCCCTCTCCCCTGATACTAAACTCCCACCTGACGCACAAGCGTGTCACAAGTGTAACAAGTTTTATAAAACACTATTGTCTGAGTTTCTACTTACCCATAAGCAGTTGCTAACTCTTCTTCAACTGCATTTTAAACATCAAGCTGTTAACCCATGTTAAGGAGTTGCTACTGATGAAGGGTTTCCAGCATAGGTACAGAAATACTTATTTAGCTTTTCTGTTATTCTGGGACCATATTTTTGCAGTATTATTTTTTTTCCTTTCCAGATAAGAGTGTTAAGAAATGTGAAAGCTATAAATAGAACAATGATATAAGGAGAATGTTAATGCTTTCACTTCAATTGCCACATATACAATGCATGCACAGAAATATGCCATAGATTGCAAACACAAAAGGCATTTAAGTTCCTTCATATAAGCATGGTAATCTCTTTGGAGTCAGTGGATATTTAGCATGTGATTCAGTTGTCTAAACATATGCACCTAACGTCACTTTAGACACCTAGGTTTGGAAAATATGGCAAGAGATGTACAATAGTCCTATACATTTGTGGATGTAAGGCCTAATTTGGTTGTGCACACATTCAAGCTCCATACAAATTCCAGTGCTCCATCATCCTTACAGTACAGAAGTTTTTCCTCATACAAGTTAGTGTCACTTGATTCTCTTGGGGATCTTTCATGGTGTTTAGTTACTGTTCAGTAAAGACATAGGTCTTCCACTGGTGTTTGAGATACATACAAGGGTGGAAGATCTAAAAAATTACAAGTAGAATATCTGTGCCCAGGTTGGCATCTGGAAATCGGGAAGAAATACCTTAAAGCATCTCAAATAACACAAACCATCTAGTTGGTGGCAACCGCTTTGTCTCTAAATCTAGATGTCTTGAATCTGGAGCTGAATGATAGTCTAAAAAACTGTATGCCATTAGTCAGCTTTAAGGGATTTGGATTGAAAAATAGTTGTCACAAATCACTCTGGTGCAATTGGGCAGAGAGTCAGGAGTCACTTCCTATGGTAGGTTAAGTCAGAAGTGTAGCTTTCACCTAATCTTTTCCATTCATTATGCAGGAATTCTACTGGATTAACTCAGCTGTATAAATGTAAATTATAGTTATCCACATTTAACTAGATGAAGCCAACTCAGAACAGCTTATATGCCACTATTCCATAATAACATGAAAATTACATTTTTTTTTTTCTGCAGATGACTGTCCTGAAACTTCTATTTATTTCTTCTGGCATGTAATTTCCTATGCAGTCTTTTAAGCTTAAACAATCTCTGGAAAGGTCAGATGTTGGCTACTTTGATCCATTTCAACATTTGTAAAAGGTGATGTTTAACACTGGCTACCTGATGAAACAAGTACCATCATTCTTACAAAAACTGTGCACTGTATCACCCTCTGAAACACCAGTAACTCTTAACAAGGCCAGTTTAAAACATATATATGTACTCTTCCCTAAGTTATACATAGCTGAGGGAATGCATTTTATACACAGAAGTCATTACTAAGGAAACAAACAGACCTCCAGCAAACAAGTTCAGAACAAATGTAATCTATGGACACCACTTCTACTCTATAACAAAAAATCATAACAAAGAAAACTAATAGAAGTTGTAGAGTTCCTCTTAAAGTGCAAAGTGGAGTAACTGGTAATCTACAATTCAGAACTGAAGAAAGCATGACATAAAATAAATGGGATGGTTTTAAGACTGTCTTTTTAAATTTTCTTCACAAAGTTTGAGCAGAGAAAGTGAAAGAATGTAAATAAATCACTGTTTGGTGTAAGAAAGTAAAATAATGATTATTCTGAACACTTCCATTGGAGAGGTAAAAATGTTTAAGAATCTCTACTGAAAACAAGGTTGGGGAGTTGGGCAGTCTCAGCTTGCTTAGCTTTTATCTGCCTGCTTCTTTTCTGGCTGAAGATAACACACTGACCTTGACAAGCTAAGTCTAGCAGGTTCTCTGCTTCTTGACTCTCTGCCTTCTGCCAGGAAGGTCTGGGGGGAGTCCTTCTGACTGGGGGGGAGGCCCTTTGGGGGAAGCAAAGGGGGCTTGGTTGTGTTTTTCTGTTGCTTGTACATATTTGTAAATGTTGTGAGTAGTGTATATTTGTACATATTCATTGCATTTCATCATAGATTGTAGTTTTGCTTGTAAATACAGCTTCCATTTGCTTCCAGACTGAGCTAGCCTGGTCATTGTTGGTGTGGGAGGGGGATTTCAGCTCTCACACTGTTACAATAAATCGGGTTTAAAATATTGTATCCCATTTAAAACTGATGATTTTTATTCTTTAAATATAACATGAAAGTTATGAAATATTAGATAACAAAATACTGCAGAAGTTTGTTACATTTATAGTACTTTAAAGTTATAATTTTTACCTCAAGTAACAATATGACAATAATAATTAAAAAAAAGGAGTATTTTATCATTATGTATCTTGCTGTTTTATATTGTGAGTAACTTTATATTGCCAGTCAAATCATCTACATGATCATAAAATCATTGAATAATAGAGGTTGGAAGGGACCTCTGAAGATAATCAAGTGCAATCCCCCTGCCAAAGCAGGATGACCTAGGACAGGTCACACAGGAAACCATCCAGACAGGTCTTGAAAGTCTCTAGAGAAGGAGCCTCTACAACCTCCATGGGCAACCTGTTCCAGTGCTCCACCATTCTTACAGTAAAGAAATTTTTCCTCATGTTGAGGTGGAACTTCCTGTGTTCCAGTTTGTATCCATTGCCCCTTGTCCTATCACAAGACACTGATGAAAAGAGACTGGCCCCTTCTTGACGATCACCCTTCAAATACTTGTAAACATTAATGAGATCTCCTTTCAGCCTCCTCTTCTCTAGGCTAAAAAGCCCCAGGTCCCTCAGTTTTTCCTCAGAAAACAGAAATTCCTGGCCCTTAATCATCCTTGTAGCCTCTGTTGGACATTCTCTAATATATTCCTGTCCCTCTTGAACTGGGGATCTCAGAACTGATCACAATCTGGTTTCACCAGGAGAAAATAGGTTTCTTCTTCAAGTTTATGTGCATGCATTTATGATTTCTGTGAAACAAAAAAGTAAGTAACTGCATGAAACCAAGTTCTGCTGACTTACTGGTACTCTTCCTCTTCTGGCAGATTCTCAGCTCTATGAGGTTTGGTTATCAGAGTGACCATATCTGTGTTATGTACCTGTACTGGGTGCAGGTGTCCAGGTGCTGTTAGCTGAGAGCCTTCAGTGGTGACTTCTGTGAGATGAGATCAGGGCTGCTGCACACCAGACACAGATGGTCCCAGGCAGTCCCATTAGACCCACTGCAGGACACAGATGAGCCCCTTGGAGAAGATGGTAGCACCCCTGGGAAAAGATATTTAAGAAAGGGCAAAAGGCTGCTCAGTTATCAAGAAGTGAGGCAAAAAGCTGTTTGACTTTGCCATCCAAATAAATGTGATATTTCTGGACAGTCTTTTGAAGACGAAAAGAATGTTGTACTAATGGATCTGATAATACCAGGTAAAGGTCCAACATACCTTCCTAACTTCATGTCATAGGATGAAAACAATAATTTCCTGTGGAATATTAGTTCTAAAAATATTTTTTTTTTTTTAAGAGGAGTAGTAGTAGGTTTTGGAGAACATCTTCATATCTTAGTTTTTTGTTGAATCTGCAATCATATAAATAGTGTCATTCATGTCTCTTGTGTATTACTTTCAGAAGCTAAATAACCTTCAGTTAATGTTGTCTGACAATTTCTGTAAGACTTTCAATCAAGCAAGTTTCACTTTTGCATATCACATTTCTGTTTTGGGTTTTTAATTTGGAATAGTGTCAATGAAATAAAAAATAAAAAGGTGTATGTGAGAAAAGTTTAGGAAAGGTGCTTTTTGTATGTTTGGAAGTCTTTTTGCAAAAACGAGCAAAAGGAAAATATTGCCATGGTTCTTTGTACAAAAATTTTTTGGTCAGTATCATGTAATACTGTGAGACCATAAGAATGACTCCTAACATACTCACAAAATAAACCTATGTCTGCTAATGATTTTTCCCTTGAAATCCATTGCTCACATATGATCATTACAAAATTGCCAGATATTAAGAGCAAAAACCCCTGACTTTTCATTTGGTGCTTTCTGGTGCTTCCCATTTCCTTACTTAGTACAGTTCATGCATGTATGAATTTCAAAGTGTCAATCCTGCAAGTAACCAGTGTAGAAGAAGACCTAAGTGTTTTCAAATAATGGTATTCTTATGCTGTGGTAGGTATATTTTGAAGATCTCTGGGGGGAAGAAGTTAAAAAAAAAAAAAAAGTATTTTTAATCTTGGCAAAGAAATAATAGAAACTGTAACAAAACAAGCAAAAATCTCTTTGGCCTGTCAAAGAATCACAGCTATAAGTGCTCTTAGTCACCAGACTCATTTCTTGTTGAAACAGGAAATTATTACAGTTGCAATTAATACATTCTGAATTAATTGTAATTGTTTTGTGAATTAATACAACTACAGAAGAAATGTCTAGGACATCCGAATGTCAGCACTAAATGTTTAATTATTTCTTTGATTCCTCTGTAGATTTTTGATATGATGCTTAACAAATTACCTCAATGCAACTGTTCACAGGTGATCATTAACTGTGCATTTCTCATTCCCTGTTGCTTATACTGAAAATCAGTGTTTCCCCTCCAGCAAACCCACTAAGCACTTGTAACTTTCAATTAGAAGCATGACTGGAAAACATTGCACAGTATTAGAATGCTCGTGTGCAGAAATAATCAAAAAACTCAGAGTAAATTAAGGGCTAGGCTATCACATATCAAAACCCTAGAACTTTGTCTTTAGCACTCTACTTCAATATTTTCTCTTTACTGTGAGGGTCATTTTCTTTATATATAGCCATGGTGGATTGATCTTGACTTAACACCAGATACCCACCAAGCTGCTGCATCACTTCTCTTCCTCATATGGACAAGGTGAAGAAAATATGATGAAAGGCTTGTGGGTCAGCGTAATGACAGAGAGCTCACTTACCAATGATTGCCACAGACAAACCAGATTTGACTTGGGGAAATGGGAAAAAAAACAAAAAACAAACCAATAACAACAACCAAACCAACCAACTTTCCCTCAGACAAATCCTAAAAATCCCCAACTTTCCCTCACCTGTCCCTTCTTCCTGGGCTCAAGTTCACTCTGCCTCCTCTCCCTGAGAATTTCTGGGGTATGGGGAATGGAGTTGTGGTCATTTCATCACATCTTCTGTACTGATCCTTCCATCTCATGTTCTTCCCATGCTGCCATATGAGATCCCATGCATGAGAGACAGTCCTTTACAAACCGCTCCATCACAGGTTCTTTCCTATCCACCATATACTGCTCCAGCATGGGTCCCCCTGTGGACCCACAGATTGTACCAGAAAACCTGTTCCAGCCTTGTCTCCTTTTCATGGGCTAAAGTTCCTGTCATAAACCTGCTCCAGCACAGTCTCTCTGTGGCATCATAGCTTCCTTTAGGACATATCCACCTCCTCTGGCATGGCATCTTCTACAAGCTGTAGGTGGATATCTGCTCCACTGTGGGCCTCCATTGGCCACAGAGGGATAACCTGTTTCACTATGGTCTTAACTGAGGATACAGAGGTATTTCTGCTCCGGTGCTTGGAACACCTCCTCCCTCCTTCTTCACTGATCTTGGTGTCTGCAGGATTATTTCTCTCATGTATTCTCACTCTTTTTCCCTGATTACTGTTGTGGAGCAGTTTTTATCCTTTCTTAAACATGTTACTACAGACACATTACCACCATTGCAGATTGGCTCATCTTTGGTCAGCAGTGGATCTGCTTTGGAGGCAGCTGGAACTGGCTGTTTGACACAGGGAAAACTTCTGTCTTCTCACAGAAGCCTCTGCATTACCAAACTTTTCCATGCAAACCCAATACAATAATATTGGTATAATTCTCTCTAGTAGATATAAAGACAAACTCCTTCATATTTAAAAAGACTTATCTATGAATAAAAGAGGAGTATGGAACTGTTTCTAGTATGAGGTCATGTAATTAAATACTTTGCCATTTCTATATATACATGAACAAAATTAACTTTAAGCCTTATTTCTTAGTTCCATACAGTTGATGCATATTTAACACACATAGTAATGGTCTCTAATGAAGTTCAGCCTATGTCCTTTCATCTGATAAAGTTTTACTGCACTAATTTTCATCTGCAAGGAAAATTCTCTTAGGTTAGCATTCTGAATAATTTTTTTAATTTCCCTTATAAGACTACTGTATTTCACTGCATCTCATATGGAGTATCACATCATGCACTTTGTTTGTCCCCTTTGTCCATTTAATTAATGCCTCTATTAAGGAAGGTCAGCAGTCAGTTTGACATTAACTGCAGTTCAGTAATTTGTGCTTCAATAGAAACTCCAGTTCTTACTCTCTTACTTTTGTTGATTGGTGCTTTTCTTGATAAGTATTGATGGTGCCTTTCAAGAAATAATTTTCTTTATAGGATAAAATTATATACAACATGAACAAGAAAGGGAGATAAAGTCAGTGAATTACTCTCCCTCTATGCCACTAAGCAAGGAGCAAGTTTAAATTATGTTTTTATGTCCAAAGTTGGTAATACAAAGTTGTTAATAGGAAGTTGTTATATGGTTCCAGAAGCAGAACTAAAATTACTTGGGATGGAGTCATAGAATCATAGAATATTTAGAAGGGACCTTGTAAGGTAATTTAGTATGAACAGCCCTGTAATGAACAGGGACTTCTTCCACTACATAGGATGCTCAGAGCCCTGACTAGCCGGGCAGCTACCGCTTCCCTGAGCAACCTCTTCCAGTGTTTTGCCACCCCCATCATAAAAAAAAATCTTCCTTATATCTAGTCTAAATTTACCCTTTTTTAGTTTAAAGCCATTACCTCTTGTCCTGTCATGACAGACCCTGTTAAAATGTTTATCTCCATCTTTCTTATAACCTCCCTTTAAGCACTGAAAGGTCACAATAAGGTCTTCCTGGGGACTTCTCTTCTCCAGTCAGAACAACTCCAGCTCTCTCAGCCTGTCCTCATAGAGGAGATGCTTCATCCCTCTGATAATTTTTATGGCCCTCCTCTGGCCCTTCTCTAACAGGTCCATGTCTTTTATGTGCTGAGGACTCCAGATCTGGATGTATCACTCTAGATGGAGTCTCATCAGAGTGGAGTGGGACAGACTCACTTCTGTTGACCTGCTGGTCACACTTTTAATGCAGCCCAAGAAGCAATCTGCAAGTGCACGTTATTGCCTCATGTCCAGCTTTTCATTCACCAGTAACGCTAAGTCCTTTTCCACAGGGCTGCTCCCAGTTCCTTTGTCCCTCAGCCTGTATTGATACCAGGGATTGCCCTGACCCAGGATCTTGCATTTGGGTAGGTGAAACTCAAATTACAGCTGCAGCAATTCCCCAGTCCTTTATACTTCATGTTGTGAAATAGCATTATCAGCATGTGGACGTCCATTCTTTGTACTGTTTCTTTACACTCAGCAGTCTGATGATATGTTGAAGAGTTTACATATATCCACTTCTGTAACCTGACTTCCACAGAATGAAAAGGGTGTACACACCTCAGCTATTTGTAAGTTGACTTCCACAGAATGAAAAGGGTGTACACACCTCAGCTATTTGTAAGTTGACTTTAAGCTGCCTCCTTATCTTAATAACAAGCACTCAAACATGTCAGACTGTATTTGAGTACACCTGGCAGGTAAGTGAAGAAATAATAAGTGTTGTCCATTGTATTTTGTGTGCTGCCAGCCCAATTTCTAAGCCCTACTAGTAGGTTTTAATGATGGGAACAAGTGTTACATGACTAAAGATTTTTTTTTTTTTTAATGTTTGCCTGTGAACTTGTTCAGCCCTGAACAGTACACTTCTATGTCACATATATTTACAGTATACAGATGTTTTTGCACCTCTTGCTCTTCATACATGATAAAAATTAAGGGGAAAAATAGTTGTTTTGTGAGATGATTTTATTTTCCTCTAGGGGAATGCTGATTAATACATTTTGGGAAAGGACAAAACAACCAATAAAAAACAGAGTATGTCAAAGGAAAATATTCATCTGAATCTCAAGTAATGACTGGATTCAATATTGATATTAGAGAAAAGATCACAGAATCACAGAATTACAGAGGCTGGAAAAGACCTCTGAGATCATCAAGTCCAGCCTATGACCTAGCACCATCACATTAGATGTTCAATTGGAAGCAACGAAATGCCTGGTGACAGTTATATAGATAATCTTGCTTGCTAAAATTATAGAATTACTATATACATTTAAAATGTTTGCTGAAATGTCAGCATGTAAAGAAAAATTATTGTTTCATACTTAATAAAAACTTATTCGTACTCTGTTGGCAAAATTTGTCTTTGTGCAGTGGCACTGTTTTAGTTCTTCTGTTCATAACATATCACATTTATTTTTAAATCCTTCTCTTTTAAAATATAGTAGGAACCTGAACAAACATATAGGAAATGCATTTAAAAATGATAAGAAAAAATAACAATAAAAAATTAGCCCCCAAGTACCAAAATCAGGGTGTGAATTATCAGTTTTCCCTCTGAGTAAAACTTCCAGAAAATTAAAACTGTCATACTGAATTGAGAAAGTGATCCATCTAGTTACTGACTTTACTAGTAATAGCTGCAATATGAATTTGTACATTAATTTGCAACAGGAAAGTTTTCTTCTAACTCCATTACATTCTTCTTCAAGTTTATATGCATGTATTTATGATTTCTGTGAAATGTTAGAGACATGAAAAAGTAAGTAACTGCATGAAACCAAGTTCTGCAGACTTACTGGCACTCTTCTGGCAGATTCTCAGCTCTATGAGGTTTGGTCATCAGAGTGACCATATCTGTGTTATGTACTTGTACTTGGTGTGGGCTTTCAAACACTGTCTGTTCCAGCTGGTCCCAGGCAGTCCTAGTAGACCCACTGCAGAGCACAGATGAGCCCCTTGGAGAAGATGGCAGCACCCCTGGGAAAACGCATTTAAAGCAAACTGATAATGATTATAATCTTTTTTAAATGCTCAAAAAATCTGTATGTACCCCTCACCGACACTGACTGCTGCTTGATGGGGTGCAGAAATGTTGCCCCAGTACACCCCAGGAGAGAGGGAACTTGTGCCAAGGGGCTGCACCTTACTCCTTCTTCCTTCACTCCTTCCAGCACCGGGTTTAGGGTAATGGTAAGCTGTGGTCATACCACTGAACCCATTGACTCAGAGGATCATGGATGCTGTCAATCTTCAGGTCCTTAGGGAGAGCAGAAGGGTGATTTCAGCACTAGAGAAAAATGGTAGATCCTAAGAAGTGTGAGTGGGTCTGGTGGGCTTGGTAATCCCCCCCCCCCCAACATGAATTTGGAGAATTACCCCCCCAAAACATCACCAGAGTAGCTCAGAAGGTTTTGGAAGCAAATGAAGCTATATTTACAAGCAAACTAAAATCTAGAAATATGAAATACACTGAAATATGTACTATATATATATACACACACATATATTTAGAATTTGTAAACAACACAGATGCCCCTCTGGACAAAGCCAGGGGGCTACCAAACAGCCTCCCCCCTCTCTGTCCAAGAGCCTGTACAAGGGGAAAAGCAGAAGAGGATAAAACAGCTAGTATAGTTTGCTAGTACTTAGTCACAACAAGGAATGCAGCCAAGGTCAGGAAAGCCAAGCAAAGATATCAGCTAGTAGCAGCTAAAGTGTAGAAGTGGGAAAGAGACAGAATAGTTTATGCAGCTACATTTATCCCTATTAGAAAGCCAATGGAATTATTTGGACCTTACTATTATTTTCCTTTTACATCCAATGGTAATTTATTTACATTCTACTATTTTAGTAGGCATCAGCCTAAAACTGTGACATTAGGGCAGGCTGGGTAAGTTTTATTTGTGTTGCTACAAAATCTTTTCTGTGTTCGTTAGATAATTTGAACTTGAAGCAGATTAACTGCACTAATATTTGAGTCTTAATTTCATATGTATTATGTTCATTTTGCCAGTAACAAGGTTTTGAGTGTTCAACTGTTTCTTTTTATGTTCAGACTTTTAAACCCACTTGCTCTCATAACACGAATAAAAGCAATTTTTAAATTCTTTTAATTCTTACGTGTCTTTGTAGAAGTAGTCCCTATGTAGTTGCACTTAATTATTCAATTGTCTTGACTTTCCCACTTAATAATAATACATACATATTTTTCCATCTCCATTAATCATGAAAAAAATAATAAAAACAAAACAAAACAATCAAAACAAACCAAAACAAAATAAAAACCCAGCCTGTTTCATGCTGGATTGTATCAAGGATGGATTAGGAAAATGTCTCAGGGGACCTTTTCTCCTTTTCCCACTGTGCTGTGTTAAATTATCTGACTAACTATAAAATTATAGTTTTGTCTTTGCACTTGAATCGTAGCTGTTACATGGCATCTGAGGATTTGTGCCACACACCAACTACACCACCAGTCTGAGGGAGTGCTCTCAGTTCACTCACCATTGATTCCTTTGGGAGGCAGACGGAAGAATCACTGCAGTAAAGAAACAGCTTTTCTGTCTTACAATCCTGCGTGTTTAAAGCACAGATTCAGCAGCAAGCATAGAGGAACAGATCCTATCACATCAGTTTAACTCTGTGTTTATTAAAAATAATCTATGTTATGGCTGAGAAACAGCCAACCACATCTTCTGTGTCCCCATAGGATGTCCTGATACAGTTCCTGGATGCAGTTAGGCCAGGAACACCTAACCAGTTGATCTCTGCACTCTTCTGCCACAGCAGTCACTCTTTGCAAGCTCTTTGTAATCTGCTAGGGACTATGCAGAATTTACAACTTATTTCTAATAACAGGCTAATAAATAATCCGTGACACATCACCCTCAAGTTAAGGCTTTTAATCTAATGAAAGCTTTTGTAAGAGAAAAACCTAGACTGTATGCAAGAGTTCAAATAGTACTGACGAGTTGTCACATGAATTGTGAGGACACTATCCCACATATGTAGTAGGTTCTGTCAAAAGGCAAAAATTCAAAATCTGTGACTTTCTTATTAACCATTTTCACATGTGGTGCATTTGGTTTCATTTTCTCATTGTCTGATACACAGAAAACTGGCTCAGCTAGAATGATACACTCAATTATCCTGAATATTTCATAAAAATACAGTGTCCATTCTCCTGGAACTTCTGAGGTGATAAATGTACTTTGGTGGGCCTTTGAAAATGCTACAGAAAATTCTCTTTAAGAACAGCCTTTCCCATTTATCTTTGTCTGGAACTCTTCCCTTTGCTTATGGTCAGTGCTGCAGACTGTATTACTCAGTCTGCCTGCTGTTCTCATTTGGGAGAGAAATAAGTTATGCTTTTTCCCTGAATTAAGGGAATCATCAGAAAAGGTTATCTTGTTATGTTCCTTTTTCTAGCATATGTAGGTGAGAAGAAACACAATTGAAGATACATAAGAAAGGAGACTGAACAGATTATTAGAAGCATCTCTTCAGCTGTTCCTTTTATTACAAATGTTCATATGCCTACATTTCTCAAAAGTGCACAAGCAGTAGGAAAATGGGATTTCACAGTACATGCCTATGTCAGCTTACATGCATCATGCTAGCTCTTCTTCATGATTGCCAGTGGTTTGCTATATATATATATATTTTTTTAATCCAATCTAATTAATATAGGATCTAATGGAATCACAGAACAATTGAGATTGTAATGTACCTCTGGAGATAATATTTTCTAAACCCTCTACTCAAAGTAAGGTCCAACTCTAGTAGGCTGATCACTGTTTTCTCCAATCAGGTTTTTAATATCTCCAGTGAGAGAGAATCCATAGCCTCTCTGGGCAATTCGTACCAGCGTTTGATTACTACCACAGTAAATAAGTTTTCTGATGTTTACCACAGAATCACAGAACGGCTTGAGTTGGAAAGGACCTTAAAGATCATGTAGTTCCAACGCTCCAGCCACAGGCAGAGACACCTCCTACTAGACCAGGTTGCTCAAAGCCTCATTCAGCCTGGTCTTAAACACTTCCAGGGTGAAGGCACTCCCACCTTCTCTAGGCCACCCATTCCAGCATCTCACCACCCTCACAATAAAGAACTTCTTCCTGATGTCCAGTTTAAGTCTACCCTGCTCTAGTTTAAAACCATTGCCGCCTGTCTTATCACCGCATGCTGTTATGAAAAAATAAAATTAAACAGAACACCTAGTATTTCCATTTGTGCACATTGTCCCTTCTCTTTCCACTGGGCACTACTGGGAAGATTTCATCTCTGGACACTTAACAAATACAATTTAAGACAAATAGCTATTGAAACATTTGGATAATCCAGTAACAGTTTTCCCACGGAGACTAATAACTAACTAATAATTTACATGAAAAGTTAGAGACAGAAATTATGCATATTCAAAGATTTGAATTAGATTACACTTCATGCTCTAAATACAACACTTATCTTCCTTCTCCATTCAACCAAGAGGAGAGAAATAATTAACAAACAATGTTATAGTTGATAATATTTATTACAATGTTAGACAATCTTACAAGGCTATGATATCTTGCAAAGACACAAAATAAAAATTATTATGTGTAGTGGCATGTGATCACAATGACATTCATTACAGGTTAGTCTCTAGGATACTTCAGTATTTACACAGAGATCTCTCTAAGCGAACTGGAATTACATAATAAAACCTTTGACACTGAATTGCTCACAGAACTGAAGCTGAAGTGAGTAGTTTTGTTTTAATCAACCTTTCTTTTAGGACAGATTATTGTTGAAAATACACTGAAATCTCTTTTTGTTATGCTGCCAAGTTAGCTAACAGGTTTTAAATTGGTCTTTATTAAATACATTACTGTTTCTCCATGAACAAAAGCAAGGTGATATTGTGAGTGACACAGCTTAGATATATTCACTGCCCAAACAAAACATGTATTTGCAGCAAGAACAGCCATTTATATGTATCATTTACTTCACTGTAAAATTGCTTCTGATATAAAATGAGATGGTTTTGAGTTCAGTGCAGTGTGGCAAGGTCTACAGTATCATTCCATATCATCCTCACCCAGTGAGCTGCTGTATTCAGGAACACAGCAGAAGAGGCTGTAGAAATCTATAGTACTGTCCTGGTTTAGAGCAGGACAGATCCTCTGTTGCCCCAAGAAGGGCAAAAGAATGATGCTCACACAAATGAATTGGAAAGTGATGGAAAGTTTAAATGGAAAAACAATTGGTGTTCTACAAAACTAGACAGCATAGTGATAAAGATATCCCAAAGCGTACAGAGTTCCCTTGCACCACACCCAAAAGTCCCAAGCTTCCCTTCTCCCCACCTGAGGGGCTCTTTCTTCCCCCCACCACTGCTGGGCTAGTCTCAGGGTGACCCCATTTCTCCTTCTGGCATTAGGCCTGAACAGGGATAAGAGGTCTGAAATACTCCCCCACCATGACCCGATAGGGAAGCATCTCCCACGGGAACAGCGAGGAAAGAAAGAGGAAAAGAATGACTTTGCAGACAGATTTATAGGATGCAGGGGTAGGATTTATAGGACTTATAGGATGGGTAGAAATACGCCGTTTCCTGTGGACACTGGGGTCTGGAAGTGTAACTTATGTGGTAGCCCATGAGGCACCCAGCCTAAACTACCACAAGTACCTGGCAGTGTTAGGTTAATGGTTGAATTAAATGGTCTTAAAGGTCTTTTCCAACTGAAATGATCCTATGATTCCATCTGTGTGGCTCAAAAACAAACAAACAAACAAACAAAAAAACCCCAAAAAACCCACAAACCATGAAAACCTCCATGTTTGTGAATATGCTTGTAGGATTGTGACATATATAAAAAACAAAGCCACAGCCTATATAAAAAAATATTCAGTTAATCCACTAACAGTATCATATTACTTAAGCTTCATTCTTTTCAAGTAACAAATGCTTCTGTGCTCATGATAAGGATGTCTCTAGCTGGTGAGAGTCTCTGGAGAACAGGGGTATTTTGTACAAGTAAAGGTCCTTTGAGAAAAGTTGGCTGCCAAATGCTTCAAAGAAATCCAGTCTGGACCAGGGACAATATTGGCAATTTTCACAGTCCAATCTTTCAATAAGGATGTTTTCACTAAGGACCATTTTTGGAAGCCATGGTCATATTTTTAACAGTTTACAAAGTTTGGCAGCCATCAAAAAGAGCACTGAAAATTAAAACCCAAACAAATAACTTCTGAGCTTTCTTAAATTGTATGAAGAAGAGTGACACTATTGCAAAAAGTCTGAATTCAGGTCTCTGAAATGATAGCCACAACTTATCTAAGAATAGTGATCCTTCCAATAAACCTTAATACATAGTGTAATAAATCCATCACATTCAAATGTCTAGTACACTTTCAAAGAGGCAAAAGACCAAATTAGAGGAAGTGTTAAATTGTTCTGATACAGAGCAGCTCTACAATCAGTTGTCTTCCTCTAATGCTAATTGCCTATAACGTAAATAAAAAATATTGAGTTACTAAAAATATGTTTGTTCCTCCTTCTACTTATGGTCTCATATTTCCAGCCCTGTAATAAGAAGATGTACAGGAAGACAACATTTGTCACTGATCTTTTTTGACCACTAATTTTACTATAAAAATATTTAATGGAAAATTAACAGAAGTTATGTGCTTCACTGAGTATATCTGATTAGGCAGGGTTTCCCAAGTGCCTCTGGTTCTCCGGTGGGGTTTAGAATATATCACAAGTGGAAAGCATTTCCCTGCAGCCCAATTAAATGATTTTTCTGCTGTCCTCCTCCACATTTCCTGATGGTTATCACAGGTTCAAAGCTTTTGTCATTATGTTAGATCTGTTAAAAGGCATATTCATCTAAGTATTGCAGGATATAAGTGATTATTGTGCTTAACATTGATGTTGCAGAGTGACCTTGGTACCCTCAGGTTTTTGAGTTTATACTTCCAGCTGGTTTAAGTGTACAAATTGCACCGTAAAGAGTGCTGTAATTTCAGTTTATGTGAAAAGAAAAACAAACAACACAAAAATATGAGAGATAACCACTTTTTTTTTTACCTTAAAGTTGTTTAGAAATGAGGATTATTTGAAAAGATACATAGGCTTATTCATAATGCATCCTTGAATAAGTAGGCTTCTAGCTGTGCTAGAGTTTTATTGTTTAAGAGTGTAATCACTTCTTACCTGAGATTATCCTGCTGACAAGTATCTTAAAATACATGTTTTGGTGTACCCCTTGGCATTTATTCAGTGAGATTCATAGGTCTGTAGCATAAACAACTTAGAAGTTTTTATTTCAATGCTTCTGCCTCAATACTCCACTGATTTTGGTTTTTGTTGCTGTTGTTTATTTAATATTATTATTATTGTTGTTGCTGTTATTGTTATTTATTTATTTTATTCTCAGAGCTCCTATTTTTGAAACTCATTTTCTTACAGGAAGGAGTTTACTGTAATTACAGTCTATTAATCACACTTGTGGAGCAGTAAATTGGAGATCTGCAATTTCTTACTTGGTGCCATTTTTATAACAGCTTGGCTACAGAATTACTTTTTCCTTCAATGAATCCTATTGTTTGCACTGTGAAATAAATGCATCAGAAATAGTCTATGCTAAAAATAACATTTAAGAGTATTTACCTGTTCTCTTGCATTCCAGATTTCAGGACAATATATACCCACAAGTTTATAAAAAGTACTTTGTAAAAATATTCTGAGCATTCTACTAGAGAAAAATAATTCAATATGGTAGTCTAATCAGATAATCAATTGGCCTACAAATATTCTCCATCTACTTTACAAATCCATTCTTAGTTTATAAAGTCATAATCAGAAACGAACCCATTGAAGCACACAGGAACTTGGCAACGTCTGTGTTTATGTCAATGTGTACGCTTATTTCTAACCAATGGAATCATTTAATCATCATTACCTATTAAGGTGCAAATCAGATAATCATAGAATCATAGAATCAGTCAGGGTTGGAAGGGACCACAAGGACCATCTAGTTCCAACCCCCCTGCCATGGGCAGGGACACCTCACACTACATCAGGCTGGCCAGAGCCTCATCCAGCCTGGCCTTAAACACCTCCAGGGATGGGGCCTGGGAGTGTGAGTGAACACATGCTGTCTGAAAAGGAGATTAGTAGTGATTCCTGGGACAATGAAATATCCTAGCTTGGTCTAGCATATAGTTAAGTAAAAGATTATACAGGGATTCAGCAACTAACTGGCAGTTTAGAAGTACCACCTTAGCAACTTTTAAGCATAATAGTTAAAAGACAGGTAAAGAGGATTTGATACCTGTTTCACAGGTGGCTCTATTCCAGCCACCAAAACTGTATTTGACAGCAACCATAGCAGCAGAACAGATAAGGCGTGTTTGAATGAACAAATGATGAAATAGCATTTTCCAATAAAGGAAGATTAATATTGTAAACAAGTATATTAAATTCTATTCTAAAAAAATCAAACAAGACCAAAGAAACAAACAAAAAAATTGAAAACAAACAAACAAAAAAAACCCAAAAAACAACCCACTTGTATGATATATCTGTAACAAAATATTTTTTTTCATACACTAATTACACTCAACATTCTGTAGCTGAACTCAAAGTAACCTTCATGACTATTAGGCATAATTTTTTTTCAGATCTATCTTATGGCCTATACCTTTGATATCTTTTAAAGCACTTTCTGCTTCTGCTGAGCTGTTATTCACAGCAAGTTTTCTTGGAAGATGGGAAGAAGAGACGCAAAGCAGATACTTGATGTACCACTGTAAACAGCTTAAAATGCAAAGAGCAGCATAGCCTGGGAATCTATAGATGAAGAAGGATTTCCAGAATCCCTCTCCGCTTATCTGCTGCTGGGACTTTGCATACTGAACTCCATAAACAAGCAATTTAGTGGCTATTGCAGTGTAGGAGATATCCTTACAGTGAATTAAATGCATTGAAATTTACCCCATAACTTTACCCTTTAAGGATTTCTAAACTAGGTAGGGTAATTCTTTTGTCTGTGTGACTTCTATAGAAGCACATACATGTTCCTGGAAACAGAAATAAAACATACCACTCTTCACATCTAAAATGAGTCTTGCTTGGTTTTAGACTCTAAATCCTGTTTCTCCCTAATGGTTTTCTGTGAGTTATGATCATGTTTAATTGAAAGTTTATAGCATATCCATGTTCCAACCTGGCTTCAATTCTACTTGTTATCATAGCCAGAAAAGTAAACATCAGTATCCCAGTTCCTGGACTACTGTTTTACTTTGCTAATATGACAAGATTGTTGGTGTTCAAAATGAAGATAGTCAGTCATATATGTCCAAGTTCCTGTAAAGAAGGGATTTTAAGCCACTACTTCTCTAAAGTAGAGGTATTTTTAAAAGCACAGGGAGAATACTCACTCTCTATTTCAGTTAATCGGTGAAGAAGAAACAAGGACACTGTTTCATGTTGCCAGTAAGTTATTCTTGGTGGTACTAAATACTAAGAGCATACTACTGACATGGCTGAACTTCACTTTCTCTGATGTTCAGCCAAACTTTCTTGTAAATATATTCTTGGGTATCTAAGGAATTCTAATTCTTTCTAATTTGTGGCTAAATTAAGTAACCTGGGACACTTTAGCTTGATTGCTTGTCCACATTGCATGGACTACCATTTGGATGCTAAATTATTCCTCACAGCATTCATCTACTGCTTCAGATAGAGACATATTTTTCACAAATCCTGCATCACTTGACTGTGTTGGATGCTCTAGGCTATTTTAATTGACACTCAATAGTCAAATCACTCCAAGAGTCTGAAAGTTAAATACAGATTTAATTTAAGTTTTCCCTTTATGATGCTAATGTTGTAGTATTTTAGTAAAAATAACCAATTTCACATGCCTAGGAGTTAACACTTTACACTTACAATTCTGTAGACAACCTTCATTTCATTTCATTATTCTTTTTGGAAGGTTGATTTTTCAACCACAATAAAATTATTTTGAAATAATTTATGAAATTATTGAGTTTTTAACTTCTGAAGCAAAAAAATCTATGGTATACCATCATAATGACATTAACAACAAATATTGAGGAGAATGTGGTAGGTTGTCCCTGGCCAGCAACTAGGCACTCAGTCAGCTGTTCATCTCCTCCCATCTTATCTTCCTCCCAGCAGGACAGGGGGGAGAATTGGAAGAACAAAAGCATTTTTTTTTTTCTCATGGACAAGGATAAAGAGAGTTTAAGTGAAGGGAAAAAGGAAAAAAAAAATGCAAAGGCAATCGTTCACCACCTCCCACAGGCAGATTGATGCCCAGTCAGTATCCAAGCAACAACGTGCCTTAGATAGACTAAACCCCCAGATTCAACTGCTGAATATAATTTTATCTGTCATGAAATATGTCTTCGGTCAATTTGGGTCATCTGGCCTGGTTGTCTACCCTTTGAATATCTTGTTCACATCTAGCCTACTCAATGTTGGGAGCAGAATGAAAAACAATAAGAGCATTAACATTGTTCAGCAATAGACATTGTTCAGTGTGTTACCAACACTGTTTTAGTCTGAAATCCGAAACATAGTACAAGTGTTAAAGGAATTAACTCTGTCCTCCTGATACCCAGCAGAGAGAAATTTTAGGTTCAGGATACAGACTTCTTTCTTTCAGTTAACAAAGGAAATGCATGTAAAAGAATATAAGAATGATTACACAAATCTGATCAAAGATCTTTGCAGTTCGTACACTCTTTCTAATAGTTGCTTGCTGCAGATGTCTAAGGAAGAATGAAGACAGAGCAAAAATATATCAATACTTCCCCCAATAGGCTGTCATAGTTCCAAAAATTTCTGATGCAGAGCCAGAGTTTTATCTTTGTATCTGATAGTCCATGGGGATGTTGTCTTTTACGAACTTTTTCTTTCTTTAAAGTTTTTCAAACGATTACCAGCTGCAATATTTGACACACTTGAAAGCTGGTGATTTTGTACATGTAAATAACACTCAGCATTAGATTAATTTTCCTCATAGTTTTATATATATATTCACTGACTACATAAAAATGATGGGACATCATTACCGTAGATTCTACTCCAGCATCCGAAAAAACAGTAAATTTTCTCAACTGTCTTGAAGGACCCACAATCTATTAGTTCAATTCTTGTGATCCCTTAACATTAACTGAACAACTTCTGTCCTTCAGGGTTGTTCAGTGCTGTACACAGTACTAGCTTCCTCTCTCAGTGTTCTAGCTGTAGCAGTACCAATTTTCTAAAATGTTTTAAAATGATTTGATTTTTTTATTCTTTTAGTTTTTATTTTAGTCTGTCCTCCACTTCCAAAGTTCTCTGTATTTTTTTATTCTAATCAGTTTACTTCATCCTTTTATGATTTTTCTGTTCTTTTTCTTTTCAAAGATGCATCAAAATCTTATTGCAAATAAAAAAAAAAATCATCAAACATAAGCAGAAAAAGAAATAAAAAATAACAGACAATCTCTCACCTGCTAAACTGAATAAGATGTTGTCATGGAAAAGACCCCTGATGGTAGATACATCATTTTGTTATCTGCACTGTGCTTACTGCAATTATTTGTCTTAAAATATATTTAATGCATTTTCCATATCAACATCTAGAGTATCCTGTCATCTTTTAAATAATAAAACACCTGTGTCTATTCCACAAAAATGAGAATACCAGAGAAAATGAGCCTTACACTTGAGATTAGTAAAATAACAATTTCTCCAGGCTAGATTTAATAAGGTGAGAAAAATTAGTTTCTTGACAAGGAAGCCAACAGTATATGCTACATGTCTACAGACCCTGTACATCACTTGGGAATATTTTGTCATCTAGGAATGGGATACAGAATTTAGTGTAGGTTGAGGAAAGAGTCTTCAAAGGCTTGTCTGTTACAATGTTTGAACTTTTTTTTTCCCCTCATGGAAAAAGGGGAGGGCATCCATCAGATGAATTAAACAGAAACAAGGAGATTACAAAGAAGGTTTTGAAACAAAAAAGTCAGTCTGAAAAGAAGTATAGAAGAGGCATTAAAATATATAACAGCTTGGGATAACCTTGTATAGGAAAGAATAGCTGTCAAAAGATGGTCTTACAATATTATTGAGGAGAAAAAAAAACACAAAATATGAAACTTTTCATAGGAAATGTGCTCAAACCACACACTTTCAGTGTATCAGTCTACCAATGCTCTCAAAAGAAATTCCTTAACAAGTATTTAAATGTACAATGCAATTTTTTGCAAGAAAAATAACAAATATTTAATTTCTTAAAAAATAATTGAAACAATTTATTTGCAAAATTAGTGCATACAAATTACTTTAAATCAACTCAAAATAGACTGTCTTTTTTAAAATCTCTATTAGACAATTAAACCTCATGCAGCTACTCTCTTGCTCCCTCCCAGTGCAATAAGGGAGAGAATTGGAAGTGTTGAAGGGATAAAACTCAACAGTTGAGTTTCAGACAGTTTAATTGGTAAAGCAAAACCTATACTCTTAAGCACAGCAAAATTAGGAATTCATTCACTACTTCCCATGGGCCAGAAGATGTTTATTCATCTCTGGGAAAGAAGGGCTCCATCATGCATAGTGGTTACTTGTGAAGACAAATGTCATAACTCCAAAAGCCTTTCTTTCCTTCTTCTTCCACCAGATTTTATTTCTAAAGCATTTTCATGGGTTAAATTGAATATTTACTGCTGTTATTCAAAACCATCCTGCCTCATGCCAGCTTCGAAACGAAAGTGCTAGCTGGAGCAAAGTATTATGGGGTTTGAATTTCAGATTATAACACGAGAAGCTTCCTGTTCTGGTTGCTGCTTTTGGGTTCTGGGGTTTTGGATGTTGGCTGTCTTGAGATGTCTGTCTTGAGCTGGCTGCCACTGAGATGGCATTGGGACAAGGAGGGATGGGGGAGTAGCTCCCTGGCTTGGGTTTTTAGCTTACTTGATTCTGCTTGCTGCTGTTTTCTGCTGTGCTTTTTCTGCAAATAGGCTAAGGTAATTGTGCATATTATTAGTATCTCATTTATTCAGTAAACTTTTAACTCTTTATCTCAATCTGGATTTTTTTTTTTTTTGGTGTCTTCATGTTACTTTTCCCTGACTTCTGTGTTGGGGGAAGCAGACAAGTTAACCCATTCCCAGGGTTTAACCTGTTACAAGCATGATGTCATATGGTGTGGGACATCGTTTTGGTCAATTGTGCTCAGCTGTCCCAGATGTATACTCCCACAGTCTGCTGCAGCCCTAGCCTACTTTCTGGCAAGGCAGCGTGAGAAACGTAGAAGTCCTTGGTACTGTGGAAACACAGCTCAGAAATTGCTATAATATGGTTATGTTACCAACACTGTTAGGTCATGGATTCAAAATACATTACCGTGCAAACTGCTATGAAGCAAATTATCTCTATTCAAGCCAAACCCAGTGCAATCATACGGAAGAATGTTCTGTACCTTTGCAGTGCTGTATCCACTCTCTTAATCTCGTGTATCATGTACTATGAATTTCTTTTTCAAGGTTAACATAAATTGACAAGATGTTATCAGGCATACATTCTAAGGCTAACAACTGTTTAAATTAGTGATGGCATTCCAACCTACAATGTCATGTATATGTCATAGGTTGTGCCATGTTACCTGTTTCCATTTGAAATTATTACATCTCATCCTGTCACTACAGGCCTTATTAAAAATTTTCTCTTTGATTTCCTTTTAAGCCCACTTTAAGTATAGGAAGGAGTCTTCTTCAAGTAGAATTAGCCTATTCTTCAGATATATCAACCAAACTTCTTATCTTGATGTCATCTGCAAACTTACTGAGGTTGCACTCAGTCCTACTATGTCATTAATGAAGATCTTGAACAGTACTTGTACCAATGCAGACCACTTGAGGTACATCATTCATTCCTGGTTTTCCATTTGGATGTTGAGCAGTTGACTGTGCTCTTTGGATGTGGCTAATCTGACAATTCTTAACCAGTCAAAAAGTCCATCCGGTAAACCTGTATGAAGCAGCTGAAGTAAAACTATTTTGAGATCATTGCATAATCATTTGTGGTTTTATCAAATCAAAATAATTTTAAATGTAATGATCAGATCCAGGGAGAGATACTTTTTGAAATCAGTTTTTCTAAATGTTATAGATTACTATATTATGTATATTCTGTATATAATATATATAGAATAGTAAAAAATCCCATCAGATCGTAGAGTGTTCAGATTGGAAATTATTGTCTTCAATTGTCATAGACTGTTATAATTAAAATATATTGTATTGTGTATTTATATACATATAACTTAAGTATAGTTGCTATAGAATTTGGTTAATTGAATTCCTGATGATTAGGCAGTGGAAGAACAAATTAGAGGAAGAATTATCAAAACCTTTTGTTAATGTCCTATAGTGCTTCTTAATTATCTAGTCATGGCTATCAATAAATAGAACAAATTCAGGTGCATTTTTAGTCTCACCCACCCATTGTGATAGCTGGTAGGCTTGTAATAATGAGAGGTTTGTAAATCTTTTTTAAGTGAAATCCCAGTTAAAAGGGTTCAATTTTGTCTTCCATCCTCCATGCCTTTCCTCTTCCATCCAACTCCCTTTTCCAGTTCCTCAACCTTTCTGCTTTTATAGCTGGCAGACAATAATTGTAAGTTTTTTATATTCACCTGGAATATACCTGATTAAAATCTGACCATTTCTTCACACTATGTTAAATGAATTTGTTTTATTGTTTTTCTTCTTTTTATATTGCCACATGCTAGTTCAGCACTGGAAGACAGTGTACCATATTACAGGTGAATACTTAAAATACAAGATTTTATATCCATAGATCTTCTCTGCTTAATCCCACCAAATCTTTTTAACCTCAGGGAAGGAATGCTGTCTTCTTAACTTGCTAACCTGAATCTATAAGAAACAGGTAAGATATTTGAACACCCAGAACCAAATTCAATTGTTTGAATATAGAGGTCTATTGTTATTTGAGATGTCCCAGGTTATCCACATGTGCCTGGAAAGTACCACAGGATGTTTTTACATCTCTGCATTTTTGTCATGGCAGCAAAAGCCAAATGCCCACATTTTCTATGACATTTTCCAAGCAAAATAATAAACCATTATTTCTGTTTTTCATTACCCTTTAACCCATGTTTTCTGACTGTTATACCTCAGATTTTGTGATCTTAGAAGAAAAAAAATGACCGAAACTTTCCATAAAGGACCATATTCCTCTTGAGGTGTTGAGATTAGCCTCTGAGAATGAAACTCTATGCATATCCTAGCATCCTGTTGCCTAAAATATATTAGTAAACTTGTCCTATATGAGATTTCCTAACTGAACTCAGTGAAGAGGTGATGTATATCATGGTTTCTTCTCTAACATGAAGTCAATTTAAAGCTGTGCTACAGACCTATACTAGAATCACTGGACCTGGTAGTACACACAACATTAGTTTGCTATGTAAACTTTTCAAGTTGTAAACTTATATAAAAAAAAAAAAGAAAAAATAAAGTTAAGTTTATTGTTCTCAAATAAATATAAAATAAAAAGGTATCAAAACTAATTGTTTTTATTAAAAGGATTTGTAAAACAGTTCTTACTAGTAATTGTGTTTGATGCTTTAATTAAAACAGAATTTCAGAAAATCTTTGCAACTGAAAATATGTTTATACAAATTGTTCTCTGGAGTACGGTTCCTCTAAGAGGATATAAATGAATGATATTTTAACATTCTTAAAATATGTAGCATTTAGAAAATACTAAATCACTATCTCTGCTTAAAAATTGTCAAACAGTTTGGGATTATTAAGTGCTAGAGTCAGTAGTGAAGATGAGAAAATTCTTTGATCTTAACTTAAAGTCTTTATATCTTTATTTTTCATAAGGAAACAGAAACCAAGCAGTTGTCAGCTTAGGTAAAACATGTAATTTCTGACAAAATGTCAGTCTATTGGAGAAGAGTAGAAATATGCTTTCTGTTAAAAATTAAGCGTGAATGTTTTTAACAAAACTGCATGTTATATTAAAATAAAATTCCATATTAAAAGGGAGATGTGGTAGGCATAAGCAGTCTTTCATGTGTGGTAGACTTACAAATATTTTCTGATGGCTTTGAGAATTATGGAGGATTCTACTAGTTTTATCACAATAAAGATGGGTATATTCAAGTTCATAAGGATATAGAAAAGAGACATACCGTATGATCCAACAGTTTTTCAAGACAGTATACAACCGGAGGAATACATCTGGCTTCAACATAGTAAATGTATACAAAATGTAACTCTCTGCCCTATTAAACTAGTTTTCCTGGAATTCTTTTGGAAAATGGCTTGAATCCAGTCACAAGAGGGTAACTTCTGTAATAGAATATCTTTTTTGTTTCCACTTTTACCCCTCAGCGACAAATCCAGAGACATAGGTTGTTCTGGATTGTAGCAGTGGCAATTGTGTGCATGAACAAATATTTTATACTTCAGGAAGACTTCTAGGAATATGGGGAAGCAACTACTTCCTACAAATCCCTGGAGGTTTTTAAGGCCAGGCTGGATGTGGCTCTGAGCAACCTGATCTAGTGTGAGGTGTCTCTGCCCATAGCAGGGGGTTGGAACTAGATGATCCTTGAGGTCCTTTCCAACCCTAACAATTCTATGACTCTATGATTCTAAATCTCAGCAAGGGCATTGGAATAGTTGGCTCAAAGGTAACCTCAGAAGGTTCAGAGGTGAAAAGAGTTGTGATTTAGTTCTTTTCCATGGTGAGGAAGAAATAAGAATATTTTCACAAGAGTGTTTGTGGGTGGCTTTTATTCCTTTTTGGTGGATTGAGGATTTTTTGGGAGAGTGTATGCGTCTAAAATAGGATTGATCTCAAGATGGAAAATATGTTTAGAATTGATGTGTAAAGTAAATCCTGTCCCACCATTTTACAATAAATACAGCTCCATAAAGAAATCTTGGTCTGAATGTCTGAATATTATTTTTTACACAGTCAAAACTACCCCCCAAAAACCCCAAAGCAAACACCTTCCATTTTCCACACACATCATAAGTGTGGTAAGGGATACAAGAATATTTCCTCTAAAGCAACAAATTACATTGTGGGTTTTGAGGTTGGAATACAACTGACTTCAGAGTTACAGGGACATACCCTCTTCTCACATAAGATTAATGTTTTTTGTCTAAACAAAATTCTACCATTATACCTTCTTGAATTTAAATGCATGTTGTATACTATGGAGTATATATATATATATATGTATATAAAAGTAGAAATCTCGTATTTTTCATCCTTACATTTTTGACAGACTTACGTAAATGAGTTTGCTATACTAATAGTAACCAAACTAGCTGTCTTTAAACTGAACACAAAATTTTAATGAAATTACTTGGTCCACCAATCCTTTATATAGACAGAAGAAATAATAATCAGAAAAAATTATTGTGTAAATATTCCAGAAATTTTACGTATCATGCCAGTTGCTTAGTCACAGCAATTCTGAGAGGAAGTCTTTTTTTTTATTTATTCATTAATGCCTCAGATCACTGCCCAAACTTGAGAATTAGTCAGGTTAATGCACCATTCTAACATGACAACACCTCCTACCATGGCCTCAGCTTGCAGATCCTAATGCCCATCCAGCCCCATGTTACAGATATCTGATTAGTCTAATGCTATCCTACTTCTGACGTCCACAGTCATTCTCATGGTTTAATAACAAAATGATAGTTCAGAGATTAAATGGATTTAGAGACTAATGCACACTGGTTATAGATATATTTTATGTTAACACAGGTGATGTGACTTCCATGTCCCATGAGAAAGACAATGTAAGCCTGGAGAGAGGTGAGATGGGCCAATGCAGAAGTCTGGTCTGTGCTGTGTATGTTTTCTGGGGCCAGGCCCTGGATTTTCTCTATTCATTCTCTAAGGTCTCTCTAGATCTCTTCCAGGTCTCTTCACGAGTTATCTCAGCTCCTGTCAGTTAAAAGGCTGGGTAGAGAATACCTATTTCTGATCAGCCCATTCATATTACTGAAGCACCTAAACAAGCTGTCACTATTGCAGGTGCTTGTATTCTGCCTTTCTCAAAGGCTGTCTGTTTCTCTCACAGAGAATGATGTGTCTCTTGCCCTTAAATTAATACCTTGTTTCTGCTGTTTCCTTATAAATGAATTTCAGCCATGTCTATTACCACAAGAGCTCATGGAATATGAGACGAGCCGGAGACAACTAAGTTTGCTCAAGATGAAGAAAATGCTACAGGGGATTATTGCTGTCCATTAGAGAGAGTGAGGAGCAAAACAGAGAAGGATTCTTTTTTAGGTAACAAACAGAAGGCATATAAGACAAGCCAACATAGAGGAAAGGTAACTGATGAGAGAGGATGAAGCCAATCTGAACCTCTAAGATGCTATATTTTTATTTATTTATTTATTTATTTATTTATTTATCAGTGTTTTCAAATCCAGTCTGTAATGGTTGCTTGCTTTTTCTTTTAGGGGAGTGAAGTTACATGTTTACATTTAAATGAGGTACAATGGAATGCAGTGTTTTCATTTTTTACATGATATTACTTTATTATTGTCTTGAACTCTTGTGTATTAACTGAACTTTATGCTTTTGAAAGTAACAAAATCCACCATAAGAGTCAATCATTGATATGGATATCTGAAAATAAAGTTCATCAAGAAAAGGACATAAGGATCTGGTTCAAATTTGGTATGATTATACCCGAAAACAACAAATGCAAAGGGTAATTTAAAGTAAACATAAATTATGCATTTGACATTTTCAAAATTATACTGTATCAAAAATTAAACCAAGTTGATTAAAAAGATAAAAAAGCTTATTAGCTTTTTTAAGCCTAGTTTAAAGACTTTTGTGTCTAAAAGCCTATTGATACAGGAAATAAATTCCCAATTTCATAATAAAAAGCAGGAAAAGGGATAACGAACTGCCTCATTTTAATGAGACATAAATAAATAGATTACAGGATTAATTTTTTGACTGAACCATATTAAAAGAATTATGTCTGTGTCGTAAGTATCATATGATCCAAGTTCCTACTGGTTGTTATTTTTTTCTGACCCGCAAAATACAGAATAGGTTAGCATACACAGCATATATGTTTTGGAAATAAGTGTTTTGTTTGAAGAACTCAGTGGGAAAAAAAATAAAAACAAGAAAAAGCTCATGGAAATACTGACAATGTTGCTTTTTTTTTGTTTGGGTGGGGGTTTTTTTGGGTGGGTTTTTTGTTTTGGGTTATTTTTTGTTTGTTGGTTTGGTTTGGTTTTGTGTGTATGTGTGTGTGTATGTGTTTTTCCAGGGGCACTGCATTCTGACTTTCTGTATTAACTACTGGCTTTAGATGCAGGATGCTCAGATATAGCAGGATGTTACTCAAAACTGATGTTCATAACATGCTTAGAGTTTCACATGTAATGGTATCTTTCTTAGGTGACATATAAGGTGTATCTTAGTGACACGTGTTTGAATCTGGGGGATTAAATGGAAACTTCATTTGTCCCTCACATGAACTCTCTATACAATCGTCAGATATATGTGGCAGTGCTAATATATGGCTAAAAAAAATGCTTCAGGCTAGTCTGAAGACTTGAAGGATGCGAACTACAGGTCTTACTACACTGCACGGTCACTTTTTAGTAGGAGTTGTTGTAGACTTTATGTCAACACTGTATTTTCTTTCTTCTGATCTCATTCTTTTTAGATTTTAAAAAAAGGTATGTCAAAACTTTTTGTAGAATGTCACAAGAATAGCCCTTATTAGCAGGTACTTTGTCTCCTGGTTTTCACAAGTCTTCTGTAGATTCAGAACATACAACAGCAAAAGAACAAACTATATCATATAAAGTATATCATATCATTTTTCATTCAGATGCCTGCTGTGAGGTAATTGCCATTGATATAAAAAGGAATCATAATTGCAAGATTTGTGAGGATTCATTGGAAAGAATAATACTTTGATTGAGAAATCTCCTACTACATACTTCTTTTGAGAGATAACTGCCTTATACAGACTGTTTATCTGAACCTGGATTTTTTATTTATTTATTTTGTGTGTGTATATGTTACTTTCCCTCACTTCTGTGTTACAGGGAAATGGGTGGTTTAACCTGTCATAATAGCTTTTAAGAGTTGTTTGGCAAATTAATGATGCCCATAGTTTTTGTAATAGAAAAAGCCTGAATTGCCAACTAGAGGAATATGAAAAGGAATAGTTAATAGGATTGCTTTTAAACCTTGCTGTTAACTACATGCAGAAAAAGGAAACACAGCTTTCAGTGAAACCAGATTTCATGTCAGTCCATGGTTAAGGTGTTTGTGTGCTCTCTTTAGTCACAGGCAACCAACAGAAGAAAGTTTCTATGCAAATCTATCACTGAGAGCAGTGACTTTCACTGATTGATTGTCATTAGTAATATGTTAAGGGGTTCAGGCCTACCACCTCGCTCTTCATTTTTGCTCAATCTTTTAACGGTTTTGTCTCCTTTTTAATTGCTCTCATAGTCGAGCCCAGGTTTCCTATGAAAAGGCTGGAAATAACTCCTGATGTTTAGGGGAAAATTGTACACTAACATTAATCTCTACTTTCTTTTGCCTTTATGTTGCCTCTTAGGTCATCATACCAGGGCAAAGGACCACAACCCTTTTCCACTTTTCCAGGTTTAAATTATATTCTTCAGTTGCTCTGAAATATCTCCCTGCTTTTTCTTTTTTTTTTTGGTGTGTGTTTTTATCACCATGATTCAATAAAGGATTACAGAAAATATTCATATGCAAATTGCAATTCTTTTGTGAAGTTTATTTTTGTTATAAACTTGAAAGTAAATAAGAACTATAATATATTTCTATAACTAAACTCAGGAAAACCTATTTTCCTTGCGGTACCTAACAATACTGTTCCTGTCAACATTTTCATCAAATGTTATTCATATAACTTTATGTAAAAAAACATATTTCTTACTTTCATTGTGTTCAGTATACATTTTAGTGTGATCCTATATCTTTAAAAGTCAATTTTCCTGTCAGTGTCTGTACAGAAGAATATTTTAATGCAAAAGAGAAAGGTGTAACTCTGTTTTATCATATATACAGATACTCTCCTAAAAATAATTGAATATTGAGGCTAATCAAATAATTCTTTTCACATTTATTTTAAATCCTGCTATAATTACAGTTCTATACTTTACTCAAAGACATGTGACTGTCTCTGTACTGAAGCCTACATATAGTTTCCTAAAATAGTTAAATACACCACTATTTTCTGACTGTTTTCCATTGTTTGAACAACACCTTACTAGTGGTTTTAGATTACGTTTCTAATTACAACAGAAGATTGGACAACACTTAGGTAGAGTTAATTTGTATAACAGTTTAATTTTATGGAGTGGTACTGATTTGTGCAACTAACATCTGGTTTCCCATTTGTATTCTAATATTCAGTTTTATTTTACAAAAAATAGGCTTTTCTAAAGGTAAAACAATGCATTCTGTTACTGATCTAAAACTATGATAATATAAATTACTTCAGTCCTTATATAACTGAACACAGTCTACCATATGTAGTGAACAGAATTACAAGACTCACACTTCAAATCATCCTCAGGGAATAACTATTAGCGTAAGGACACTATAATGATTGTTTTGTTTAAATAAAAACTAACAACACAATTCTATGTTCTGCAGTGTGTGTTTATTCAGCTCTCAGCAAGCCAGCTGCATGGAGAGAAGAACTTCAGAGAGCCCAAAGGGAAGAAAAATGCATCAACCTCTGAGTGAACAAGAGTTCCCTGTGGTTAAAGTGTGCATAAATTCTATTATCACACATCTTTTCCTTTCAAAATGCCACTGAATACTGAAATAGAATTCATGTGAATTTATACATCTGGGGTCTGGGAAAATTTCCTCAACCTCCAGGTTTAGCTCATGATAGAAAAAAAACATGGACTGTCCTTTTGAATGATAATGCCACAGGAAAAAATGCCAAGCAGAGAACCAATATAAATACACTGTTGGAGTCTTGTTCGGTGTTGTGTGCTATTTTCTTAGCTCTGAGAGTTGGAGGGTATAGAAATAATTTCTACGGAACAGCCCATATGGTGAATTTATAATGTGTGATCAAGACAAAACGTGAATTACTGTGACTAGCCCATGAGTGTACATTTCAGTGATTTTAATTAGAGATAAGAATATTTTCATACCCTCAGATGCCTGTCACAATTTTTGTTTTGATATTCCAAAAATTCACCTTCTATTTCTAGCAAAGGGCAATTATTAAGGACAGTGGACTTAGCACTGCCAGTCTTCAATCTGCTTTACATATCCTTACATTAGCACTATCACAGTCATTGCTCTTTTGATAAGAAGCTCTTGAAGTGACACAAGCACAGTCATAGTATTTTAATAATAAATGAAATAACTCCTGGAAAAGTCAAAACTAATTCCTTCAAGTTCTTTATCTATGGTTTCCTGATGCACTTAGACTTATTATCTGTAGACATGCTGTAAAACAGCTCAGAGATCTTTACCACTAACTGACCAGATTAATGCCTGCTGGAGCCTACCCATAGCATCTGCTCTGTAGCCTGAGTTTCTCTTTTTTATGAAAATGAGGACATAGAATATTTTGCACTCAGTTCTAACCCTGCTGTGGAGCTGAGAAGTGGATAAGGCTGGATTTTGAAGGGCAAAATACTCCCATAATCTTTAAATGAATTTTAGACAGTATCTTATGAAGACTTTGTGTTATGTATAGAATTGTTGAAGGAGAATTATTCAAGCCAGTCTGGCATAAGTAGTATTGAGATACATACAGCTAAGATAAAACAGACAGTTTCTACATATTGCCACTGATATATGGAGTTTATGTATCAAGTACAATTTATCAAGCTGTGTGAGTTTTTATAAAAGCTCTAGCCTGAGACTGTACAATATGCAAAGCCACGGTTTTCTTACACTGCAAAGTTCATTAAGCAGCATCTGTGAAGAACTGCAGCCAGAGATGCTCAGAATATCATCCACCTTCTATGGAAAAACAAACAAACAAACAAACTAATCATTTGCTTGCAACAGGATATAAACACCGTTTTCCTTGGCATGTTGCTGTACTAACCAGATTTTAAGTAATGTATTGTTTGTGCCTCATAATGAAGTCACAGTCACTTGTAAATGTGCAGCAATTTTTCAACGAGCTCTTCTTGATCATTTGTTTCAGGTGATGCATTTTAAGGTACTTAGTGCGGATAGAAAGGATTGTAAATGAATATATCACAATGCAAATCTTGATATGCTGTGCAACAGCAACAGGAAGTCAAGATGCTTGTACAAGATGGATAATGATAGTATGTTGCCAGCACATAAACTTAGTCTTGAAATAAAACTACAAAAGAATTCACATGCTCACTGATCATTAGAGCTTTGTCTCCTATTTTTATGCTTCTTGTTTTGTTCCGTTACTTAAAAAAAACCAAACAATCTTTTGAGGAAGAACATATGTAATATCTTACCACCTTTTGCTGTTTATGAAAAAAACACAGTCTAAATCCCATACAGTAAATCCATTTGTAGGTAGAACAAAACCAGTTAAATCCTTTGATCTTACTGACTACTTTCCTATATGTGAGTCCCCACATCTACTAATTTGGAATGGATTTGTTCTGAAGATCTGTAGGAACACAGAGAAAAAATTGGTTTCAAGAACCCCTTGGAGATCTTCTAGCTTAACTTCTTGCTTAAACTTTGAAGTTTTGAATTTTTACCTCATTTGACGCTAATCATGCCTATTTACTCTCTGGTCAGTTGTAAACTTAAAAATTAGTGTGAAGATGGGACTATTCTCTGCATTTCATCACAAATGCTGAGAGTATATTCTAAACATTCTTTCAGTATGCTACCTACACAGAGGTCAATACTCTTTGGAAAAGTTAGGAATCCCTCCAAAGACCTTTCTTTTATCACATCTTCTACAACACACATGATCTGTATTGGTGTCCTGCTCGTGTTACATGAGAACTACTGTCATGTACAGAGTCAGTGTAGTGAGGAAAATTTTGGGTACACTTCCTAATTAGTTCCTTCAGAAGCTGGTCAGAAGGACACTAGAAACATAGAAACTACAGACATAGCCTAACGACTTGTCACCTGTGGGATGACTTTATAAACACCTATGCCAATTTAAGTCTATCAAGAAACACATTACCTTATGGCTAAGAAATTGTTGATCACACCTTCCACATCCCCGTATGAAAGTCTGAGGTCCAAGGCTTCTTCCTGTGTCCTGATATTCTTGGATTATGCTGCAAAAGGACTGCCTAGCCTCTTAATTTCTTCCACCATAACTGCCATTTTATTGTTAACCTGCTAGGGGTCTGCAAAACTAGTTGCTTCTTTCTAATCACAAATGTCATGTGACTCAGATCTGAGTCAGCCTTCATTTCACACTCCTTTTCACTTGTGATTATTTTCAGAGCTTCCTAAATCTAGTTTAAGTTATTCCTGAACGGGGTTAAAGATAAATAGCACATTTATGCTTAAAGGGTCAGCTATTCATCAGTTCCTCCCTTTAAATTTTATTTGGCCAGATGGTTTTACAAAGCCCTCAATATCACTTGAGGAGCAATACCTCCCACTGATTCTGTAAAGCATTCGTGATGCATCATGCATTGCAAATATTTTAGGGAATCCTCCTTTACAATCAGTGCTCTAGATACTAAGGAATCAGATTCAAAAGTGAAATGAGGAATCTAAAAAAAAAAAATATGTGGGCACTCAGCATAAATCCAAGTCAGAATTTAACAAGTTTCATATAGCCATAATTTTACATTAAATAGGATTAAAATTCGAGATACATCTTTCCATTTCCTCTGTCTAAGTTCTGTGTTGTTTTTGTTTGTTTGATTCTTAGAACTTCCTTAGCCTAAACAGTCTCTTTGTTGTGTGTTCTTTAGGTCAAAAATCTACTGAAAATGTACTGAAAAAGTAATTAAAGAGCCTCATCTAGCAAACAAACTTTGTGAAAACATAAGCCATGCAAAAGTACTATGTTCATTCTTACCTGCCTGCTTTTAACAGACTGTCTCCACTTTGGAGCTAATACTGCCATTAGTATTACAGGCTTTATACTGCTGTGGCAGTTTAGGCTGTGTGCCTCCTGTTATTGCCACGTAAGTTACACCTTCAGTGTCCCGAGTGTCCAACCCAGTAGGTGGGGGGGGAGCAGTCTCAGACCTGGCCAGCCTGAGACTAGCCTAACAGTGGCAAAAGGGAAAAAAGTACCCTGGGGGTTTTGGGTACACCCTCAGGTGGGAAGAAGGGAAGTGTTGGGGGCCTTTAGGTGTGGTATAAGGGAGCTCTGTATGCTTTGGGATATCTTTGTCACTATGTTTTGCAGTTTCTGTAAAACACCGATTGCTTTTCCCTTTTGTGATGGCATATGGCTGTGACACATTTAAACTTTCCATCACTCTCCAATCCATTTGTGTGAATGTCATTCTTTTGTCCCTCTTGGGGCAGTAGAGGATCTGTCCCACCATAAACCAGAACAACTGCTCAGTAAAGTTAAGTGTTTAGCTCCAAACTTTAAATTCCATTCTGTGTTGTAGAAAGTCAGATGTTTGTTGTTCATTAGGGTTTTGTGATTACTTTTTGTTGGTTTTATGTTAGTTTTGGTTTGTTTATTTGTTTTGTTTTATTCTGGTGTGGTTTTGTGTTCATTTGTTTAGTTAGTTGGGGTTTTTTGGGTTTGTTGTTGATGTTTGGTTTAGTTTGGTTATTTTGGCCTTGTCATAAATTAGACTTTATATATCATTCTCTCTCTGACTCTTTTATTTAGAATTTATTTATATATGTATACGTATATTTCTCTCTCTCTCTCCTGCATGTTTTTCATTTGACGTTGATACTGCAGTGCTTCATACATTATCACAAATTATGTCCAATCAATGGAGCCTGGCTTTCTGAAAATGAAATTTGCAACTGTATCTTCCAGTCTTAAGTGCTTATATGAATTTGGTCTTTGATTTACTAATTTGTTTTACAATTCACAATAACAATTAATAGCTGAAACACAAACTGGGGAAGGACTTTTTAGGATATTAGGTAGTGATAGGACTAGGGGGAATGGAATAAAGCTGGAAGTAGGGAGATTCAGGCTGGAAGTGAGGAAGAAGTTCTTCATCATGAGAGTGGTGAGAGCCTGGAATGGATTGTCCAGGGAAGTGGTTGAGGCCCTGTGCCTGGAGGTGTTTAAGGCCAGGCTGGCTGAGGCTCTGGCCAGCCTGATCTAGTGTGAGGTGTCCCTGCCCATGGCAGGGGCGTTGGAAGTAGATGATCCTTGTGGTCCCTTCCAACCCTGACTGATTCTGTGATTCTATGATTCTAAATTATATATCTCCTGAATTTCTTGTGATTTGTATAACTTATAAATTGACATATTATAGTTTTAAAGCCCTACAAGAAAAGTGTGAAACCTCATAATATTTGGAGCACGATTTGATACCATATAAAATTTCAGGACTGACTCAGTCACATGCTTTAACATGTGAAGATGAAGAGTTTGTCAGAAACAGACTAGCAATAATACAGGTAGAGTCAGGAAATCAGAAACACTGTTCAGACCATATGAGAAACATACCAAAACTTAAAAGACAGAGATATCTTGTGGATGAGCAGAAATTGAGAATGTGAACATTTCTCAAATCTCTAACCTGCTCAAGATCACAGTTAATATAATAAGGAATGATAAAGATGGCAAAATGGCAGAATAAAGTGTTGTTTCATTACTTTGTGACAGAACTGAACTGAAACAATACCTAGAAAGACAATGAAACTTGTTAGTGGGAGGGATAATAAAAGTCCTCCCTCTAAGCAACAGCTATGTTTAGTACTGATGAGATGGACACAGAATTTGGAATTACAGAACTGCTTGATTCAGAGAATCTCCTGAATGAGAATATAAAGTATTTTAAAGGAAAACTGAAAAACCCTCCAGGATACAATATATCCTTTCAAGCTTCTTTGTGATATTTCCATTGGTGCTGTTGTGCTTTATTGTTTCTTTTTTCTGGACAGATGTAAATATAATTCATAATGAAGAACACCAAAGAAAAAAACTCAGTTTTTTTTAGGAATCTGAAAAACAAAACAAAACAAAACAAAACAAAAATCATAAAATAGTTTTCCTTACATCTAATTTTGTGAGTAATACAAATGTCTTGTATAAATTTTTTGTTTTCACAGAATCACAAAATCAACCAGGTTGGAAAAGAACTCAGAGATCATCAAGTCCAACCTATTACCTAACACCTTCTGACAACTAAACCATGGCTCCAAGTGCCACATCCAATTTTTTTTTTTTAACACTTCCAGGGACAGTGACTCCACCATCTCCCTGGGCAGCCCATTCGAATGGCCAGTTACTCTTTCTCCTCAGCTCAAGCCTAAACTTCCCCTGGAACAGCTTGAAACTGTGTCCTCTTGTTCTGTTGCTGGTTGCCTGGGAGAAGAGACCAACCCCCACCTGGCTACAACCTCCTTTCAGGTAGTTGTAGACAGCAATGAGGTCTCCAATGAGCCTCCTCTTCTTCAGGCTAAACAACCCCAGCTGCCTCAACCTCTCCTCACAGGGCTTGTGCTTGAGACCTCTCACCAGTCTTGTTGCCCTACTTAGGGCACGTTCAAGTATCTCAATGTCCTTCTTAAATTGAGGGGCCCAGAACTGGACACAGTACTCAAGGTGTGTCCTAACCAGTGTTCAGTACAGGGGCAGAATGACTTCCCTGCTCTTGCTTGCCACACTATTTCTGATCCAGGCTAGGATGCCATTGTCCTTCTTGGCCACCTGGGCACACTGCTGGCTCATGTTCAGCTGGCTGTCAATCAGTACCCCCAGGTCCCTTTCCACCTAGCTGCTCTCCAGCCACTCTGACCCCAGCCTGTAGCACTGCCTGAGGTTTTTGTGGCCAAAGTGCAGAACCTGGCACTTGGCCTTGTTGAATGCCACCATGTTGGACTCTGCCCGTCTGACCAACCTGTCAAAGTCCCTTTGCAGAGCCCTACTACCCTCCAACATATCGACACCTGCTCCCAGCTTGGTGTCATCTGCAAGCTTACTAATGGTGGGCTCTATCTCCTCATTCAGATCATCAATAAAGGTATTACATGCAGTAATACTGAGGAACCACCACACTACATTTGGTTTAATTCCACTCTGTTCAGAATCAGACACAAACAATTTTTAAAGAATCCACAATAGAAATTTAGAGTATACTTGGTAAAATGAGTCATCCACTAGGTAGATACTAAATAAAGTATGTCCACTTATATGTTCATTAGCATAGAATCATAGAATCATAGAATCATAGAATCGTAGAATGGTCTGGGTTGGAAGGGACCTTGAAAGATCATTTAGTCCAACTCTCACTGCAGTAAGCAGGGAATCCTCAACTAGGTCATGTTGTCCAGAGCCCTGTCAAGCCTCATCTTGAATATCTTTAAGGATGGGGTCCCGGCTACTTCCGTGGGTGACTTGGTCCAGTGTTCCACTACTGTCATGGTAAGGAAATTGTCTGTGACATCCAATCTGTAACATCCAATCTTCTCTAGACCGAAACCATTGCCCTCCCCACCCGCCCCAATCTTATCACTACAGGCCTTTGTAAACAGTCTCTCTCCATCCTTCTTATAGGCCCCCTTCAGGTACTGAAAGGCTGCTATTAGGTTTCTTCAGATCCTTCTTTTCTCCAAGCTGAACAACCCCAGCTCCTTCAGCCTGTCTTTGTAGCAGAGGTGTTCCAACCCCCTGATCATGTCCATGGCTGTCTGGACCTGCTCCATCAGGTCCATGTCCTTCCTGCATCAAGGACTCCAGACCCGCACACAGTACACCAGGTGAGGTCTCACCAGAGCAGACGTAAGTGGCAGAATCACCTCTCTGGATCTGCCGGCCATACATCTTTTGATGCAGCCCAGGATGCCACTGGCAAGCACACACTGCCTGCTCATGTCCAGCTTCTCGTCGATCAGCACCCCCAAGTCATTTTCCACAGGCCTGCTTTCTATCGCCTCATCCCCCAGTCTGTACTGATTGTGAGGATTATTCCGGCCCAGGAGCAGAACCCTGCACTTGCTCTTGTTGAACTTCACACTTTCCGTAGGGAATCTACTACGAAAAAGCTTATAAAGTAGATGTTGTACATTTTTTATTAAGTAGAAGCTATACATTTTATTGATAGAAAAGAATTTAAATATTCCCAACTACAAATGTAATTATTTTCCCTTAAGTTATCTTAATCGACTTGTATTCTTCATTTGTAAATACTGGCAAAGATGGTCCTTGTCCTCAGATTCAGACACTTGAACTTATGGCATCTATAATATAGCTGTTAATAGCCTTTTGGGAATTCCACATATGTTTTGTTTGGTTGGGTTTTTTGGGGGGGTTGTTTGTTTTTATTTTGTTTTTTGTGTGTGTGTGTGTTACCAACTGTATTTTTATATATATATATATTTATTTATATTTATAATAATATATATATTTATAATAAATATATATATTTAATCTTACTCTTAAGCTGTATTGATCATCAATTGATATTTTCACTGAAATTCTAACAAAAGCTCTTTGATGACTAAGTTGAAGAAATCTGTCATTTTACAAGATGATAGATGACAGTGAGTTGCACTGAGCACAGACCAAAAAAACCCCACAATTCTAAATAGAAACAAACGGAAAAAAAGGTTTTTATCATGAATACATTTTGGTGTAGGAGTTGTAGATATGAGTCAAGCAGTCATGATCCTACAATTCATGATCTTGAATACAGATTTTGAATCAGCATATATGTTCACAGTATCACGGTATCGCAGTATCGCAGTATACCAGAGGTTGGAAGGGACCTCAAGAGATCATTAGGTCCAACCCCCCTGCCAGAGCAAGATCACTTAGGGTAGTCTGCACAGGAATGCATCCAGGTGGGTTTTGAAAGTCTCCGGAGAAGGAGACTCCACTATCCCCCTGGGGAGCCTGTTCCAGTGCTCCATCACCCTCACTATAAAGAAGTTTCTCTTCATGTTGAGGTGAAATCTTCTATGTTCAAGTTTGAACCCATTGTTCCTTGTCTTATCACTGTGAACCACCAAAAAAGAGCCTGGCCCTCTCTGCTTGACACCCACCCCTCAGATATTTATACATATTGATGAGATCCCCTCTCAGCTTTTTCAAGACTAAATAGCCCCAGGGATCTCAGTCTTTCTTCATAGGGGAGATGCTCAAGTCCCCTAATCATCCTTGTGGCTCTCTGTTGGATTCTTTCCATCAGTTCTTTGCCTTTCTTGAACTGGGGAGCCCAAAACTGGATGCAGAATTCCAGGTGTGGTCTCACCAGGGCAGAGTAGAGAGGTAGAAGAAGGTAGAAGAGGTCGACGTTCAGACATATATTTATACTACCCTGCTCATTCATGTCTGCACCAATTTACTTTCATTTTAAGAAGCATACTTCAAAATAAAACATACATACTATCAGTTTTTAGCCATGTTCTTTGGATTTGCATTACATTTCATATTAATTTTTACAGAAACACTGCAACAGCTTATCAGATATATAGTATCCTGATGAGGATCAACATAATGCTGAAATCCTTTGTTTCATCCAGGATCCTGGTGTGTGTTTGATAGTCTCATCCTCAAACATTTAGACATTTGCATGGGTCTTAAGCTGCATTACTTATCATTCATTACAATAAATTATCATAAGAACATAAGTCAGATTAAGAAATAAAGCTGAAAGGAAATACACGGAAAAGGAAACAATCATAGATGAGAACACTTAAGAGGTGCTGAATATTCCACAGATGACATTTAGATGTATTTAAACACAGGATGATGAAATTGGACTAGTTAGTACTAGTCTGACTTCAGACTATCAGAATGAAGTGCACTTTCTTGAACTATTTATATTCAGATAATTTTGCATTAATGATTTTATCATAAAAATTATGTCTGACAGAGAACTCTGATTTTGACACTTGGTTTCCAGAGCAGAGGCTGATCACCTTCATAGTTTCCAAATATATTTTTATTTGTGATCCTAGCAAAATTTGTCAGAGAATGTGCATGTTAAATGGAAATCTACCTATAGTAGTTTATTTAAAAAAAAAAAATATTAGCAGTTGTGAACAACATGGTTATAGAGATCACAGATGGATTTCCTTCAGCATTTTAATTCTTTTGAAATAAGTTCTGCTAATATGGTTTGAGCTTCTGGTTATCTTCCCACCTTCACATGAATAAATTTCTTCTTTTCTCTTCTCCCAGCTTTATACTTTCTTTAAGATTTAACTGGAAATTTAATGTCTCCAGGAGTGAATCTGTGTTGCTTAAGTTTTCTCCAATAAATTCGTCAGGATTTATATGTTCCTATTCTCTCTTTTGATAGAATAACAGTATGTTTAAACGCTATTGAGCAGACAGTAATAGATATCATGGCCTACAAATTCAATAACAGAAGGGCCTGAGTGGGAAGATGTAAGCAGAAATATTGTGAATATTGCATCTGAGATGAGCTGTAGACAAGATGTTTAACCAAGAATGAAACTGGCTAAACTGTGAAAAAAAGAGGAAACAAAGCACTGGCCTGAAATCAGTGTTCTTACAAAAATTGCACTGCACACATGATTGCTTGAAACCTTTTACAGCTGCCATCTAACTGCAGTCCTGTTCTGTGCTGTCAGTTCTCATAAATTTGTTTTCCAAATATCATTTATGTCAGAGCTGATAATATTAAAAATGGGACTTAGCTAGATTTTATCATCTTAATAACGGAAGAAACAGCATATATGAATACTTTTTAAGTTATATAGCTGCTCAGTTTTTAAAATAATTTTCCTGTTCACTTTGAAGGAGGTAGTGAATAGCAAACAGGACACAGAAAATTTTCATGGCAATTTAGCATGGAATGAGAAAAAGATCTGAAGGTGACTCCTAGGACCAAGTAAGCATGATTCATTTTAAGTTTTGACAGTCAATAGACATTATTTAGGATGTGGTATTGCATTTAGGGTTAAGGCTTGAGTCAGCCAAGACCTGCTAAGTGTTTACTTCTGGAATGGAGTCAAAGTGATCCCAGTGATGAAGCAGAGCTTGGTGTGACTAGAGAGGATAAAAAGGCAGATGCTGGGCAACAATGAGAGAAAGCGTAGCAAATGGTTAGTTTGTAATGGGAGTGGGAATGTCCAGGAGGATAGAATTTACTTCTATCTGTGCTCTTCTCTGCACTTCTATGTATGCCTGAATCTGAGGTATAAAAAAATCACCAAGACTAGGCTTCCCTTTTTGCTTAATGTTTTAAAAGAGGAACTATAGAATAAGAGCAAAAGGAATCTTCCAAGGAGAAAGAAAAGTGTGGTGGTAGTAAATTTGGAAATTATTCAAAAGCATTGCTGAGTTTGTGGTACTAAAGATGACCACATAAGTCCATCTGATGTGGAAGGGCAGAACTAGTTGTCCTAATCCATGCTGGCAACAAGAAAGTAGGGAAATGTAGGAGGAAAATTTTAGGGCTGAAATTTAAGTTGCTAGGGTTCTGCCCAGCAGGGAATCTATGTCTCATTGCAACAGCTTGTGTAATGCTGCCAACTACATATGCAAGAACTGAAGAAACTGCACAGGAAAGACAAGTTTCACATTAACTAGAATGAAGCCAATCTGCTGGTAATCAGAATAGGAATATCAAGGAGGGATATTTCCAGTAAAAGCAGAGAGAAAGCCAACAGGCATAGAAGAGTTCTTGGATTTGATGTAGTTAAAATATTTTTTACAGGCAGAAAGAAAGAATATATACAAAACAACTGACATAAAGTCCTGCCTGTGTCCTTGCAGACACTAGCTCAACAGTGCTGGACTTCTCAGTGAAGGGTGATGGGTGCTGTCACCAAGTATGGAAGAATGAAAGTCAGACTCACTGTAGGAAATGATTGAGGGTCTGAAAAAAAAATTATGGTCATTTTACATAACAGAAAAGGGTCAACAAAGAGACCTCTCAGAATGACTGGAATGACCAATTTTATTCAACATCTTAATAATAACCTAGAAAAAAACAAAACATGGTCTAATCTCTGTATGGAAAATATACTAAGCTTATTTGAGTATTATATTGATGGCTAGGAGCTCTAAGAAGACCTTACAAAACTGTGCCTGGAGTTGAAAAAAAAAAAAAGAAAAAAAGAGCTACTGTGTAAAAACTGGAAGATAAATGCTAGGAAAATAGTGTGCAGGATGCTGAGCACAGAACTGGCAATTAAAACTCAGGACAAATACTTTAGCATTATCATCTCAGAGATACACAGCAAAAGGATGAAAGACAGTGGTTTTAAGTTACAAGAAAATGTGTGAAATTGCCAATAAACATTATGGGAAAATAAATTTCCTTAAGGGTATTTAAACCATGGAAGAGATCACCTGCAGACGTGATAGTCTTCATCCTTACAGATAGTCAAAACTTGACCAGACCCATCCATGAGCTACCTGCTTTGAATAATTCCAACTTGGGGGAAGGGATGAGATAGGTAAGGATGACACCTAAAGATTCCTTTGGATGTATGAAGTATGACATAGCTGAGAATTATGAAGTCATAAAAGCAGTGGACATGATTATTCACCAAATTTAGCTATATTAAAACCAGGAATAACTCATTAAGTTAGCTGAGAGATTCACTTAAAACAGAAGGAAAGAAATATTTCTTCTGAGTGTGCAGTTAGTTGTCAGATTCTGGAATCATTTGCCAGGAGAAATATTTTGTTTAGGTTGATATTTTCTTCTTGTTATAGGGACAAGTTTTGATCTTTGCTTTTAAACATCATTGATCTGTAGGTGTAATTCATATTTTAGTTTACCGAATATTTTACATACCTTAGATACTATTTTTCTCTATTATCATTAAACCCATGTTTATCTATCTCCAAGTCAGTATCTTTAATTAACTATGAATGAGTTATTTATAGCGATGTCATCTCTAGTACAAGCTGTGCCCCACAGTGTACCATACCATGCCTGTGTTCCTCTACACCACATTCCAAAGGCCCACTACACCACCTCTGAAGGCTTCTGCCATGGTATCAGGCCTATCTTTACACTCCATCACTGCCCTAGGGCTGTAAATATCTCATTCCATACAGGAAAAAAACCTGCTTCTTTCTACTTTTTGTATATAAAATGGCAATTGTACAATGTAAAGATGAATAGAAGTAAACCCAACTGACTTTAGACTCCTGGTCAGTTATAGAACTTGCTGTGACAATTATGTGAAGTAAAACAAAGCTTAAAGCAGGTCAAGAAAGTTCCAACAGAGCAGGCTTGACATACCTCAGCTTTGACCAGCACCAGGGTCTTGGAAAAATCTCACTCTAGCTAGTCAAGGCATCCAAATACTGACTGGCATGCACGAGTTTCACTGCCAGTTCAGCTTCCAGCATGGTGTCAGCAGTCTGTGTGGGTTGTGTGCAAGTGTGGAGACAATAATTTTAACTGTGTCTTGCTTTGCAACTTCGATATTTGGCATTAGATGTCAATGGTGACTGCAAAAGAGATTTCATTTAGATTTCTTTTTTCCAGTTTATACTCACATGAGGTCTAAAGAAGATCAAAGAAAGGGACAAGGTTCACATTAGCTTTTACCTTACGAAAGTATCTTCCTTCATTTCACTTCCAATGAGCTGTATAAAGAGTTGTCTAACAGTTGTGCCGTCATGTGTGATACACACATTGCAGAAGTACTTCTGAGACAGTAACTTCAATAGAATGTCTATGAATATGTTTGAAGCTCAGTATGATTAATTCAGACGATTACTGCATCATCAGTCTTGGGACTGCAGCACTACTGCTGTTAATATACTAATTCAACTAGAACTAAAAAGGGTCATTTCAGACTTAGTGAACTGAAGCAACATCCACAGAATTAATGTGCTAGCAGAAGCTGAGAAAAACCAAACACTTCTTAGATCAAAGAATTAATTTTATATTTTTTTGACATAAGTAGGAACCTGAAAATGGATTGTAGTCTTCTATTGTGGTAGAACTGGGCACATATCGTACAACCCTCGTAGTTATTAGTGATACTTGGTACATGATGGCAGAAATAGTGCCATATATTCAACAGTACTGGGGATTTTTTCAAGCAAACAAAAAAGCATCCTTGAACATTTATGCTGAGCTCATAAAACAGACCTGTATCCAAATGGAGAACTTTTGATACTTCTAGCAAAAATGAAGACTAAAGCCATCATGTTCTTGCTTTAGTGCCACTGTCTGTGCATAAAAAAGACTATTGATTTATATATTGTAAGCTTATGACCATAGTCAAAGCAATTATATAATATGAATTATAAAAATTCAGATACAGTAAAATCTGATAATGCAATTCAAGATTTTTCAATTAAAATTAGTTATGGATTTCTTACTTACATTTCTTGTACTAATGTATAGTATATCATTACATAATAACAACTATTTTAAACAAACTGTGACTCCCTCTGGAGTTTTTTGCCTTCCTGCTCCCCAGATAACCACATGCATGAGCTCATGGATCCTTATAATACAAAGGCCTGCCTGTGGAGGTCTACACAAGGAGGCAAAAGAGAAGAGGTAATGATAATCCTAAGCATAATTGTTAGAGCTCATGTTTCCAATTGTATATAATGCAAGAACATAACTGTAATCAGAGTAGTTACCTATGTTATTCTCATTGTTAGAATCATAGAATCATAGAATCAGTCAGGGTTGGAAGGGACCACAAGGATCATCTACTTCCAACCCCCCTGCCATGGGCAGGGACACCTCACACTAGATCAGGCTGGCCAGAGCCTCAGCCAGCCTGGCCTTAAACACCTCCAGGCATGGGACCTCAACCACCTCCCTGGATAACCCATTCCAGGCTCTCACCACTCTCATGCTGAAGAACTTATTCCTCACGTCCAGCCTGAATCTCCCCACTTCCAGCTTTATTCCATTCCCCCTAGTCCTATCACTACCTGTTATCCTAAAAAGTCCCTCCCCAGCTTTCTTGTAGGCCCCCTTAAGATACTGGAAGGCCACAACAAGGTCTCCTCAGAGCCTTCTCCAGACTGAACAGCCCCAACTCTTTCAGCCTGTCCTCATAGGAGAGGTGATCCAGCCCTCTGATCATCCTCATGGCCCTTCTCTGGACATGTTCCAGTACCTCCAGATCCTTCTTGTAACAGGGGCTCCAGAACTGGATGCAGCACTCCAGGGGGGGGTCTCACCAGAGAGGAGTAGAGGGGGAGAATCACCTCCTTGACCTGCTGGCCACACTTCTCTTGATGCAGCCCAGGATGTGATTGGCTTTTTGGGCTGCAAGTGCTTCTCATCCACCAGCACTCCCAAGTCTCCTTCTTCAGGACTGCTCTCCAGCCAGTCACTGCCCAGCCTATATTGGTGCTTGGGATTGCCCCAACCCAGATGCAGTACCTTGCATTTGGTCTTGTTAAACCTCATGAGGTTGGCTTGTGCCCACCTCTCCAGCCTGTCAAGGTCCCTCTGGATGACATCCCTTCCCTCCAGCATGTCTGTTCAAATATTCCATATTATTATGTGAAATGGAATACTACATTAGCTTTTCTCTCATTTAAATGATTAAAATTTACATAACTTCAAGGAATACATTTGCATAAAAGTTCACTTATGAAGGTATTTACTTTTGAAAAATTTATATAAAACTTTTATAAAATTTTTATAATTTCGAGGTAAATCTGGTATTTCCAAAACATATATTGAATATAGATGAGACATACTGTAAAATGTCCTTTAATTCATAATTTTACATAATTATCAAACAGATATATCCTATTTCTTCATCTCTCATTTTGGGCCTGCCCTGACAATAACTAGCTAGGCAAACTATCTCAATTTTTTCCCCATGTAATGTATATACACCTTAGAATTCACAAATTTGGTTTACAGGTTATTTGCTTGATTTCAGACACTTATTTACAAGTTTACTTTATTTTCAGATTGTTATTAATATTTTTATGTTAAATTATCTGTGGACTAAGGTGACTACATAAACAGGAAGAAAATTAATGTAGCTATCAGCAGCAGTGATTGTAATTGTTTCTGCCTGGCAGATGATTTCTCATTTGATTAGCTTCCATGACCACAAGTGCTAAGCATTACCCCAAAGATAGAATTCCAAACACCAAAATCTATACATTTTTCTCTGATTATACTTGAGAAGGAAGTGTCTTAAAATTACAATTCATCATTGTCTTGGTGGTAATTTTACCTTTTACACGGTAATTGCAACATATACTTTTATCAATTAACTGGATTTCTTTAGGCTCTTGTTCTTCACTTTATATCTTGTACTTTTTAACATAACATTAAGGACATTCATATGCTCAGATTTGCTTTATGAACTAGGGTAAGATTCCTAAGTAAGGAGTCAACTCAATTTTTACCCTCTGCACATTCAGTAAAAGTAATTTTGTGTTTCCAGCTACGGATGTAAACTTCAGATGAATCAAATCTTCTTCCGGAGGTGTTTGCTGCCATACCCCTGAGTGCACCATTGAGCCTGAGTTGCCCATGCTATCCTCACCTGGGACCTCCACTACACTCACTCTGGCATTGACCGAACTCAGGTTTAGGATTCTGGTTCTTACCTAAGACATGTATGCAACCTATTCCTTGCAAACCTTCACTGCTATCCAAACCTGTGGATCGATTTTATGTCACCAACTGGGACTTGTCTCATGATCACTAGGCTGGTGACTGAACCTGCTACTACTGCCACAGGTTCTTCTCTGCCTAGATACTGTAGGACTGTTTTCTTCCTGTTGAGGTAATGACCCCTGCCCATATTTTTTTCACCTTGTCTCCTGGATAGTCTTCACTTGCAGGGTAGACTCAGACTTCCTACTTGCTTGCTTTTCCTGTTCTCCAGTGACTATATATGCAGACTTTGAGAGATTAATTCCAACCAAGGACCTCGTATAACTGTGCTGCTGAGTGTTGAAAGAAAACTGTGTTTCATTTTGTGAGATACTAATTGCTATTCGCATCTACATTATCTCTTATAAATCAATTTGCCTAAACATGAATCTCTAAGACTTTATGAAATTACATCTCATTTAGAATGTTGCATAATATTTTAAGAAAACAAACTGGTAGAAATATATCAGATCTTTGAGTTCCCAAAAAAATACACAGCTGTAGAAGATTAAAGGAAAACTATTCTGGGGGAACTGGAATTGTTATTCCCCATGCTTCCTTATTTCTTAGTCCAAACTTCACCCATCATTCATTCAGCTCCTAGTTCCATCTGCATCTTCCATCCAGTGTTTATAGCTTTCTGTCAGACCATTCCTGTCTATTTAGGGTTGAGTTTAATCTGCTGGTGATATTCAATACCATGCTGCCATCATGCCAGTTCTCACGCCATCAGTCTCTCCTATGAGGAGAGACTGAAAGAGTTGGGGCTGTTCAGTCTGGAGAAGAGAAACCTCTGAGGTGACCTTATCGTGGCCTTTCAATATCTGAAGGGGGCCTACAAGAAAGCTGGGGAGGGACTTTTTAGGACTAGGGGGAATGGAATAAAGCTGGAAGTGGGGAGATTCAGGCTGGACGTGAGGAATAAGTTCTTCAGCATGAGAGTGGTGAGAGCCTGGAATGGGTTGTCCAGGAAGGTGGTTGAGGTCCCATGCCTGGAGGTGTTTAAGGCCAGGCTGGCTGAGACTCTGGCCAGCCTGATCTAGTGTGAGGTGTCCCTGCCCATGGCAGGGGGGTTGGAAGTAGATGATCCTTGTGGTCCCTTCCAACCCTGACTGATTCTATGATTCTATGATTCTATGATTCTATGATTCTATGATTCTATGAAATGAAAGTACTGTCTGGAGCAAAGTATCATAGTGCTTGAAGTTCAGGTTGTAACATGAAAGGCTTCCTTTTCCAATTGCTACTTCCAGTTTTTGGGGTGTTGGTCTTCTGCACTGTTCTGGCTTTTGCATGTCTGGGTGGAAGAAACAGTTTTATCATTTACTACTTCTGTTAATTCTGCATTTTGCTGCACTTTTCTGCAAATAGACTGTTATTGTGTATTGTATAATTTTCAGTAATATGTTTTATATGAATTCTTTATCTCAACCCAGAGGTTGTTTTCTTTTTAGTGTTACTTTTCCTCTGGTCTATGTGGGGATAGAGGGGAGCTTCTGAGAGACGGCTGTGTTAAGCCATGTGAGAGTCCATTTTTGGCACCCAGTATGGAGCTACAGAAGTGAGCTGTCTTAACTATGACGGTTAATTTTAGCAGGAGATGGAAGGGTTGAAGAAGAATAGAGATAACAAGTGGACTGAGTTAAGGCTTGAGGCTTGTTAAAAGAGTTTTATATAAGGTTTTGTTGTTTGTAGTATGGTCACTCTGTTGATGCATGGGCTTTCTGGGGATGCCTGAGGCCGATGTGCTGGAGTCCTGTATGTGGTCTTTGTGGTGCCCAGTATCACCTTAGGGGAGTGACTCAACTCTGTGCTGTTGCTGTGGTGTTTTCTACTAAGCAAGTGTTAGGCTAGTGATCACCCCCAATTTTTTCAAATTTCAGCCCTGAGAAAGTTCAAAATCCTGACAAGCTGGTAAAATATTTGAAAAAGTATGGTGTCAGCCCAGAAGTTCCTGAAAGACAGAAATCACTGTTTTATGTTGGGGCCTGGCCCATGCCTATCAAGCCCTTCTCATCACTGTTCAGAGTACTCAGGGGCAAGAGAATGTCTCTGGACCTACAGACAGACCAGCAGGGACTGTAGCTACTCATACTCCAGTAGCAGGCCTGGCAGCTACACCAGAGAACCATTCCGTGCCAGTATCAGCTGCTCCTGTACAGAAAAAGAAGCAGACAAGGAAAGCAGTTAATATAGCAAAGGATGAGAATGAATCAAGGACATCATGGCAACAAGAGGAAGAGCCAAAGGTAATCACTTGGTCTTTATCTCTAGCCTTGGAAGATGGCCAAGGACAAACGACAGATGACATGACTAGAAGGCCCCGACAACTCAAGGGAAGTCTTTCTTCCTCTGTACAGGCCTGTGTTTCAGCTGTGAAGGAACTGTCCCAAAAGGCTCATCAACTCAAAAAGAACAGGTTCTATTCCGCACCTGTGTGGTCCCGTGTTTCAGACATGAGTAGCAGGCCCTTCCATATCCAAGGAAGAGAATATGGGAGGTACACACCTCAGCATATCCTGTGGTTCTACCTACATGACCATGGGGAAGGCATGAGGAAGTGGGATGGAAATTCACCCTCAAAGAATGTTGCCCCAGTTTCCAATGGAAAATCACCCAAAGAGAACAGAAGAACTCCTAAAGGGACTCCTAAAGCATCTTCACAAGATGCAAGCAATTCCAGCAAGAATTAGAGGGGCCCTACCTCCAACCAGATGGAGAAGAGGAACAACTGAGTTTATTGGACTATGTGGAACTGATGTCTTGGAAAGTTGAACCCACAACAGCATAAAGCTTTAGTAGATACAGGCATACAGTGTAATCTGATGCCATCAAACCACAATACAGACTAAAGGATCCCCATACCTGGATGTGTTAGAAGGTGAGCACCGGAATTCAAAGTGCTCCTGTGAGGATCTTATATGACTAAACCAATATTCAGCAGTAGGGAAGGTAACAAGGATCAGTGTGTTATATCTGAAGTTTTAAAAAGAGCAACATTCTTGTTCCTCTGATCCATATCAAGCTCTGAGTCACATGAAACTAGGAAGCATAAATGTATTCTAAACATTTTTAATACAGTTTTGCTAAATTTATTTTATTCCTTTTTATTTATCTTCATATTTGTCTGAGAATATGAAGATGTAAATTTTGTTCTGAAGCTTTGTTTTATCAGGAATTAAAGTCATTATGACAGGTATCTACAGGTAAGAAGTGATAAAACAAAAAACGGATATGACTTTGGGGTTTTTGTGTATACTGAAAGATATGTAAGTGGCCTGAAATGTCCAGTTTATGTTTTTCTGTGCAACTTAAAGACATGAGTAATAGAAGCAGAAGAGTAGTGAGACCTAGTTATCATCCTTTACTGCCTATCAAATCAATAATTATTTAATCTGTCAATTACCATTTGTTTTCGACATTCATAACGTATATAATAGAATTGTAAACGTAATGCAATCATAGCAGCAAGTTAGTGTGCTTACAGAAAAATGTTGTAGATTTCATTTTTCATACATATGTCCAAACTGCCAGTTTTATAGTTAAATATGAATATATTTAGTGGCTAAAAAACAACACAATGTTTTTAACATAAATTGATGTTACCTGATGCAGTCCTGTGTCATTAAACTGAGGCTGCACTCTACTTTTTTCACAACTGTTCATTCCTGTTGTGATGCTGTCACCTTTGACTATGTATTAGGTTAGTGTGGCAAGATTCTGGATGTTGGGGAGTTGCAGGGGTGGCCTCTGTGAGAAGAGAGCAGGGGCTGCTGGAAGAGATACAGCTAATTGCAGCCAGCTCTGCAACAGAGCCCCAAGTGTGAGGAGAAAGGAGAGGTGCTGTTATGGGCTGACCACATCCTTGTGCCACTGTGGGTAGGGGTGAGGAGGCAGAGGAATCAGAAAGGAAGGAGTGAAATGTTATTTCTCAGCATGTCTATTTTTAAATGGCAATAAATTAAACTAATTTTCCCCAAGTTTTGTCTGTTTCTCTTGTGATAGTAATTACCCTGCCTTTATTTAAAACCATAAACTTTCTCACCTTATGTCCGCCCCACCTCTCTTGGGGAGGAGTGAGACAGCAGCTGGGTTGGGGTTTGTCAATGAGCCAAATTCAATTCATCACACTGTAATAAATGATAATAAAAGTTAATTTAATATTCATGATTTTTAGGAATAGCGTTATTATTTTAAATTACTGTAATATAGATAATTATAATTATACAATCATTATTATATTAAGTGAAACAATGCAACACTGTTCTGGTAAATTCTTATTGTATTTTCTTGCTGCTTTCAATATGTGCACCCTCTTCTAGCCTCTGGTTTATTATTTATTTATAAAATTTTCATGTTTTTCCTATCTGTATGTACTGAGGGGCTCTACATTGGGGGAAAGAGGTGTCATTTATATTTTATTACGTCTTCCTATTTGTTGCTGGATTTCTCTCTTGTAAGTTTTTTACTTCTTATTTTTGCACTAAAGTTTACTATTCTCTTTACAAATGTCTTAAATATATGTCTACTATTGTTCGTACATTTTCCTCATTTTTTTCCTCTCAAATAATTAATTTAATATTTTTTATAATTCATACTGTTCATTTCCATAATAGCTAGCCTATGTTTATTCACCAAATAGTTTATCTGACAAGTGAGATCTATCACAGTATTTTCCTATGTTGGATAAACGGCTTTCAGAGCAGGAAAACGTTTTCTGCAGCTTAAGAATTCTGTAGTTGTTTTGTACTTGTAATTTGAGTCTCACAGAACATCACAGGTTGAAGCACTACATGTACTATTTTGTTTAGATACTGTCATGGATTGAATTGAACCTGCTGCTGTTATTCATACCATGCCACAGTCGTGGCAGCTTCAAAAAGTGAAAAGTGCTAACTGGAGCAAATATTATGGGGTTTAAAGTTCAGATTGCAACATGGGAGGCTTTCTGTTCCAGTTGCTGCTTCTGGGTTCTGGGTTCTTCGGATGTGGTCTTTCCCCTGGGATGGTGGTGAGACAAGGAGTGCTAGGGGAGTTTTCTAGCTTGGGCTTTTGGCTCACTTGTTTCTCCTTGCTCCTGCTTTGTGATGTTCTTCTTCTGAACATGAGGTGCCCATTTGCTCTCCTGGCATCCTGGCCTGTATCAGGAACAGTGTAGCCAGCAGGACAAGGGAGGTTATTCTTGCCCTGTACTCAGCACTGGTCAGGCCACACCTTGAGTACTGTGTCCAGTTCTGGGCTCCTCAGTTCAAGAAAGATGTCGAGTTGTTTGAACATGTCCAGAGAAGGGCAACAAAGCTGGTGAGGGGTCTGGAGCACAAGCCCTATGAGGAGAGGTTGAGGGAGCTGGGGTTGTTTAGCCTGGAGAAGAGGAGGCTCAGGGGTGACCTCATTGCTGTCTGCAACTACCTGAAAGGAGGTTGTAGCCATGCGGGGGTTGGTCTCTTCTCCCAGGCAGCCAGCATCAGAACGTGGGGACACAGTCTCAAGTTGTGCCAGGGGAGGTATAGGCTAGAAGGAGGAAGTTCTTCAGAGAAAGGGTGATTGGCCATTGGAATGGGCTGCCCAGGGAGGTGGTGGAGTCACCGTCCCTGGATATGTTCAAGAAAAGACTGGATGAGGCACTTAGTGTCATGGTCTAGTTGATAGGATAGGGCAGGGTGATCAGTTGGACTTGATGATCTTGGAGGTCTCTTCCAACCTGGTTGTTTCTATGGTTCTATGATTCTACAAACAGGCTAAGGTAATTATGCATGTTGTACTATGTTTGTCTGTTTTTTTAACCAGTAAACTCTATTCTTCTCTCACTTTTTTTTTCTGAATCCCAAGTTTTTGTGTGTTGCTTTCACCTCACTTATGTGTTAGGAACACAGCCAGGTTAACCCACTAGTTCGGTTTGACCTGATTTGTTCTGGTTCAAACCATCATAGATATTATAACTGCTTTTTCAGGAACTGATCAACCTGCTCTCTAAAGTGTTTTGGGAACATACATAGTAGTAATGGATTTGCAACAATAAAGCTTTTGTTGACAAAGTGCACTCTCACTCACCTTGAAAAATTCAGTTTTATTGATAATACCAGGAAATACATACTAGTTGTGATGTTCCAGTTATAAGAATCTTCCTAATAGACATATTTAGATGCTTAAATAGGATTCCCCCTTTATTTTGGTTTAACATTCTTGTTTATGTACAGTCATCTAAATAATTGCTGAAACACAAATTCTGGGTCATAATAAGTCTCTCTTCTGTTATTAAGGGAAAAACAAGTCACAACAGTTCTATTTTAGATCAAAACCACTGTTTCATTACTATCCATAATAAAATTCAAAACTGAATTATAAAATGGGAAGAAAATTTCATATGTTCAACCTACAGCATTCCATTTAACTATTCTGTTCACAATTCTGGGAATTGGCTGGCAGCTGACCTTGAGGCTAAATTTTCCTTGGTGTCCATGAGGTGGTAGGCATCAAAGTGACTTTAAATATCACTGTGAGGACAAACTGAGATCTTCTTCACCTGAAGGACATGCCACAGCAATACACAAGAAGGATAAAAGAGCATTTCATAGCAACTGTGAACTCAGGATTTACATCTCAGGAATCTGAATCTGTCATTTCAGGATTCTCTGACACAATGAACTGTTCTGTATGCTTGAAAAATGGTGCTCTTATTGATATGCTAAATGAACAGACGTGAACAACCATTTAATGCAAATCAAGAAGGAATATCAAAACTACATCACCCAGGATTTTAAAAAATATCAGTCTGTTGACATGTGAAATGTTCTACTGTCACAACTATTTGTGAAGTTTGATTAAATATTAACATTCAGTGACGCACTGAGCAAATCCCACCAAACATTTTTTGGTAACTATACATCATTCTTTTCAACATTTTGTTAGGGTTTATTTCATGAAAATATTTCTGTCTGAAAAAAATGATATCTTAGTGCAAGCCAGGCTTTCAAGATAGAATAGAAATTAGTAGATGCTTCAAAGGAAATTGTAATAAATTTTCCTAGAAAGCTGTTGGTTCTGGCTAGAAGTAGCTGTTGTGAGAGCAAGGAAGACTGCTAGAAGCATCCCTCCAGTCCTTTTTTGCTTTTATCAGATTTTCTCTTTCACTTTTTAATCTACTTTTGTACATTAACAAATAAAATGGCAATGTTAACCCATAAGTAATATTTTCTGAAGTGTGTCAAGAAGTGACTCTGTTTTGGGGTATCTTTTCTGGCATACATTATAAAGGTTTGATTTTTTTTTTTTATAGTGAGGTGCTTTATAAATGTTGAAAATTCAGTAAACATTGAAGTGTCTCAAAGTGATGGCACTACAAACTATCAAGCAAAATATCATAGAATCATAGAATGGTCTGGGTTGGAAGGGACCTCCAAAGGTTATCTAGTCCCACCCCCTCTGTAGTAAGCAGGAGCATCCCCAACTAGATCAGGTTGCCAGAGCCCTGTCAAGCCTCATATTGAGTATCTCCAAGGATGGGGCCCCAGCCTCCTCCCCGGGCGACCTGTTCCAGCGTTCCACTCTCCTTATGGTAAAGCAATTGTTCTTAGCATTCAATCTAAATCTACTCTTCTCTGGTTTGAAGCCATTACCCCTCATCCTATCACTACAGGCCTTTGTAAACAGTCTCTCTCCATCCTTCTTGTAGACCCCCTTTAGGTACTGAAAGGCTGCTATTTGGTCTCCCCAGAGCCTTCTTTTCTCCAGGCTGAATAACCCCAGCTCCCTCAGCCTTGTCTTCATAGCAGAGGTGTTCCAACCCCCTGATCATTTTCATGGCCCTCCTCTGGACCCACTCTGTCGGGTCCATGAACTTCCTGTATTGAGGGATCCAGACCCGGACACCGTAGTCAGGGTGAGGTCTCACCAGAGCAAAGTGGCAGAATGACCTCAACTGATCTGCTGGCCACACATCTTTTGTTGCAGCCCAAGATGTGATTGGCCTTCTGGGCTGCAAGCACACACTGTCTGTTCATGTCCAGCTTCTCATTCATCAGCATCCCCAGGTCCTTTTCCACAGGGATGCTTTCTATCACCTCATCTCCTAGTCTGTATTGATAGTGAGGATTATTCCACCCCAGATGCAGAACTCTGAACTTCCTCTTGTTGAACCTCATGAGGTTCACCTGGGCCCTGTAATAAAATCCATATTTTTATATATTTTGCTACTCAATATCTTGGGCAGTTGTATCTTGAGACACTGCTGTAACTTATTTACTGTTGAGGGGTGCTCTAAACCTCCCCTTCCCCCACCTCCATCTGCAGAGGTTTGAATGGGGGAAGACAAAGGCTTGAAATTGCTTTCCTGTCCCCCCTGGGGGCTTGGGGGGAAAGGTAAAATAGGTGCCCATTCTTCCCATGGGGAGCTGAAGCCCATGCTGCTTTTTGGAATTGTGACTGGTTGGTTTCTTCGTGCCCAGTATATATTGGCACTGGACACATCGTCTAGGAAAATCTTAAATAGAGTGACCAGAAATGGTCTGGGAATAATTTTTGGCACTCAGTTTTTGGACTCACTCTGCTCTCACTCTGAATTTGGTTTCCTGGGATTTGTGCTACATTCATGGCAAAACTGGAGAGATCAGCACCTGGACTTGGCTTCTCCCCAGACTTGCCTACCCTGAGGTCCTGCTCCCTGTGCTGTGCTGGAGTGACCCTGCCTGCCATAAAAACTGCAGCTGTTTGCTGCTACATGAGATTTTCCTTGTGGGAGCTGCGTCTAAGGACACTTTAACTTTGGTGGGCCCCTTTTCTTTAGATTTATGCCATGTGACCCATGGATTGGATTATAAAGCTTGCAGTTCTGAGGCTGCCATGCAGGGAGGGGCCTAGGGACCATCTTCAAATTCCTACTCCATCTTCATGAATAAAATCTGACTCATCAGCTTTCCCTAGGATCCTGGCTTGCCTATGATTTATAAGTGGGTTAAAGCTATTGTGTGGCTTGGCCTTTTCCATTTTCTGAATTCTCTAAATTGTACTAAAGTTGCCCATAAGCATCCTTGTAGAATTTGTGATCAAATAGAATCTGTAAATAAAATTTAACCAGTTTTGTATGTAATTTCGGGACGGGGTTTTCAGGAAAATAAAGATAAATATATTTTTATAATTTCTGCCTCATTAATTTAATCTCAATCAAAACCTGTTTACAGGTTCCGTTATTCGGTTGTGAGTGATGCATTCTGTATATAAAGAGAGTTAAATGATTTAAGCACAGATCTAAGAGTTTCCAATACAGTGATTCAAATCTTCCTGGGTGCTGTGACTACAATTAGAGCAGCTCTTGGCTCAGAGAGGACTAGGGGGCTTCGCCCTCTCTCTCTCGTGTGCTCTGTCGCAGGGCTGTAGCCTTTCTGTGGTTCTTCTGGGATTCAGTTCTTTTCCCCCTTCTGCCTTGGTCCATGTGCAAAGCCTGGGTGTAGTTGTTGCCTGTTAGGACAAGTTTTTTGGCTGCTACTCGGGCAGCGTTTGGCTCTTGTTGCTGTCTGGGTGAGAACAAGGCAAGTGGCCTGAATTCTCCGCTGGTTTAAATACTGTCCCAAGACAATTAATGCCCTCTGGTAACACAGAAACCTGATAACTGGACCTATAGGATGGGGCATGTCCAAACATGACCAGGGGCACACATAGTTCACAGCTGTGTCACAAAATTAACTACACATGCTACATGTTTATCTGGACTCCAGGAATTGTCCAGGTTTGCACATTCCCAGGTGCTTAGCCCATTGTCTGGGCTAGAGCGTGTTTTGGGGTTTGACCCTTCAGGACAGGCCCACCTTTCCAGCTTGTCCAGGTCCTTCTGGATGACATCCCATCCCTCTGGCATATTGACAGCACCACTCAGCTTGGTGTCATTGTGGCATAGTGCACTCAATGCCACTGTCTATATCATTGATGAAAATATTAAACAGTATAGGTTCTAGTATGGACCCCTGAGGGGACATCACTTGTCACTGCTCTCCATCTGGACTTCAAGCTATTGAGCACTATTGTCTGGATGTGAGCATCCAGCCAATTCCTTATCCACTGAACAGTCCATCCATCAAACCTGTATCTCTCCAACTTGGTGAGTAGGATGTTGTGGGGGACGATGGTAAAGGCCTTGCAGAAGTTCAGCTAGATCACATCCATAGTCATCCCTTATCCATTGACACAGTTTCTTTATCATACAAAGCCACTAGGTTGGTCAGGTGGGATTTGCTCCTAGTAAAGTTCTGCTGTCTGTCATGAATCACCTCCCTGTCCTCCATGTGTCTTAGCATGGCATCTAAGAGGATCTGTTCCATGATCTTCCCAGGTACAGAGGTGAGGCTGACAGGTCGCTAATTCCCAGGGTCCTCCTTTCTACCTTTTTTTAAAATGGGTGTGATGTTTCCTTTCTTCCAATCACCAGGGTCTTCACCTGACTGCCAGGACTTCTCAAATGCCATGGAAAGTGGCTTGGCAACTACATCAGCTAATTCCCTCAGAACTCTGGGATGTATTTTATCAGGTCCCATGGATTTATATATCTTCAGGTTCCTCGAATGGTCACACACCTTGTGTTTACTTACAGTGTGAGGGACTTTTTCTCCCTGGTCTCCATCTTGTGGGCCATCAACATGAGAACCATAAAGAGGGGGTTGCCAGTGCAGGCCGAGGAAAAAAAGTTATTGAGAATCACAGTATCACAGTATACCAGAGGTTGGAAGGGACCTCAAGAGATCATCAGGTCCAATCCTCCTGCCAAAGCAGGATCACTTAGGGTAGTCTGCACAGGAACACATCCAGGTGGGTTTTGAAAGTCTCCAGAGAAGGACACTCCACAAGTCCCCTGGGGAGCCTGTTCCAGTCCTCCGTCACCCTCACTGTAAAGAAGTTTCTCCTCATGTTGAGGTGAAATCTGTGTTCTAGTTTGAACTCATTGTTCCTTGTCTTATCACTGTGAACCACTGAAAAGAGCCTGGCCCTCTCCACTTGACACTCACCTCTCAGATACTTATAGACATTGATCAGATCCCCTCTCAGTCTTCTCTTCTCAAGACTAAATAGCCCCAGGCATTTCAGTCTCTCTTCACAGGGAAGATGCTCAAGTCTCCTAATCATCTTCGTGGCTCTCTGTTGCATTCTCTCCACAGGTCTCTGTCTCTCTTGAACTCTTGAATCTCAGCCTTCTTCTTGTCTATTGTCACTAGTTCACCACTGTTGCTCACTGGGGGGTAAGCTTTTTTTAACCTTCATTTTCTGGTTAACCTACCTGTAGAAGCCTTTCTTGGTTTTCTTTACATCTCACGCCAAGTTCACTTCCAGCTGCTCCTTGGCCTTCCTGAACAAGTCCCTACACAACCAGGCAACATCCCTATACTCTTCCCAGGATGCCTGTTTCTTCTTCCATTTCCTGTGTAGTCCCAACTTGCCCATTATTTTGACCATCAGGTCTCATCTCAGCCATGGTGGTGTTAGACATCTTAGTCATCTTCTTGGTCTTCAAGGTCATTGGAACAATTCTAACAAGTATGCATTAGCAATGAAATCAAAATTCATACATGCATCAGAAGGATCAGATTGTGCAGTTTCCCAAGGGGCCACAAAATAAAGCTTTTAAAATTAGGATTAACCTTAAAATAAGACTTCCTTGAGCATGTTTATCTTTCAAGTATTCTACAATAGAATTGTTAGATTGTACTTACAATGACACAGACTAAAATCTCCTTCAGAATTTCTAGTAAAAAAATTGTGGACAGCTTAGGTATTTATGCACAGGAAAAAAAAAGCTAAGGGGAGTTCAAGCAGCTTGAATATAATCAATTATTTTAAATACCATGAATTAAATATGTGGAGAACAGAAATGAATTCATGAAGAATGGAGAGTAATTTTGAAGACAAAAGCTTTCCTAAAAATGCAGACTGGATTTCTAAAGTTGAAAGGTACTTAATTTTATAGATGATATATTAAATACATTGTTGTATGTCATTATTGCATGACTTCTACTCTACAGTGATTTATGATTATTATAAATTATGATTTATGCTTTCTGCTTTTGAAAAGTGATCTTTCCTTATCTCCTTCAACAATGGAACCAGATGCCAAATCTGGAATTTAATTCCCATCATGTCATGTGGCTTTATAATTTCCTAGTTAATCTATTTCATGGTATTGTAGCTGATTCTGCTGTTGGTAGTGGTTACTGAAATGTGGGGAGGACTAGTTCAAGATCAAGCTTTTAACTGACATTTCACAATCCCATTCCCGATTGATTTGACATTGGCTCCAAATACACTAATTTGTATATCAAAGATTCTAGAACTCTACATATTTCTTGAAAACATCTATAAAACTTACTCATTTTCAAATGCTGGTGTTCTACTACACAGAAATAAAACATCTGATATATCTTAGGTATCACTAAAATTTTCTCTGTACAAATGACTGTAACAAGAACTGGTGCATGAAACCACCATTATGTTTTAAGCAGAAGTGCTTGTTCATGCTTTATGTAACTTTTCTATGTTATCATTACAAAAACAGATGTCTCAAAGGTACATGTAAATGTATCCAAATCCAAATATATCCAAAGATCAGGATTAGTTTGCTTTGGCTGTACACACTGAATTAGGAAAAATACCTACTTCATCTTTTTATAAATTCAAAAGTTAAAAATATTCTTATTCAGAGGGTTTTATTTCAGTCAAACCTCATCATATTCAGCATGAGCAGACACATAACATAGAAACAGCTACCCTTGTCTTCTCATATATCTGCTCCTTGGAATTTTTGTTTGTTTTTTGTTGTTGTTGTTCTGTTTTGTTTGTTTGTGGTTTTTTGTGTTTTTTTTTTTTTTTTTTTTTTACAATGGAAATACTGGATTTCTCATGACATCAGTGAGAATAAATTTGAGAACAACTGGAAAAATAAACAGTTCACAAAATAAATAAAAAATATATGAAGACTGCCTTAAGGTATTAGACGAAATGCTGGTTTATCATGTCCTGAATATATACGACCTACATCACTAAAAGTCTTCTGAAACTTATGTAGAGAGACATTTTAAAGTTATTACTAGAATGATGCTATAAAAGAATATTCTTGCAGCTGTTTGTGATTCTTTTTTCTGTCTATACTTTCCCAAATCCAAGCAGTTTTCCAAACCGTGATCTGGAAGGTTTTGGGAAGGGTATGTAAATAAATAAACTAGAAGAAGCTGTTCCTTAATGTGTTCATCAACAAGAAAACGATATGAGATCATTACTGTAACTAGCCTCAGACCACAGGACTCAGGCACATACTTCCATTTTATCTAAGTGAATAACAAGTCGTAGGCTGTCATAAAAGTAGGGTTTTCCTTTATAGTCCAGTAAAATTTTAGAGATTTATTATTCAGCTCTCCATGATGATTGCTTTGCTCATTTCAATTTTCTACTCCATGCAAAGCCCCTCTGTCCTTTTAATTTCTCATGCTATTTTTAGTTAAATACAGAAATGGTTTAGCTTTTTTCTCCTTCGTGTTCACTACATTTTCAATACTCCATTTGATCCTGCAGCTTTGGCAAGTTTGTCATTCCTTCACTGTCATTTACTGCTTCCATCCCTGTTTTCTCTTACCTGTGATGGTTTGAAACTGTCTTTTTAATTTTTCCTTGCAAAGTTCAGAACAGAGAAAGTGAAAGAGTGTAAATAAGTCACTATTGGGTGTAAGAAGGCAAAATACTGATTGTTCTAAACACTTCCATTGGACAGATAGAAATGTTTAAGAACTATTACCCAAAACAAAGTGGGCACTCTGCACATTCTGTGTTCTGCAGTGGGGGCAGTTGCTGGGCTGTCTGGCTGCTGTTTCTTCTTCTCTTCTGGCTGAAGATAACACACTGACCTTGGCAGCTAAGTTAAAAACTTTCTGCTCTAACTAACTCTGCTTTCTGTCCAAGGGGGATCTGGGGGGGAAGCTCCTGGGAGAGGGAGGCCCCTTTGGGAGGGTCCCCTTGGGGGGAAGCAAAGGGAGATAGGTTGTGCTTTTCTGTTGATTGTATATATTTGTAAATGTTGTGAATTTTGTATATTTGTACATATTCATTGCATTTCTCTGCTTGTAAATACAGCCTTCATTTGCTTCCAGACTGGGCTAGCCTGGTTATTGTCGGGGGGAGGGGGAATTTCAGCTCACACCGACACATTACCATAAGGCACTGAATATGCCAAGTAATCAAATCCATTCCAGAAAGTCACATTTTTTATTTTTTTATAACAAACACATAATTACTCTCATTGAGTCAATATTGTGACATTCTGGGTCTCATAAAACATCTTTAAATTAAAGAATTAATTTGTGGATTATATGACTGTGCTTTTTTTATCATTGTTATCATTTTAAATTATTTTAATTAGATTTTTGCTAATCATAATGCAAGTTATAGTCTAAATAATGAGTACATACCTGCAATTTTACATGAATCACATAATGGAAAGTACAAAAATTATTCATTTTGCACCCTGAGAGCAACATTTACTTAATTAATATACTGAAAGGATATTGCTTCTGTATAAGTGAATTCATTCTCTATATCAAAGATAACTTAATTTCATCAAAGTTCATTGTTAAAAACATCCTCTTTTCTTTTGTCAATATAAATTTTAAACATTAATAGATTCTGACTTCACTGTCTTATATTAAGAACCGTAAGTTATTAAGAGGATTGTTAAAGAATAAGACTATGTCTAGGTCAACCCTTTCTCAGCAAAAAAGAAAAAAAAAATCACAATACCAAATTTGCATTCTCAGAGTAAAGTAAAATTCAAAGTCACTACTTTTTATTAGCCCAATGCTATAGTTAGAGGGAAAAAAAAAAACCCAGGCTTACAAGACATTATTTAAATTCATATCATACAACGAAGAGATTAATAATTACTGACCTTATATTTTATAACTATGTACGTATACAGGAACTCCAGGAAGAAATCAGGCCAGTTTGAATTTGGTGCTCAGTTTCTGGGAATCTTTATGTGCACTCACTGCTGTCTGTTGACAGTTTATAGGACTTACACACCATTTTCAGAGGACTGCATCATCGCACGCTGAAAATGTAAATGCAAGTTTGGCAACCAGGTTGGTTAAAGTACTTGTTAGAGTTTTATGTCTTTAAAAGCACAATTTCTACAGTGATTTCAGGCTGATGCAGTGATTTTGAAGCTTGAGATAAGATAAAAATCTAATTATTATCGTGCGTGATTAAAGCAATGTGGAGTTTGGAACTGTCATTAATAGGGAATTAGATTTCATGTCTCAAGTCCGTCAAAAGACTGCAGACAACTAAATAGAGGGTGCTATACAGAAAATTATATGCAGAATGTTAAATTCTGAAATACAGCATTTTGAGATAGAAAGGCTGTATTGAACATATGGTTCCTATGATTAAAATTTCACTGCATTCTTAGTATTGAGATTATAGGCTTGGTCTGTTGGATCTGTCTGGGACAGAGTTAATTAACTTCATAGCAGCCCGTATGGTGCCGTGTTCTGGATTTGCAACTAAAACAGTGCCAATTGCCCAACAATGTTTCAGGAACTACTGAATAGTGTTGTCACAGTATCCAGGTCTTTTCATTCTGTGACCCTCTCAGGAGTAGGCTGGGGGTACAGAAGAATTTGGGAGGGAACACGAATATGACAGCTGACCCCAAATAACCAAAATGACATTCCATAGTGTATGACATGATGTTCAATAATAAAAGACTGGGGAAAGGAGTGGTAAGGTTAGATATTCATGGTTATGGCATTTGTTTTCCCAGGTAACCACTGAACGTGCTGAGGTCTGACTTTTCAGGAAGTGTCTGGACATTTGCTTGTCAATGGGAAGAGGTAAATGAATTCCTTGTTTTGTTTGTTTGTGTGTGTCTGTCTGTCTCGATCCACAAGTTTATTGATTTTGTGGTTCCAGTTCTTTCTCTGATTCTGCTGAGGGAGAGTAAGCAAGTGATGGGATGTGAGCTTAGCTGCCATCTGAGGTCAGTGCACAATACTTGGTTAGAAGAGGCAGAATTGTTGAAATAGTACATAGCATTTAAGAACAGAAAAATATCTTGTATTCTCTGAACTCATGTTTCTGTGCATTTCATTCTAGGTGCTGATTGTCTCTATCCAGTATTTCTTTCCCCACCTATCATGCTGCCTTGAAAAAAATAATCTGAGTGGCAAATCACTATTAAGTCAATCAGTGTGGCTGAACAGAGGTAGGTAGCTCTACTGATGGGAAGGTGTAACATTAGAGACAGACTTTGAGTCAATCAGCTGTAGGAAAAGGATGACTGCTATTCTCTTGAGTGTCCGTAATAAGGCAAGATAGAGGAGGTGCCTGGCTTCCAATTCTGTAATTCTGGAACATGATGTAGTACCACCCAGGTTAAAACAGGAGAACAGATACTGGAAAAAGCAGACTTCTTCTGGTGTTTTGTTTTGTTTTTGTTTTTGTTTGGTGTTTTTTTTTTGTGGGTTTTTTCTTTGTTTGTTTTTTCTTGTTTGTTATATGAGGTATTTTATCACTTTTCAGTGACCAGAATTTGATTTGAAAGTCTGTACCTCCTGAATATATAAGTGTGTATAAATACCTATACATTTCTTCATGAACCCTTATGAAAAGTAACTAGAACTTAAGAGAGCTGACAATAGAAAAACAAACCTGTCAATTCATGGAAAACGTAAACTAGTTAGACTTTAAGTTTAGCAGAAATTTTTGCTTTACTCAGAAGTAGTTGATAGATGATAGTGATAAAAGTATTTTTCTTTTTCTCCAGTGAAACACAGTTTACTGGAAAACAGTATTATTGCCTTCATGCGTTTGTAGTTACTACCCTTGATTTTCATCAAATGAGACGGGATGGAAGAGAGTTGAAAGGTTTTGCTGAAGGTCAAGAAACTCATTATACCACTTCTGAAACACAACTTTTTTAATTTTGGGGTTTTGACTTGCAAAATGCTAGCCCTGAATTTGGACCAAATTTAACAGCGTGAGAATACAGAAAACCAAGCCATGTTTGAAGAAAAGAAGGAATTCAGATAGAAGGAATTTGGACAGAAACAACTCAGAAGGAAGGAATTTGGAAGGAATTCAGAAGGAATTCAGAATTTAGAATTCAGAGGGAATTTGAAATTTGGAATTCAAAATTTGGAATTTGAAATTCAGAAGGAAAGAAGGAACATTTCTTTGTTAGCTGTTTCTTTGGGTTTCTTTGGTTTGTTTGTTTTTTTTTAATTTTCATTAGAGTGGATCACATCAGTTGTGGAATCTTCTGGGTGCACAACACATTGGGAGTTACAGTCTTTGCTGAGCCAGTTGGATTTGCACAAGTCTATGGGACCAGATGGGATACATCCTAGGGTAATGAGGGAACTGGCAGATGAGCTCGCTAAACCGCTATCCATCATTTTTCAACAGTCCTGGCTCACTGGTGAGGTCCCAGATGACTGGAAGCTGGCCATCCACAAGAAGGGCTGGAAGGAGAAACCAGGTAATTACAGGCCTGTCAGCCTGACCTCAGTGTCAAGCAACACTATGGAACAGGTCATCTTGAGTGCAATCACACAGTACCTACAGGATGGTCAAGGGATCAGGCCCAGCCAGCATGGATTTAGGAGGGGCAGGTCCTGCCTGACCAACCTGATCTCCTTCTATGATCAGGTGACTGCCTGGTGGATGTGGGGAAGGCTGTGGATGTAGTCTACCTGGACTTCAGCAACATTGACACTATGCCCCATAACAAACTCCTGGCCAAGCTGTCAGCCCATGGCTTAGAGAGGTGCACTCTGTGCTGGGTTAAGAACTGGCTGGAGGGATGTGCCCAGGGAGTGGTGGTAAATGGTGCTACTTCCACCTGCCAGCCAGCCACTAGTGGTGTCACCCAGAGATCGGTGTTGGGCCTGATCCTGTTCAGTATCTTTTCTGATGATCTGGACAAGGGCATTAAGGCCATCATCAGTAAATTTGCAGATGACACCAAGCTGGGAGTAGGTGTCAATCTGTTAGAGGGTAGGAGGGCTCTGAAGAGGGACCTTGACAGGTTGGTCAGATGGGCAGAGTCCAATGGCATGAGATTTAACACGTCCAAGTGCCAGGTTCTACACATTGGCCGTGACCACCCCATGCAGTGCTACAGGCTGGGGACAGAGTGGCTGGAGAGCAGCCAGGTGGAAAGGGACCTGGGGGTACTGGTTGACAGTAGGCTGAACATGAGCCAGCAGTGTGTCCAGGTGGCCAAGAAGGCCAATGGCATCCTGGCCTGTATCAGGAATGGTGTGGCCAGCAGGAGCAGGGAAGTCATTCTGCTCCTATGCTCAACACTGGTTACACCACACCTTGAGTACTGTGTCCAGTTCTGGGCCCCTCAATTTAAGGACATTGAGATACTCGAATGTGTCCAGAGTAGGGCATGAGTAGGGTGAGAGGTCTGGAGCACAAGCCTTATGAGGAGAGGTTGAGGGAGCTGGGGTTGCTTAGCCTGAAGAAGAGGAGGCTCAGGGGAGACCTTATTGCTCTCTACAACTACCTGAAAGGAGGTTGTAGCCACGCGGGGGTTGGTCTTTTCTCCCAGGCAACCAGTGACAGAATGAGAGGACACAATCTCAAGCTGTGCCAGGGGAGGTTTAGGTCGGATGTTAGGAAGAAATTCTTCACAGAAAGAGTGATTGGCCTTTGGAATGGGCTGCCCAGGGAGATGGTGGAGTCACTGTCCCTGGAAGTCTCTAAAATAAGACTGGATGAGGCACTTAGTGCCATGGTTTAGTTGATTAGATGCTGTTGGGTGATCGGTCGGACTTGGTGATCACAAAGGTCTTTTCCAACCTGGTTAATTCTGTGATTCTGTAATTCGTTTTCTCCAGTGCTGATATTGTATATTAATGAGTATTCAAACAAACTGGAAATGTGTGCTTCTAATCATCCATAATCATAAAATAATTATTAAAACCTTGTGTCTTGAAATATGACAACAAATGTATCAAGATTTCTCCAAAATGAAGAGAAGCTGAGAAGATACAACATAAAACATAATTTTGTTTTTCTTTTTCCCCTACAGGGGCTAGGAAAAAATAATCAAAGTTTTGGAAAACTAGGCCACTACTGCTTCATAAAACATATTAAACTCACCATATGAACACAAATAAGCAAACAAACAGAAACAGGACCAAGAAAAAAGTTTTATTTCCTGGTCAGGCCTCATTGAAAGGAATGTTCTTCATGACTCTAAAGCTTCCAAGAACTATGTAACTTCTTAAATTGAAGTCTGTGAGGCAATGACCACAATTCCTTTCCTCTTTTCTTTTTTTGGTGGGTTTGTTTTGTTGGTTTTATTTTCTCATCTTTTTTTTTTTTTTTTTGGTGTGGTGAGTTGTTTTTGTTTGGTTGATTGGTTTGGTTTGGTTCGTTTTTTTTAATATATTTATTCTGTGGAAAGGACAGAGAGGATAACTCTTAATAGAGACATCATGTCCCCGCTTGGGTTTTCAGGGCAAAAACCCAAACAGGACAGAATGTCGGGATTACCCCCGCTTCCCCCTCCCCTTCCCCCATGGGAAAAAATATAGGCAGGGGAAGGTAAAGGAATTAATAAAAAGACTTGAACAGAGTTGGAAGGTAGAAAGCTAATTTTGACAAAAAATAAAACATATTTAGGAAAGAGAGAGGTACACAGGTATTAGCTAATGGAATATATACACACATATATATATATATATACAGAACCAGACTGGATGGCAATGGATTCCCTGGGATGGAGGCATCGACGTGTGGTAGCAGGCCTGACCATGTGGCAGGTAGGCATGACTGAGTGGTCACCAGCTCTCAGCAACAGGAGCAAGCTTCACCAGGCGGGGAAGCAAAGGCAAGACAGCAAGCCTGGAAATTGCTTCCCCTTGTACAGGGTGTAGGCAGGAAATGGGAGGAGATAAACGTGACCCAGGGACCCCTCCCCTGGGGCAGGGTAGAGGGGTAGGGGGTAAGGGGTAGGTGGTAGTGTCAGGTTTCCCACCTGCCTGGGTCAGGTTTCTTTGCCCACCTCAGGCTTCAGCCAGGGAGTCAAGTTTCCATCCAACCCACTGCAGGCCTTAAACCACAACACATCAGAGTCTTGGGAATATCACAGGATGTCAGGGGTTGGAAGGGACCCAAAGAGATCATTGAGTCCAACCTCTCTGCCAGAGCAGGACCATACAGTCTAGCTCAGATCACAGAGGAAAGCATCCAGACGGGCCTTGAAAGTCTCCAGGGGAGGAGACTCCACAACCTCTCTGGGGAGCCTGTTCCAGTGGTCTGTGACCCTCACAGTAAAGAAGTTCTGCTTTGTGTTGAGGTGGAACCTCCTGTGCTGCCGCTTATATCCATTACTCCTTGTCCTGTCACAGGGCACAAATGAGAAGAGCCTGACTGCCCAAAGTGGTTGTGGATCCTCATTCTCTGGAGACATTCAAAACTCTCCTGGGTGCATTCCTGTGCAACTTATTCTAGGTGGCTGTGCTCTGGCATGGGGGTTGGCTAGATGATCTTTCAAAGTCCCTTCCAACCCCTAACATTCTGTGATTCTGTGAATTAAACAAAACTTTTCTTAATGAAAGTATTGAGCACTGTTTAAAGGTTGGATTTTGTTGTTGATGTTGTTTTTAATCCTAAAATATATAAAAAACCTTATTTAAGACATTAAAATATAAAAATCTCTGTTATACAGTAGGACTTTGTAAGATGAAGAACACAAGATTTGTTAAAGAATTAAATGCGTACGGTTCATTACATTTAATTTACTGATAGAATAATTTTTCTTAATGCAGAAACCAAACTGCTGCTAGTACAACAGAATTATATTTCTCGCATTCCTAGCTGAGATAAGCATAGGATGCTTTGTCATCTTTCTGGCAGTATCTGAAAAATCATACTCGAATGACAAAGAGATTTGATCAGAAAATTGTTAATAATTTTTCTCTTGCTTAAACAGGATTTCTTGTTATACTCATTCTATTTGCAATGTTCTACCTGTCAGGACTTGTCTGTCAATTAATATGATGGAAAGCCCAATATTTGATCAGGTAAAGCAGCATGTATTTAAACACAACGACAAGGTAATAAGATAAAAGGTATGATGTATGACATTATTCAGCTACTTTTCCAGTTAGAGAAAAGGTCTTCCTTGTAAAATCCTGGAGAAGAAGATTTTCTTCTTGTGTCTAGGAAAGAATTAATACCATGTTTCAGTCTTTGTTATTGATTTATATATTGAAATCAATGAAAAATATGAGTCCATATATGGGAATTAGAATACAAGGTTTCAGATTTTGTACCAACTACATAGAACAAAGGTATAAACCTTTTCTTACATCTCATGTAAATTGCCTGACATTAGAAACATTTCTGATCTACATTAATACATAATTTAAGAGAATTTTCTTGTTTTACAGTGACACTACCATATTCCTCTGTATTACAGACATGAAAGATCTTTTAAAATGCAAAATAGAGCTTGGATATAAAAGTTTAGCTCTGTTCTTTCTGGTTCAAGCACTAAATAAAGCACTGGCAATAAAATTTTCACATTTAGAAACGTAATAATTTTCTTGATGATACATGAATCAAAAAAGAAACCCTTCTCTCATTCATTTACATATGGTTCTACAATGTCAATGCAAGCAAAAAAAAAAGTAATGAAAACTCACTTTTGACATGACAGAAAGCACATTAATTTTAAATTTAACAGAGAGCAGTAATGTTGACTAAGATGACTTGAGTTTTACAAATGTCCTTCTCTGTCCATAACTGGTCTCCAAAATGTATTCAAAGGGAAATCCCATTATCTCTTCAAAAATAAGAACATAAGTGAAGAATTACAGAGAAAATCTCAAGGTCATACAGTCTAACAAAATTTAAATTCTCAGCTAAGCTTTCATATATTTTCTAATAAAAGTTTGTAAAGGTACAGCTAGCATTTATTTCATTCTGTTGTCAGCATACCATATAGAGCTTTGAATACATTTCCTTTCCTTGCATCTCCTCATTTCTTACAATAAACATTAAATAAGATATAATTTATTGTACTCAGAAGCATCAAAATATGTTCTTCCGCAACCCCTGGAAAAAATAGTCACTTGTTGTTCAAACACTTCTTGGCTACCCATTAATTTTCAGAGAATTTTCTCATTTTCAGGTGGAAACTAAGAAGAAATATATTTTTTTTTAAATTTTCTGACAACGATTTTCTTCTCTGAGATCACATATCAATGATCATTTCTCCCAAGTAAAAGTGTAGAAAGGGAAAAATAGAAAGGGAAAAATAGTTTGTGAAACTTTGATCTGGTCTTTTTTTTTTTCCCCCTATGATAGCATGAAACTTAAAATATTAAGCCATGTCTTGTATTAAAAAAAAATTTATTGTTAATATTTGTTACATAATCACCATTCTGAAGATAAACTCATTCTTACTGAATGTCAATACATTCTTAATATTATTTTATTTTTAATGGAATACTATCTATGAAGAAGATTAATATCCTTTTTGCATTTCTCTTATGATTATTTTTTTTTTGCTAGTAATTTTTTTTTTACATTTATTTTTCATATTTCAATTTCGCACGACTTACTTTTCATTTGTGTCATGATAGGGCTATGACACGGCCCAGTACAAACCCAGACAGGCTTTAAGCTGTCTAGACAAGGTCCCTTTCTCTCCCCTCCTCCCTGCAGAAAGACAGGGCAACGTGGGAAAAAGAATGAAAGGGACAGGATTCCTGCCTGTCTGGTAAACAAATTGTTTATCTGGGAGTAAGAGCAGGTAAGCTGACCACTGCTCCCCCAGAAACAAGGCCTTTGTTTCTGCCTTATATGGTTATAGCCTGGCAGAACGCCTTTCCATTGGGCAGCTACACGTTAGCTTCAGTGCCCCATTGGACCAATATGTCGCTGGGCATATGTATATAGAGGTCACCTTTGCCTTGCTCAAACCTTGCTTCAAACCTTGCTCAAACTTTGCTTTAAGTGTTGCTTAAGCCTTGCTTTGCTTTCAAACCTACTTGGACTCATCTTGTAGAAGCTGCCTCGAGTTGCCCTGCCCTGCCTCGAGTGCCTGGTCCAGAGCCTGGGATAAAGCCACGAGCCCATACACAGCAAGCTGCAGAAGCCACAAGCCTTAGAAGCTGGATCCACCTAGCCTGCTCGCCCTTGCCATTAGAATCATGCCATGCCTCAGTTTACCCAGAAACCAAGCAAGAACCTGTCACGAAAAGCGTCATTAACTGTCTGCCCTCTGCTGAAGCCAGATCAGCCTGGGACCACGCGATAAACAATTGCTGGCAATCTGCCATGCCAGCGCCGTACAAGAGCACCCCAAAGCTAACACAGCAACAGCAGTATCCCCCGTGTGGGTAAAACAAGCTGTGAGTAATTAATTCATTGCCCTTTGGTTTTAAAGGTCCTTACCAAGTTCTCCCCCCACCTGCTGTAACTGAGCGCTATCTGCTCTTGTGGACCTTCTCTTTCCAAGTTATTGCCTCCTAATTTGCATAGAAGTGTTTGTATTTTGTCCCCAGACTGCACATTACCATTGTAAATATGTATTCCAACCATACAACCTGTTTGCCGTATCATTTATTATTATTGTAAGGGTAATTGATAATACCTCTTCGAGAAAATTTGTTTCTTACACTGAACTTCTATCTATCTATCTTTTCGATTAGATCTCTACATCCTATGAAGACTACTGCAAAGACAGTCAAACTAGATAAGTTTATCCTTCCCAAATGGTTTTAAAACTTTAAGATTAATTTGATCTGTTCTTTGAAATATTTTCAACTTCTAAATTAACTTTATTTTCTTCTTAAATATGCTGAACAAAGTATTTTATTAATAGTCCCACCAACAATGTCCTCAAAGATGATGTCATCTTCATACTCTTATCTAAAACTCAGTTTTAAACATTCTCAAATTATTTTTTTGTTTGTTGCACACAAAATATCATTAATGTCTTTGATGAAATCACTGTAGAGGACAATGTGTACTCCATATCTCTAGCGATACAAGAGGAACTCGATACACCAGAAAATATTTAAAACTAAAATTCCGGAAGTCACACCCAGTAAGTGTTGCTGTAAAGGTTTGCAGGGCATAAATTTACCAAATAATTAAAGAAATTCAACAACCTTTTGACAGGAAAGGAAAGTTTTCTCATGCTCATTTTTCCTCTAGAATGTTTACAGTTGAGAAGTTTGAAATTAGCCTTTTGAATATTTGATTTTTTTTTGTAGTGACAGATATAATTATGTTTTATTCTACATCATCTTGAAGCAAAATGTTTCTTATATTTAACCTAAATGAAAACATTTCTATTTGTAACAACTGAGCATTAATATGAGTTTATGTGAGTTTATATTGTGGCTGAAAGGAATTATCACCCAGGGTACACAAGCTTCCATTGTCTTTCATAGGATGAACTCCTCATCCAGGCACCACAAATAAAGCAAACACAATGTTACACTGTATTTGAATTTTTAGGGCTTATTTTGAGAATGACAAGTAACTGTCATGCATAATGGGAATTCTTTGACCTTAGACTTGATGAATTCAGTAGCTAAACTGCAAAACTCATAAAATACTAGACTAAATACAGCGAAAAAATTTTTACAAGACAGGTTAAATAAAGTAATTCTAACTTGTTTTAGTGAATCAAATTAATTACTTTGATCCTAGATGAAAGTGTATTGTCATTCTGATTGCTTTGAGTGTTCATTACAGTGCATGTTTTCCTTTCATATTCAATCTTCATGCTTCATTTATCTGTAATAGTTTCTTAAGATGTTCTAAGATGTTCTCCTCTCTTTCCTATTTCCAGATAGCATTTTAGATTAGTTAGTGGCTGAGGTGGTTTTTAAAAGATGATAAGATGCAGTTTCAGATTGTGATTATGGATTATCAACATTTCAGGAAAAAAATACCAAAAATCTATATAATCTTAGATGGAAATTTTAAGCTTTATGAAATTCAAGTGAATGTGCCATAGCTTTTTTTCTCTTTGTGATGAACAATAAAGTGCTGTGTGGGGTTTTTTTGTGTGTTTTTTTTTCATTTTCTTTATTTTTTGTGTTTTTTTGTAGTTTTGTTTGTGGGTTTGGTTTTTTTAATCTTGATGTTTCCTAGAAAGCTGTTTGCTAATACTTTTACTTCCATATTGCAACACCCTGTAAAAATTAAGGATTTCCAGTCAATAGATTGTAGCTAATTGTGTGTAACTAGTCCATTATTGAAAAAAAGGAAAGTTTTAAAAATCTCACTTAGAAGATCTTTTGCCAACTTTATTTTCTGCTATAATTAGTCTTTCAAACACTTGAGTTTTTAAAGGGAACTACTCACTGCAGTTTCTAGAAATGGGAATTGTATCTTATCAGTCTGACAGAATTCCTAGAACCTGTCAGCAAAATACTGGGTAAAGGAAAAACAGGCAAAAAGCATTTAACACAAAAAAACCCAAAACGACAACAACAACAAAAAACCCTCAAAAAACTGCTACAGAAAATAAATAATCATAAATGAAAGTTAAAAATCTTCCTCATGTGTCAAATATTATACAGACTATGTAAATCAAAAAGAACTATAGATGATCAATTTTCAACATAACCAGAGAACAATAATAATATATTCTGAAGTTATATGCTACTTGCGTGTACTTATATGTTTTCACTAATGTTATAGAAATGAAGTTAATGGTGAGAAAAGAAAAATTCCAGAAGATTTTTTTAAAATAATCAATTCTAGACAGATTGAAAAAGTTCAAAAGATTAAGGAGGTATTACTGCAAAGTGTTGTGTTTTGAAGGAAATATTTTTCATGGAAATATATTAGGATATGCAAAGTTGATATATAACTTACTTTATTACAATTAATATGTATTTCTATTTGGAATATGTCTTTTTGCTGTCTCGATTCAGAGAAATGTAGAGGCAATCTAAGCAATGAATTAAAAACTAATTACAAGTAATGCCTTTCAAAAAATTCAAATAATTTGTAAATTGCTATGAGATAAAGATCAAAGACCCATCTTCAATTATGGTTTTTATATGGTTACTCAAGTTCAATTTTAACCAACATTTTGGTTCAGAGCATTAACATGAATTTCAGGTGAATGCCCTTCAAGCGATCGCCTATTGACTTTTATTTGGTTCACTGTGCGGAGCTGTTGCTTGCAAGCTAGAGTGTTTTGGAAATAAATGTAATCACAAATTTTATTCCAGGTGCATTTTAAATGTCCATAAAAGAGATGAAAGAGTGTGAGTCAACAACTGTCCTTCTGGACAGACTTGATTCAGTTGCAAGATTGGGACTTTCAATACAGATGTCCAGATAAAATGTAAAGTTGAGTAAGTACATTGAACCTGTATAGAACCTTGTTACCAACTTTTTCTGTACATTAATACTGGTCTATTAAGATGAACTCTTGTCAAGAATACCTTCATAAATTACTATTAGAGTCATCGTGTTCACAGTATCATTTAAGTTTTTGTCAATGTGCTCCCAAATGTGTAAAATACTGGATTAGGCAAATAATAGATTCAATCTTTTTTGAGGCTACCTGGATTCTCAGATATGCTGGTGTACAGGCATGATACAAAAATTCAGTGTTGTTTCCAAGCTTAATGGCACATCTAATGCTTGGTCTCAAGTCTTTCAGTTGTAGTATGCTTATTTTCTTTCATATATATTTTTATATCATCAGTCTGCTCTTTCCATCACTAATTAAAAAAATCTCAGGACACAGTACTCATGTACTGAACTGTACAACATTTCATATTTATTCTGATAGATTATGAAGTAAAAAGCCCTGTATAACAATACTTGTAATTCTGAAGAAAAAATTATATGGTGAAATTTTTGAGATGTTTCTTCGTGTTGGACAGATCTTCTCCTTGTCAGTTTTTTTGGGGTGTTTCATAATGACAACAGCAGTTGTTAGAATTTATTTTTTTTAAGAGTGAAAATGTTTTTAATTAACAGAAATTAAAATCTATAAAAAGGGGACAATGTATCCCCCAGCAGCACTTTAACCTTTTCCTTAACAGGCAAATGTTTACAGTAGTTGAGTTCTCATATTTGTGTATGTAGTTCTGAGCCTAAGAATCTGGCTACTCGGCTTCTGATGGTAACGGTACTTGCTGATATTTGGGAAGAAGAATATTTAAAAGAACCCTTATATCAGGTGGCTATACGGAAGTAAACTTTTGCCATCACTGTTTAAATGACAAAAACTGACCTCCTGACAGTAAACTGAATTTGTGTTCAAATTTTGCTAATGTACAGTTTAGCATACTGAAAAGCAACTCTAAAATTGTCATGAGTGTATTTCTACCCAGAAAACAAACAAGCAAACAAAAAGACCCCCAACAATCAGAGACTACATTGAAGTTCCCGTGTTGCCAAAATCCAGACAATGTATTTCTATAAATATTCAGAATAGAACAGGGAAGCTCATCTGTGACTTGTGTCACCAAAAAATAGTTAATATATATCAATGTATACTAATTCTGTCCCAGAAAAGCTTAAGACAGTATACTTACTGTTAACCTATCATACCTCACCACATCATTTCCCAGACACATTTTCCAAGTCAATAATTAGTTAAAACATTTGATTATTTAATTTTTAGAGATTTTTCAAGGAACACCTTTACCTTTGTATTAAGCATATACCAATGTTAAGCATATATCATCACTTATCCATTATTATTTTAACATATCAAACTTACAAGTGATTCATCAAAATGCTTGGCAACAAAATATCTCTTATACACAGCTGCTCTCTTACATAACAAATATTGCGTTCCTCGATTAACTACAAATTTATCTTTGTAAGATGCTGTTATGGTCTGTGCAGGCCATCCAAGGCAGGTCAAGGACAACAGATAGGGCTTCTTTAAATACATTGCAGACAAACCTAACACTAGAGGCAATGTAGGCCAGCTGCTGAATGAGGTGGATACCCTGGTACGAGAGGATAAAAAGAAGGCAGAGCTACTGAATGCCGTTTTTGTCTCTGTCTGTACTGCTGGAGACTGTCCTCAGGAGTCCCAGATTAAGTCAGGATAAAAGAGGAGTTTGCTTTAATTGATGAGGACTGGGTTAGGGATCTATTAAGCAATCTGGACATCTGTAAATCCATGGGTCCTGATAGGATTCACCTGCAGGTGATAAAGGAGCTAGCAGAAGTTATTGCTAGGCCACTCTCACATCACCTTTGGTAAAATGTGGGGAACAGGAGAGGTGCCTGAGGACTGGAGCAAAGCAAAAATTACTCCAGCCTTCAAAAAGGGCAAGAAGGAGGACTCAGATAACTATAGACTGTAGTGAAGTCTCCTTCTCTGGAAACATTTAAAAGACACCTGGAGACATTGGTCTTACTCTTACTGACTTACTCTAGGTGATCCTGCTCTGGAAGGGAGGTTTGACTAGATGATCTTTCTAAGTTCCTTCCAACTCCTAATATTCTGATTCTGTGATCCTGTTATTCAGTGTTTGAAATAGTAACATTCAAAGTGTTTTTAATAATAAGGTGGTGATATAGTTCCCAAAATACATAACAAGATCCCAAATATATTTGTATTTTGATTGAAATAAGGAAGAAGAATTTTCTGAGAAGAGGTACAGATTTTAATGAGAAACAAAACTTCTTTCTTCTAGGGTAGAGACAAAGCATTTTTTTGCAACCACTTTGAAATATTGACCACTCAGAGAACTAATGTATTTGTAAGAGAATCCCAAAGCAGAAGTCCCTTTTATCCTGATTTTGGAAGTATCTTAAATACAATTTGAAAATCACCAAGAGCAAGATATTATTTCACTGAGAGTAAAAGTTATTGCTTCTCTAGATCCAAATGACAGGAGAAGTCAGTCCACTGAAAGAATTCACTCATTGCAGGATACTTCTTACTACTGTATTAAATTATTTTATATCACTGTGAAACAGGTTTTTATTCTTCCATGGGTATAAAAGGAGTGAATTGGAAGAATTCCTAAATTCATATGCAACAGACACAGACACACTTGTAAACAAAAGACACTTCTTGTAGATGTAGAAAATTCCAAGCAGGTGACAGTGAATGGTGCCAGTTCTAGTTGTTCATCCACATATAGGAAAAAAACCAAAAACATCATAAAGAGGACAAGGTGAGCAACAAAGCCTTATAAATTTAATTGAGAGCCAGGCTGAAACAGAAACTGTTTTTCTTCTTATTGTTCTAACCATGCTGACCAACAGATTTTATTTAGGTATTCAGAAAAGAATTATGCATGAAAAATTTGAGAGTCCTACTTTATCTGAACTAAATTAGAAAAAGGAAGATCTGCTTTTCATCAGCACACTTCTGATTTTAATTTAACAGTTTCTGGTGCAAATCACTTTCCTCCTAAAATGATCTGAGAATGGTTTTCCTTGCTATTGATTTTAGACTCTGGCTTGCTGCTCTGTGCTTTTCCTGATTGATGCAACAAATCAGTATTTTTTAAAACCAGTGAATGTGTATGCATGTGTAGAACTTTGAATCTCTTTTGAACTATTACTATGGTTAGATTAATATAGTATTTTACTTATGGATTGCATTATTTCCATTGGACTGATATTTTTTTGGTGTTTCTTTTGTGTTTTGTTTACTTGCTAGTTTTTCTGTAATAGTTAGGTCTTGTAAAACATTTATTTTCTATACATATGTTTATGACGTATTTTGAGAAAAATTTTAACAGTATGTACAGTTAAAAAAAAACCACAATACAACCTTTCCTCAAAAAAAAAGAATGTCAGTGACCATATAGTCAAGAAAGAAATGAGAATACCAGAATATTGTAACGAAGATGCCTCCTGTAAGAAAAGTTTAATTTAGAAGTTGTCATTTTCAAGATGCGATCACCATCAACATTCCCTGAAGATTTCTTCAGCTATTGCAAGCATGTCTTGATATGTTGATTTTATTTCAGCTTTTCATAAATACTGTATTTGTTAAACATGGAGAATAGACAGCAGAAAATTTTCCCTAATGTCTGTAGTAGCTCTCAAAATCAGAAACGCAGAATTTTCATCAAACACAGAACAATGACATTCAAACAACTGTTAATAACTCATCCACTGGATCCTACTCTCTATATCAGCAAGGAATGAGACTTAGAGGCTGACCAATCTGATGGGCACAGCTCTGAACTCCTAACTTACACAGCAGCAATAGCACCAGCGTGATGGATCCACAGCTATTTTACTTTTGGATGTCTTTGGCATCCATCCAGTTAAAGATTGCCACTTTTGTCAAATTCAAGCTCTTGAGTAGAAAACTATTTGGACATTGTGTATTTAGTTTAAGCCTGATGATGTGAATAAGCAGCTCAAGCAGATTGAACGTCCTCAAAAACTGCACAGAGACATCAAAGCATCTTGATCTATGTGCTTGCAAACCAGCTGATCCATAGTCAACATGCACATTCCTAAACATGCCCCCATAATTCTTTAAGACCATGAACCTGATGGAGAAGATCCGGGGGAGGGCCGCAAAAATGATCTGGAGAGCTGGAGTTTGGGAAATTTGGGGACACCTATAGTGGCCTTCCAGTACCTGAAGGGGCCTGCAAGGAAGCTGGGAGGGATTATTTACAAAGGCATGTATCACTAGGACAAGGAGCAATGATTTTAAGCCAGATTTAGATTGGCTGTTAGGAAGAAGCTTTTTACTATGAGGGTGGTGGAACACTGGAACAGGTTGCCCAGGGAGGTAGTGAAAGTCTTGTTCCCGGAAGCATTCAAATTCAGGCTTGATGTAGCTCTGAGCAAAGTGATCTACTTGTGGATATCCCTGCTTACTGCAGGGGAGGTTCCACTAGACAATCTTTAAAGGTCGCTTCCAACCCAATGCATTCTATGATTGTATATTGCTTTCTAAATATATACATAAATTGCGAATTCTATTTTCCATTATTACTAGGCATTTTCAAGATCTTCAGATGTTTCTTCTTGACAGTTATCACATTTTCATAATCTATAGTTTTAACCACTATCTATAAAATGTTCTTAATTGCTTACTATTATATCTGTCAATATAATAAAAGCATCATAACATTGTGATAGACAACACAAGAATAAAGAAAAATATAGAGCACTGTTACAAATTTTGCAGGAGCTATTGTAGGGATAATAAACCGGAAATTATAATGAGGCATTACTTACTTTTAAAACATCCCAATAACTTTTAATTTAACCAATTTTCCAAGGTTTATGATGACACTCATTTAAAAGTGTCTGTGCCTTCAGTCTCTACTCTTATTTTGTGGTATGAATGCATGCAAGAAGTGTGCATGATCTGGAATGTCTTTCTTTGCCTCCCCAGTACACTCAAGCTAGTACATTTAAAAGTTTTACAGGTTTTAGGTGACTTCAAATACAGCTTTCCCTTTTGTTGTTGGGTTTTTTTTATTTGTTTGGTTGGGTTTTTTTGCTTTTATAATTTTTTCAAGATAGTATTCTTGTAGTTTCAGATGCAGGAAAAATGTGACAGAAAATAATCTTGTTAGTCAAGAATGGTTTTAGTAGAAGCTGGAGAAGAAATGCTATTTTGAGAATGTACTTCAAAGTTGCAGAAGAAATTTGATTTACAACACTGTATGTACTATGCCAAACCTTAATACTCAGCACTTTTTTAGCTAAATCTGTTCTGCCCCATGTAAAATCATCCATAAAAACTGGCTTCTAGAAAGAATTGTAAGGAGTGCTTCTTCTTGCTCCTTACTAAAAAGCATCTACCATTTATGGTGCACCTCCTTGAATGTCAGAGTAAATAGTCCTTATTTTTGTTTCATAGAGTGTGTTCTTTCTTTCTAACATTCATTTTCTTTCGTATTTGCTGTTCATTTTTTCTATACCTGCAAAAAATACTTCTTCTTTATATCCAATGAACTTCTGCATCAAGCATCTAAATGTTTTATATATTTAATACTCATATTTGGGGTGACAATTGCAATGCTAATAAAATCTGTAATAATAACCTCTACAATTTCAATATTTATAGAACTATAAGTAGTGAAAAGTCATTGTGACTAGAATAATTCAGAATTCTTTTTCTAAACTTCAGAGACAGATTTTTTCATCCTTGAGTAACCTGCTTTTTAATTTTGACTCATAATCTGCACTTGGAAATGTGTCCATCACTTCAAAACCATTGCTTAGCTATAAACCTGTCGATGTTAATGTCTCTGTTTTTTCTTTTCTACCATATTAATATGCATTGAGTAAATTAAGACTTATTTTTAATGGTTTTTAAATACAGAGATGTGAGGTTAAATTCAAGTTCACATATCTAGGTATTTAATTGTTGAACATACTTTAGCACTGAGATGATAGGAAAGAGTGTCATTCTGTTAGTACCAGATGATATAATTGTAGACTATCAGTTTTGTCTGAAAATTAGGACTTTTGTGCTTAAATAAATTTAGTCACAGGAAAATTCTTCCAAAAAAAAAATCACTTGCCTATACCTAAGATTGTAAACCACTTAATTAAAAAAAAAAAAATCCAACAATTATAATCACACCATTTACTTCTGTGTATCTCTGTTCTCTGTACACAGGGTAAGCTTCATGCCTCAGTGATATTATATACTCTGCAATGTATGACATATGTGCATAAGTATATGTGAATATGTCATTTTCTCAGAAGAACCTGACCTGTGAGAAGAGATCTAGACCACAGAACCACAGAACTGTTGAGACTGGAAGAGACATCTGAGATCAAGTCCAACCACTAGCCTAGAGCTTGCAGTTCCACCACAACTGCTAGGGCACTATCCCTAAACCATGTCCCCAGGTACCTCATCCACGCATCATTTTTAGTACCTCAAGAGATGGTGACTCCAATACCCTGGCCAGCCTGTTCCAATGCTTGATAACCCATTCTGAGATGTTTTTTTTTCCTAATATAGAACCTGAATTTCCTTTGGCACAACTTGAATCTATATCCTCTTGTCCTGTCACTTGCTGCATGTGAATTGAGACTAACCCCCACCTTACTGCAACCTCCTTTGAGATAGTTGTAGAAGGCTGTATGAAGTTTGGCTGAGCTGGAGTTAGTTCTCCCCAGAGCATCTTTTGTAGTGCTGTGTTTTGCAGTGGTGAAGCTTGGTGTTGGTAACACACAAGTGTTTTGGCTACTGAGCCAAGCATCAAGCTGTGTCTTTCCACCATTTTTCCCCCAACAGTAGGCTGAGGGGTTGGTAACATCTTGGGAAGGGACACAGGCAGGCCAACTTACCCAAACTGACCAGAGGGGTATTCCATACCATATGACATCAGCTCACATATAAAAGCTGAGTGAAAGAATGAAATGTGAGGACATTCACTGATGTCATCTGTCCATAGCAACTGCTATGAATGCTGAAGCCCTGGTTTCCAGGAAATGACCAAACATCTTCTACTGATGGGAAACAGAGAATCATATCTTTGCTTTTGCTTCCATGAGCTGTCTTTGCTTTTGCTTTTCATCCTATTAAATTGCTTGTATCTTGACTCATGGGCCTTTGGTGATATTTCCCCTCTTCCCTGTCCATCTAAAAAGGATGATAGACTGACTTTGGTGGGCATCTGGCTCCCATTCAGGGCCAAACCACCACAAGAGCAATGAGGTCTCACCTCAGCCTCCTCTTCTGAAGATTAAACAATACCAGTTCCCTCAGCTATTCCTCATAAGACTTGTGTTCAATGCTCTTCACCAGTTTAGTTGCTCTTCTTTGGACACGAGGCATGGCTTCATCTCTGCTGAGTAGAGGGGAAGAATCACATTCCTAGACATACCGGCAACAATATTCCTTGTACAAGCCAGGATGCCTTTGGCCTTCTTGGCCACCTGAGCACGATGTCGGTTCATATTCAGCTGGCTGTCAAATAACTCCCCCAAGTCCTGTGTCAGGCTGCTCTCCAGGCACTCTTCCCCAAGACGTTAATGTTACTTAGGGCTGTCGTGACACGAGTGCTGCACCTGACACTTGACCTTGTTGAATCTCATACAATTGGCCTCAGTCCATCCATTTAGCCTGTTCAGATCACCCTGCAAAGCATTCCTGCCCTCCAGCAGATCAGCACACCCACCCAACTTGGTGTCATCTGCAACTTACTGAGGGTGCATTTGATTTCCTTATTCAAACCATTGTTAACTATGTCAAAAGAACTGGCCCCAGCACTGAGCCCTGGGGAACACCCCTTGTAAGTGGCTGCCAGTGGGGTTTAACTCAATTCACCACAGTTCTTTGGGCCCAGCCATTGAACCATTTTTTCCACCCAACATAGCTTGCACCCACCTAAGGCATGAGCAGACAGTTTCTTGCAAGACCTGCCCTTCATAAACCCAACCTGACTGGGCCAAATCATTTGGTTGTCCTGTGCATGATGTATGCTTTCACTCAAGATAATCTCATCTGCTCATCCACCATCCACAGCATTGTTCAGTCTCTTCTCAAAATATCATCTTTCTCTGAGATGTCACAAATTTTGTTCTGCTCGACTCTGGCAGCCACTGCAAAGAGTTAAAGAATTACTTAATGCTAAAATGAAATATAGCAAAACATTCAATGCCACAAGTAGACATGTATGCATATGCACACACATGCTCCAGTCATCATAATTTTCTAGCCCAGTCTTTATTTTTATACATGAATCAGTGATTCCAGAAAATTTTATGGGTACTCCAAGCAGTTTGATTATACAGTGTTTTGAACTCCAGTTGACTTTGATAACTAACTGAAAGATTTTTATTACCAAGTTTATAAAGTGACCTTTATGGTTGGTCAGATGTATTTGACATAATATAGACATAATACATGTTCTGTATTCATGACTCATCACTTGAATTTTATTATTTGTTTTCTGTATTATAAAGTTACATTCATTTTCAATGAGAGGTTTTTGGGGGTTTAGATGTGTAATACTTTTTATGAGGTTTTCTCAGCTTGTATTTTCAGTGTTAAAAGTCAATCAGAAAGAAATACTATGAAAACAGAATATATTCAGTGGCTTGCAAAATGTCACTTGACTCGTAATATAAAAATGTTTGGGCATTTCAGTGGTAGAGTTTAAAATTCATGTGTTTTTTTTGTTTTGAAAAGATGAAAAATTAAATCTTACATTTGAAAACAATAAAAAAGAACACCCAAACTCTTCATCATAAATTGTCTCTCAAAACCATATATTTGACAGGAGAACGTGGGTAGGAAAAAGACTAAAATTAAGATTCACCTTTTCTAACTCCAGCATCTAGAAACTAAGTATCTAGGCAAAGCTTACCTTCCAGTAATCTATCTACTTTAAAACTGAGTGAATCACTAGCTGGAAAAATATTCCAATAACTTTAAAAGGAGCTTTGATGTGACTCTGACTCTACACCTCAGAGTTCAAGTATCTCTGAATCTTCACTTTGAGTTATGTGATCTATAGAATGAATACAAATCATAAATTCAATTTTCATTTTGCAGTTGTATGAAATACAAAATATCTTCTGATTTTAGAGTAAGTAGCTTTTAATTGTATTTCATTATTTTTATATATTTTTTAAATCTTATTTTCAGAGAAGCTTAGTGGAAAGGAAAAAAGGAAAACCTCTTCTTGGACTCAGTTTTTTGATTGAAATTTTGTAGCTAACACAGTTTATAACTTTTTTTTTTTTCTGGTGTGAGTAGATGTCTTATGTGCAGTTTCCTAGAATAGGTATATGCTTCATGACAGGTAGGCATGCATTCCAAACCATTATCTCCTAGTCTACATCTAGTATGCATACTTTATGGCACAGTCTGTAACACTGTCAGATTAGTTATGCACATTTAACCCACAGGGATATTAAACTGGTTTTAACTGCACCCCAGGCAGATTTTTAAGCTTGTCCAAAATACAGCTGTATTCTGTATTCTTTATTCTTTGGTTTCCCTTAAGAACATCCATATTTCTTTCATCCAGAAAAAGGAAAAAAGGGAAATGAAGGAAGAAAGAGTGACAGAAACAAGTTTTATTTCCCATGGAATTCCTGCTTATTGGAGATTCAGGGATTGTGTAGTAGACCAATCTCTCTTATTTCATTTTTTTTTGCTGATATGCAATGTGTGTAATTGAATTATGGATACTATGTTATTGCATATTCAGTGTTGAAGAGTTTAGGATATATACAGCAATAATTTCATAAACGTAATATGTTTAGGTGGGGTAGATTTAAGTTCTATAATTTCTCAAGGCAAGAAAAATCTGCAAAGTTGTTCATATGCTGTAGGAGAATACTACAGTAGTGTCTTTGAAAATAATTTTGTAAATTTGATTTTTTTTGTATTGAAATATCCATTTTTTATTTTCATTTGACTATAAGTTCAAACACACTGAAAAAGCAATAAACTGTAGCAAATAAAATAAAGAAAAACCCCTCACAGATGTGGTATTAAGTCTAGTATCTCTCATAATCTACAGTTTTAACACTCATTGACACACATATAAACATCACAGAAAATATTGCAATGTAATTTCTTAATGACTAATTTTCACAAGGCTTAACAATTTTTAAATGTCTCTTTCATACTTTGCAAATCCTGACAGGTGAAATAGAATTTTGGCCATCGCAGAATATAAGAATGTAAGTTCACAAGTGTTGTAAATTCACAAGTGTTGTGGTTTGGTTGGTTGTTGTTTGGGATGTTTTGTTTGTTTGGTTGGTTGGTGGTTGTTTTTTTCATCCAGTAACTCCACTGTTTCCACTGAGTAAATAGGGCGTCATCAAGGAAAAGTGACTCACTTAATAGAATGTGAGCTCACACATGGACGATATAGTGTCAGAAAATGCTGTATATTCCAACTAATTTAGTACCTAACATTTGAAGTAGCAACATTTTATTGAAGTACTATAATAGCAACAACTACCCACAACTGTCACAAATATTTTCAATCAACATTTTACTTCATGAAGCCCAGCTGTATAAAATTTTCATTACAGAAAGTAAGCCCATGCAAAACAAGATTGTGTCGTGTTTCATTTGTGAATGCAAAATTCATCTCAGTTCTTTGGCAATATCCAGAGCACAAGCAAGATTTTGGTAATGTGCAACTGTCCATTATGATAAATTTATTTCCTTTCTTCCAAGTTCCTGAAAACAGCAGCCCACAGTGCCCATCAAGCGGGCTGTCATTTTCTAGCTTGTTATATGCTTTTGGCAAATATATTTTACTTAATTCCTAAACCTTTCTGTAGTAAGGTAAGATTGCATCTAAACAAGGATGAAACGGACATGTACAGCTGCAAAAAATGTCTGGTAATCCAGAATAAATTTATCCATCCTCTTCTGTATTTGAAAGATTGATTTCTGCCTGCATTATCTGTTTGTGCTTAGCTATTCTTTCTTAAGTATCTTTTAAGAGAGAAAAGATGAAGAGGGAAAGACTGCAAATTTCCTGCCAAGCAAAGAAATCCTTCTATAAACCTTCTATAAAAACATTTGGAGAAGCACTGTTTCTCATGTATTTCTTTAGAGAGAGACTGAAGAGATTCTCTCGAGATCCTCCTAAAGAAATACAATTAAGAAAAAAAGTCAGTAAGTGCCCCCCAAATAATGAATTTCTATCCACTTCCACAAAGGCAGGGATTTTTTTTTCCTAGGTAGGTAATTCCTGCCTCATGTTCTCTTTTAAGTGGTAAGTCTCTTTGAGTGGAATACATGAGGCTGATTTGTCAGTTGTTAGTTTTGTTTGGGGTTTTGGTTGGTTGGTTGGTTGGTGAGGGGTTTTTTTTATTTCTGACTTGCTCTGACTTCTGTGGTTGCTCACAGATTCTGTTGTTTACATTTTTAAAAGCCCATATATTTTTGCTTTCAGTTGTGTGCATGAGTCAGAGAAAGTGAGGGATTTGGCACAGCTTTCACTGTGCATTGCAATTTTTTGCTTAATACTTTGAAAAATTAAAATCACTCTGTTTCATTTTCCTTTCAGTACATTTATTTATCGTTGAAAAGAACACCTCATTAATTAAAAATAGATAGAGAATGATGGTGTTAACTGATAAATCTCGGTAATAATCATAATTAGACACTCTATTTGTGTCATATTTCAAAAGGAAATAGTTCATCTACATTAAGGCTTGAGGAATAGGACAGAGTATCTTGTGCGTGGCATTGGAAATACATTTGTAAATACTAATTATGTTACTGTCAAAACAGCCAGTAGGAAACACTGCAGAGGTGCCAGTAAATCTTAACTATACCTTCTTCACTTTTTCTGTACCCCTTTTTACTTTTTCTCCAAACTCTGTTCCTCCTGAGAGAAAACATAAAATTTTTTGCACTAATAATAAGAGAAGTTAGAAAGAATTAGTATGTGCCCAAGCGACTAATTCTGGAAAGAGAGGTTTGGGCATTACATTAAACTTTGGGCGTATCACTATTTTTACTTGAGTTTGAAAACAATCAAGATAAAATTGTCTTGCAGACTTTCCGTATGTAGACAAATGGTTCAATTAGCTGTCCATGCGCTGAGAAGTAACTTCTGAGATCTCAGTGATGCTGTTTTTCTGAATTTGGTTTTGTTTGTTTTTCCCCTCAGAGCTAGATTTCAAAATGCCCACAGAGATTCATAATAAAATACTGTTAACTTTTGAATGATTTTGGATTTCTGTATCCTTTGTAAGTACATATTGACTAGTTAGTATTTATCCTTATTCACATACCTAGTTCTGAAGGAACTAGGAGAAAATTCTGAATGAAAGTTACATAGAAACGATTATTAAAGTCTAATAACTTTACTTACTTCTCATAAATTTGTTTTGCTTTGTTCTGGTTTTTTAAAACCCAGAATCAACCACAAGTGTTTTAAATGGATGCAAACAGTACTAGTCTGAAATTTTAATGAAAGACATAATGATTTTTGGGAGGGGGAGGAGGGGTGAGTGAGATCAATAGATCCAAGAGAGTTTATGATAGAATTTTTGGCTACCGATTTCTTTCAAGTTATTCTGCGATGTGCTTCCATAGAAAGGAGCTCCTTTCCAGCTCCTTTGTTTTTGGTGGTGGAAAACTGTATTTCATTCTCAAAAGTATTTTCAACAATGTATCAATCATATAGCAAATTACAACAGAGGTATTTAAATTCCTAGTGAACTAGCCATATAATACATATGTAAAATCCTCAGAAATACTTCTCAGTATCTTCTCTGGATTCACTAATTCCCTCTGAATCATTTATTTATGTTGATGAATCCTAATCATATGACTAGAAAATGGATACAAGGACCCCAGCAGGTGCTACCTGTGTATAGTCTTTTGTGGTTCAATCAAGAATGAACATCTGCTAGGCCAAATGTGAAAGTCTGCTCTAAATAATATCAAACTCAGAGACAATCCCAAGAGAAGCAGGAGAGATACCCCTTAGGCTTTTCTAACCTAGTCCTTGGAAATACTCATTAATTAATGAGAATCTAGTATCTGGAGCTGTTTCATACCAAAATCAGCAGGAACAACGTAGATTTCCAGTAATTGTGGAGCCTTGTGTTTATCTTAAATGAGTTTGTTGCTGTTATATATTCTAAAGAACCAAAATGTCTGTTATTCCCATACTTATCTTCAATTTCTTTAAAACTAATGAATAAGAGTAAAGTTTTTAAAGTGACAACACACAGAAAACTAAAATTAAAAAACTAAATTGGTGTACACGTTAGGCCAAAGACGTGGAAAAATAATGTCAGATCATTCCTCCACTAATGGATTATGTGTCCATAGTAATCTAAGTAGTAAAAGTATAAATAGTCATGGAAGCAGAGCTTGAGCAGGACTGTCTTCCACATTTAGGGCTAATGAATCATAGTAACTATAGAGTGGGTCAATGACTGTTTTTTATCTTATGTGAGTTGCAGTATCTGTAGCTGAGATCACAATGTTTTCTGTCCCTAAAATATGTCTCCAGTTTGACAGTACAAGATAAGGACTCTTATAGCTAGCTGCCGATCACAAGGATTGTTCTGTCTCCTTTTCCCAAATTTTCAGCGTCTGTGCTCCCCATGTCTTGCACTGGCACATCTTATTACACAAGGAGCCAATTCAGGGAGGAAAGTAACCAGGGGAACAGTAATGTTCGGCTACATGCGAGGAAAAGAGCAACAGGGCCGCAGCCTTCAGAATCAAATCAGAAAATCATCTAATCACTCTCAGGTTCCTGCAGAGACTTGAGGAGAAGGATGTTATTTACACTTAAAGTTGTTTACAAATTCAAAATTTAGACATGGTTTTGGGGTTTGTTTTTATTATGTCCTATGGGAACTACTAACATATGGTAAAGGCAAAGTATCAGAAAATATCCTTCTTTTTACACATAAGTCAGTAATTTCATTTTTCACCTTCAAATATTCAACTTCAGTTCAGGTTTCCTTCTTTGCTTCATTCCCAGATCTTCACTGATCTGCATTCCAGCCCATAGAGTAATGGACATATGCCCTTCTGAGCACATGCATGCAAGTTTGCTGGCACAGAAAGGAAGAGTAGGTTAAACTGGGAGAGAATGGAAGATAAAGGAGAAAAATCAAGCCTAAAAATAGAAAGTAGGACATAGAACAGGAATAAAATAGACAGCAGCATACAAGGAGAGAAGTTAGGTATGATGATTTTTCCTTAAGCTACAACTTAGGAGTGGAAAGGGCAGCTGTGAGACAGAGTGACTCATAGCAACAAACATTTTAGAGCACTGTCCATCAAGACTATCAATATCTTTATCCAATTATTTAAGAGTACTTTCTCATACACAAACACATACACACATGTGCTGGTTTGGGGCCAGACAGATCCTCTCTTGCCCCGAAAGGGACAAAAGAATGAGACTCACACAAACGGATTGGAGAGTGATGGAAAGTTTAAATGGAAAAGCAATTGGTGAAGCTACAGAGAACTACAAGCTACAAAGCATAGTGACAAAGAGTATCCCAAAGCGTACAGAACCCCTCACAGAATTCCCAAAGCTTCCCAATCCTTCCCTTCTTCCCACCTGAGGGTAAACCCAAACCCCCCAGGGCTCTTTCTTCCCCCTCCCGCTGCTAGGCAAGTCTCAGGCTGGCCAGGTCTGAGACTGCCCCCCCCTCCATTCTCCTCCTGGCATTAGGCCTAGACAGGCCTAAGAGGCCTTGAGGATACTCCCCCGGCATTACCCGATAAGAGAGGACATCTCCCGTGGGAGCAGAGAGGGAAGAAAGAGGAAGAGAATGACTTTGCAGATGGCTTTATAGGGTGCAAGATTTATGGGTAGAAATACGTCGTTTCCTGTGTCCACCCCTCTGGGTGGGCACCCAGGACACCAGAGATGTATCTCATGCGGCAGTGGCAGGGGGCACCCAGCCTAAACTGCCACAACACACAAATGGCAGAAAGGATTTAATACTACAATTAATTCGTGCATTTTCTCAGAAGCTTAGGCTCTCAGGTAAGATTGTAGGCTGAAAACAACTTCTTCACTAAACTGTTTGGAAAATTTCCATGATGTTCTGTCAAATTACCTTGTCCTTGGACTTCTAAAGACTTCTTTCTATATTTCAGTTCTTCCTGAAAAAAAACCCACAACATTTATGTTGAATTATACAGTGTTTTTTTTATTTGAAGACTAGTTTTTGGAAGAAATTAGAATAATTCTAAAAAACTCAGTTCATTTCAATGTTCTCAAACTTAGTTTCAAACTTTCAAAAGTGGAAGATGAATTATTGCATTCCCTTATCAAATTAATTCTTTTTGCAAGTAATTGTACCTTCTCAGCAGAACAAAAATATAAAACAATACAAAAGAGTATCTCCAAAATAATGTTTGTTAGAAGATTAGAATGAATCAGAATTACTGACATGGAGTTTTGATGAGATTTAGAGAATGCAATATGTAAGAAGGATGATGGTGAACAACACTGCCCTGCAAAATGCATTAATGTTTGACAAGCAGATCTTATATATTTGTTTATTATTGATTAATATTTTAAACAGAGAATATTTTATATCCATTTTGTCAAATATTACCTCTCTTCCTATTCATCAAAGTATTAAATCAGCAACAAAACATAGGTAGTCAGCTTTATATAATTGGAAGAAAATACCACAATTTTTCTGGCTTACTTTCTCCTTTTTACTTCTTAGGATAACACGTTCATTCACTCTTACTTGTGTCTCATGCACATGCTTTGTTCTGAAATTGTTGTATATACTTCCTGTGCATAGGTAATTAGTAGTGTGTCATGCTTAAAAGCTGCCTTGTCACACAGCCCTTGTCTCTGAGGGCATTTTTATCTTATTAATCTTACAATGTCTCCAAATCAGAAGTTTCTAAGTAGAATGCACAATAGTTTATCTTCCTGAAGCAGAATCCCTATTTTTCTGCAAAACCAAAGGCCTGTTCTTGCTTCTATTGTGATTAGTTTTCATTCAAGGATTTTACCAGGATTTGCTGATTGAACTGTGTTCACAACCATATCAATACAAAATATTTAATATTATATTAAATATCATATAATTTTTTTTTACTATTGAGATGCCTAAATAGTACACATAAAAGATATTAGCTCCTCTTTTAATGGATCTATGGCTCAGGTATTTTTTAAAATGCACATTCACACACTTGAAATAGATCACAGGGAATATTCTAGTAAGATGACCAATTAAAACAAGAAGTTTTCTTGGGGATTTATTTCACTGTGCCTTATTATTTTTCTGTACTGATTTCTTTGTAGCAGATTGATGTTTCTGTGAGAAAAATACAATGGAATACATCTTTTGAAGACACTTCATTGCACAGGCAGTAAAGCAAGAATTATTATACAGTCATAAAAAATACCAAAATATCTTACTGTGTCAAAAGATGCTTTCCATGAGTGCCAGTTAGAAGAATATGTCATGACTTCAAGATTTGGTTCTTCATCTGGCAGGGAGACAGCACAACAAATCATAATGTGGCAGTCCCCTGAAGTGTTAAAATGTGTTAAGCGCTTTCACTCTCCCTGCAGTAGCAAAGCAGGCTCTTTTAAATGTTGTTAAGGTCATAACCCTGATGCAAAGGTTCATTTTCCCTGTTTTAAACAGATTTCTGGAGTAGAGCAATCTGTGGAAAAGACCAGTTTAGGTCAAGAAAGACTTTCAAAAGAGTTCAGGTTTTGATGCTCAATCTAGAAGACAGTCTGAGTCAAATTGGTTCTTAATTACAAAGTATCATTCAGTGCACTTTATGTACAGAAATTAAAAAAAAAGAAAAAAAGAAAATTCAGTAACTAAGCAGGTCAAGAGGAAAGGTTTGTCTTTAAGTGACATCTCAGAATCCTAAATAGCATGATATCAATAGAATTCAGATGTATACATTGCATCAAGTTAGCAACGCTTCCAGCAAATAGCATGGGGAAGCCCATTCTAACTTTAACTTCTTCACATAGTAAAGTCATATTGTAAGAGGTATTCTTTATCACTGCTTTAGTAAAATCAGCAAAATGTCTTTTTTAGAGTCTATATTAAAACTGCTAATCCACCTTTTCTATATGCTCCTCAAGGATTTTAACATACAAAGTTGCACAGAGTAACTTAAATGTAAGGGAAAAAATTGTCTGAAGAAAACCAACATGAAGAATGAAAATACAGTAAAAAATCATGAATGTTATTAAAATCACTGTGTACTTGGATGAAGAGCCTGACACAATTGCCATGTTTAGCTAAAATATATATTCTGCCTGTGATGTTGCTGAATTCTCGCCTGAAATATTACAGCTCTTTTAATTGCCTCATCTCACAATAATTGTAGTGACAGACTTCCAGTCTAAGAAATAGTAGTTTTGAGTGTGGCTTAATACTTTGCTTTTTCAATTTCAGTTCCTTTTCCAGTGTAACCTTGTGGCCATACAGAATTTTTCTCTTTCTTTGAAACCACACAGCAAGCCCCAGGTGATTTCCCGGCACAGGCATCATACTTCTGACAATGACTGTTAGGCACTGGTGTGATTCCACTGTAACCTGGTACACCCTTATTTTGCTTGACTTTGGGAGCTGTTGCCCCCTGGACCCAGAGGAGCACTGGATGAGTGTAACACCAAAGAAAAAGGTAACAAATTGTCAGGTTTTTGCCTTTGACATCTGTAAAAATCTTGTATTACTCTGCAAAGTTCTTGCTAGTATTGTTTAAATCAGTTAAGAGTGTGGCTGTCTCCTCCAGCTGCTCCTCTCACATATCCTTGCATTGTTGTTATTGAAATAGTAACTGCTTTTATCTTTAAACTGCTAAGTTTGTAAGAAAGTAATTATGTTCTTTTTTTTCCCCTAAACAAACTTTTGACTAACTTTTGAATCTATCTATCTATCTACCTACCTACCTACCTACCTACCTTTCTATCAGTAATAAGAACAGACTTTAAATTCAACAGAGAAAGAGAAGCAGGTATCTACAGGTCTCACATACCCATTAGGATTTAAATATATTTATACTGTTTCAGTGTTGTTTGTAATTGTGTATGAAGAACATGAAACAGAAAATACATTTTTTTCATGTTACTTGCATTATATCTTTTAAACTCACAATCCAAAGGCAGAAAGATTATACATATATATGTGATGAAAAAGTTGAATAAATGGGTAAATGTTAAATACAAATTATCTTCAGGGAAATGAAGTGAAACTGCACAGTGGAAAATTCTCTGTATCTCAGAAGATTTAGCAATTCTAAATGGAAACATTTTTCTAAACTACTCTTTGTTTTGTTTTTTTTTTTTATAATTATTATCTTGTTTTGTTTGGCTTTTTAACCTTTTTTTTGTTTTAATAAATTCAACTGAACTTTAGAATTTACAAAACATACCTTTATTCTTTTTCATTAAAAAAGGAAATATTAGTTTCTGACAAGTCTTGAAGTAGTATAAATTAATAAAATTAACTACAGTTAATTAACAATCACAATTGATTACCTTCTGGATCAAAATAAAATATATTTTTATTATACAGAAATAAACTCTTTATTTACAACCTGAACTTTCCATAAATAGAAGTATCAGTATAAGTTGCAATATATATGAACTTTAAAAAAAAAGATTGACATGAAACAAACAAACAAAAAATAGAAATTATGAACAGAACAATTTCTTGCTGTCTCAGAATGAAATTCCTGTAGTATTCTTCTGAGATTAGAGCTAAATACGTCTCCCTTCACTTCTTTTTCAGAAATGTTTCTAAACAATATGAAGAATTATTCTCAAAGGCTTTCAGTCTAGTGTGAGATAAATTATATGGAATCAAATTAAGCACTCTCAACTATTTAACATTTAATTTTGTGCAATTTCTTTACATTTTCCCATTGTTTTTAAAAGCCAAGGAGTCCAGGTCTTTCCTTTTCCTTTTTTATCTTTTGTCTTTCATATTGTATACAAGTATTTATTTTTCCTCTTTCTTAGTAGGTGATTCACACTGCTAATTACCAGGTCCTTAATTACTGCAAGGCCCTAGCATCCTACCTATGTTCCACAAAGGTGAGTCTACTTCTTTGAAGTCAGTCAGCATTTATCCTTTAAAATATATATCTTCTTGTCTCTGTGAATGGTCTACTCCTGGGTAAGCTTCCATTGTAAAATATGGATAGACTTTAGCTGGGATCAGGCCCCATCCAACCTCAGCTGTTGTACACAGCTGTAGAAGACTTTGAGCTCCCAGACTCTCCCATATGTTGTCCTTCTGTTATTTTCAAATTAGAAAAACATCACTCCTACAGTCACTGCTTTAGTGACACAATGTTATTATTTCAAATACCATGAAATAAAAAAGCAAGCATGTTTCTGGTGCTGAAGAAGACTCAAAGACTCATGGGTAGACTGCTCGAGAAGGGGTTGAATGTGAGCAGTCTGATCACTAGCCCTGTCAGTCCACACATGCTGGGCTCCAGGTCAGTGATCAGCTCCCAGAGGAGCTCAATAAATTCAATATAAACTCAAATTTAGCAAAATATTTGAAGTAGCTCATAAACATGCTTACATTTTCAGTTCCCTTTTTTTCCCTCTACTTAAATGGAGGGAGTGGAATATTTTTCTGTTACATTTTTTACAAATCAAGAATGTGAAAAAATATGGGAAATAAGAAACAGAGTCAAGGACTCTGTAGAGAATTCTAGAGGACAAATAGCAAAGATTAATAATTTTGGAGATTCAGAACCAAAGAAGAGAGTTTGCTTCAAACCAAGTTACTTGCTAAGGAAATAATTATGGCTAAGTAAGCTAGAAATTAAATTTTCTTACCACAACAATAAAAATCAGTGTATAGACACTGACCTTCCATGTTTCCCGTCCCTGTCCCCCTTTTTTTTTTGTTTTTTTTTTTTTTTTTTTGTTTACTGTGTTTTTTCTTCCGGTCATCAGATATCACAGGAGTAGGAAGCAACTTCAATTCTCCTACAGCTCTGCAAGCAGGGACAGAAAAAGGAAGGCCTTTTTGGCCTTGAAGCATTTTTTTTGGCTTTCTTGATTTAAAGTTTTATGAGTAGCAGAGGAGGATACTGAAAGTTTTAGATGTCTTTTAAAGGACAGGTGGAATTTAACCTGACCTACTGTAGAAGAGAAATCATAGGAAGAAAGAACTGAGAGAAGGCAAAACCACAGGTGAAGCCAGGGGAGTGGAGATAAAAGATGGATTCACAAAAGCTGATTTTGTCCTGTAGAAGCTGATTTCATGGAACTGTCTCCATAGAGAAAAGAGGAAGGTTAGAAAGAGGCTGTTTGAGAGGTAATATAAAAATTCTAATGCTAGGCTCTTATTCTCAATTACTGTCTGGAGTCACCAGTCTCTTGCAAATGAGTATAAATTGACATGAGGGAAGTAACTATTTTTGGGTTGATGTTCACAGATTGAGTGAAATGAAATTTCCTGAGTAGAAGACAAAGAAAAAAAAATTAAACTGGAAATACTTAAAATGCATGTAGAATTAAACTCAATCTAAAAAGGTTTTCTTGTTCTTAAAAGCAGGTTCCTTATTTCAAGGTCTTTGCTAACATGTTTTCTAGCATCAGATATTAAAAATTATGTCACTTTTTGGACAGAAATGAACAGTTACTTCTCTATGTGCCCTCTTACACTGTCAAACAATATATAAGATCAAAGGCTCAGAGGTATCATGGAATATAAAAGGGATATGTTGACTATTGAGGAATATCAGGATACAGCATATCTCAGTGTGGAAGATGCAAGGGGCAACTGGAGACGAATTAAAGAGATTGGGTCAAAAATCAAACGTGCTTATTCAGAAAGTCCTGCTGTGAAAATAATGAGAAAGGATGTCTTTCATTCAAACACATTGAAAATTACAAGCCATAAAACAGATAAAAAGCTAATATGTATTGAGAAGTCATTTCAATTTTATTACTTTTAACATTTTTTAAAGATCCAAAACCTGTACATGTTGTAGCAGAAGAGAATAAGATGAGGAAGTAGGGATTTCAATGAAGAAACAATAATATTTATATAAATCATGGCTGGAAAATAGTGAAAAAAGACAGAAATCCAAATGGAAGACATAAGGTATTTATGATATCAGTATCTGTGGACTGAACTTCACCTATGAAAATTCTTATATATTCTTCATAAATTCATGCACATTTTTTAAGATGTTAACATGAATGTCAGTCTATTTGTGACAGAGGAAAGAATTGCATCCAGGAAACACGTAGAAATTCTGAATAGGAAGGAATATTCATGCTGCCCAAAAGTATTTACATTTTATTTTCTGACACAAAGAGAAAATACACATTTCGAGTACTTGAAAACCATGGGGATTTGTTTATTTGTTCTTTGTTGTTGTTGTTGCTTTTTCTCCCTGCAGTTCATAGCTGCCTCTTCCACTTGCTCCTGATAAGATTGCCACAGAGCTGGCTAAGCAGAGTCTTCATTTTCAATTATGCATACAACCTTGGAGAAGTTAGAAGACTTTTTATCGCCTGCAAAGATTGGCATCAATTATGTATGTGTGATACATTTTCTAGGAAGTTAGCATGATAAAACATGATGGGAAACAGTGTTCAAACTTTTTCCTCATCCTTTCTCCCCTCAGTATTTTCTAGCATATATAAACTGATTATTGATTTTGATCAGTAGTTTATTTATAACACTGACACAAACTAATTGTTTTGGTTTGGGTTGGAGTTTTTTTTTGCGAATCCCCTTGGATTCTCTGTTTTTGTTTGTTTTTATTTTATTTTATTTTATTTTATATTAAACTTCTAAATAGATTAATTGAATTCTAGTCAGAGTGAATGAAAGTTATTATTTTACCTAGATTTCACAATAGTGTAACTTTTGAAGCTAATGAAATTACTTGTCTGTAACTGGAGAAAAAAACATGCAAAGAAATGTGATCCTTTTTGTTTTTCATATATTCCCTCTCAGAGAGTTGCTTGTTATCAAAGGAAAAAATCAGCTCACTGTTTTACTGTGATAAAAATGCAATCACATTGATTATGGCATGCTGTTCTTCCCCTGACTTGGGAGCCATTTGGTGACATGAACCCCGTTGCTGTACATCAACAAAATTCCAGAAGTGCAGAGAGCAGAGAATCTCAGAAGTCCTCCCAGAAGTCCTTTGTTGTAGCATTGTAGAATTCCTAGCATTACAGAGTCTCAGAAGAAGTCCCAGAAACCCTTAACAGACAAAGCAACTAACAGAAGTCCCAAGCATATCCCTCACAGCATCCCTACGCCGAAGCTCTTGCCAGAAGTAGCTAACTAACAGAAGATGTCCCTATGAGCCCTAACTGAAGATCCCTATCTAAAGTTCCTTGAGAAGCCCTAAACAAAGTGCCTATTGCTCAGAGTGGCTGCTTTTTATACTCTTTTTTATCAATCCCTTAACCAGCAAACCCCAATCACATATATAGGCTAAAATCTTTTCCCAATGAGAGGTGCCAGCATGTCAAGGAGGTGGCTCTACAGCACATTCCAATCAAAGGGTGCCAGCATGAGGATGTTATTCTTGGCTCACATGGAATGTTACTGATTTGCTCTATGCAGCATGCTAAGGAATTGGTCAGCTAAGGAATCATGCACTCTGCACCCATCCAGCATCTGCCCTCTGAACAGTGGCTGCAACAATGGCAATTTGAGTGAAAACATGTTTGCTGACGGTATCTAAATACACAGTGGTCTGAACTAGATTTTTCAAAAGAGGAAATAATATTGTAGTCAAAAGATTTGGGGTGCTTTGTTTATGTGCTAGGCCTCATTGTTTTGAAGACAAATTTATTCAGCCTTACATAAAGGACTTCACTTAGAACTAAACTAACATTACTTATTTAAGTTTTTGTGGGTGAACTCTTCATTGAAACATCCATTGGTGGTCAGACAGAAGTGTCCCTTAATTTGGACTGCACTCAAGTAAAAGGAACAGAAAGCAGTAGATGACAGAAATGAAAGATTAAAGGAAAAAAAGTAACATTTTGATCTTCACATAAACCAGATTTTATTAGAGAATTAGCTTAAGTAATGAAACATTTTATTTCAAAATGGTAAACACATTTCAATTAACCCCCCAAGGAGACTTTCTTTTTAGCTGAGTGACCAAGCTCTAGTTGTTACCATTGTTCTAACTCTGGATATTTTTATATCTTCAATATCCCCCCAAAGTTCTCGTTTCGGTAGTAGGAAATTTCATCATCTAAAATTGTTATTTTTGTGAAAAATTATTCACCTTTAGAATTTTAATCTTACTCAATGATCCTGTTATTGTTGCATAAGTTAAAGATAACTGTCTCATCAATATTGCACATCATAGCAAAATCAAGCTGAAAAATGTAATTACTGTAATATAGTGTATACCTTCTTCATAGATTCATAGAATGGCTTGGGTTGGAAGGGACCTTAAAGATCATCTAATTCTACCCCTCCTGCCATAGTCAGGGACACCTTCCACTAGACCAGGTTGCTCAAGGCCTCATCCAACCTGGTCTTAAACACCTCCAGGGAGGGGGCATCCATTACCTCCCTGGGCAACCTATTCCATTGTCTCACCACTCTCATTGTAAACAATTTCTTTATAGTATCATGTCTAATTCTTCCCTCCTCAAGCTTCAGTCCATTCCCTTTCATCCTATCATTCCAAGTCCTTGTAAGAAAGTCCGTCCTTAGCTTTCCTGTAGGCCCCCATCAGATATTGGAAGGCTGCTATAAGGTCTCCCCAGAGACTTCTTTTCCCCAGGCTGAATGGCCCCAACTCTCTGAGCCTGTCCCCATAGGATAGGTGCTCCATCTCTCTGATCATCTTCGTGGCCCTCCTCTGGACCTGCTCCAGCAGTTCTATGTCCCTGTATTCTGGGGACACCAAAAATGGATGCAGTACACCAGGTGGGGTCTTACAAAAGCAGATCAGAGGGGGAGAATTGCTTCCCTCATCTCACTGGTGACACTTCTTTTGGTGCAGCCCAGGATATGGTTGGCCTTCTGGGCTGCAAGAGCACATTGCCAGCTCATGCTGAGTTTTTCATCAACCGACACCCCCAAGTCGTTCTCCTCAAGATTTCTCTTGAGCCACTCCTCGCCTAGCCTATATTTGTGCTCGGGACTGCCCTGACTGAAGTGCAGGACCTTTCACTTGGCTTTGTTGAATTTCAAGTGGCTGGCCTGGACCCAATTCTCAAGCCTGTCCAAGTCCCTCTGTATGACATCCTTTCCCTCCAGCATGTCAGCCAGAACACACAGCTTGGTATCATTTGCAAACTTGATGAGAACGTACTCAATTCCACTATCCATATTTCTGACAAAGATGTTAAACAGCACTGATCCCAGTACCAACTCCTGAGGGACACCATTTGTCACTGGTCTCCATTTCTTCTAGAAGAAAATATTATAAAGAGGCAGAGAGGAACATTTCGAAATATTTAATTTATTGTTGGATCAGCTAAAAAATAGCAACAGCTAAAAAATAACATTGAACTCAGAAAATAAATGAAAAAATTAAAACTCCAGGTTTTATAAAGCAAACCTACTTTTTTCTTCAATGGTATTGAAGCAAAATAGAAATTGCAATTTCATGCTGCATGTTTAAGCTCATAATTTATTAAGAAATAAAAGAAATTGATATTTCATACTGTGTCAGATTTCAGATTACTCAGGGATATCTCTAGAGTTTTTATTTGTAATACAATAAATATTCCTACCTATTAAACTTTCTGACTTTTTGTGCAACACTGAATATACATTAGTGGCATCCGTACTTGTTTATAAAATTTTAAGAATATACACTAAAAGAAAAGTTATAAATTGATATATAATTTTCAGAATGAGACTCCACATCTTCAGAAAATGGAATATGAGAGCAGAATCTTAGGTCCACAATGAAAGGTGAAACTATCTTCCTAAAACATAAGAATTTTTTCACAGTTCTGATTTGCTTGAATAAATAACATTACATAGATCTATCTAACAACTATCATGCAAAGAGACTATGCTTCTGCAGTATTTAGCATGAAGGTTAGAACGTCTGACTTTCTGATCTTCAGTCTTGAAATACATAGTGTGATCACTATTTAAAAAAAAATATTGCTTTTAATAAGTTTTCAGTGGTACCTGAAGCATGACATGTCGAGGTGACCTTATTGTGGCCTTCCAGTATCTGAAGGGGGCCTACAAGGAAGCTGGGGAGGGACCTTTTAGGATATCAGGTAGTGATAGGACTAGGGGGAATGGAATAAAACTGGAATTGGGGAGATTCAGACTGGACGTGAGGAAGAAGTTCTTCCCCATGAGAGTGGTGAGAGCCTGGAATGGATTGTCCAAGGAGGTGGTTGAGGCCCCATCCCTGGAGGTGTTTAAGGCCAGGCTGGATGAGGCTCTGGCCAGCCTGATGTAGTGTGAGGTGTCCCTGGCCATGGCAGGGGGGTTGGAAGTAGATGATCCTTGTGGTCCCTTCCAACCCTGACTGATTCTATGATTCTATGATTCTATGTTCCAAGTATTGTAGTAGAGACAAAAATGCTAGCTACACTATCAGTCATTTCACAGCTCCGTGTTGGTAGGTAACCAAGTATTAAGGAGAATTGACTAATTATATCATTTTTTATTTTTAATTTATCTTGATTTCACAGAAAATAACAAGTTCTGTTCCTGTCTACATGTATATAGAAGACAGTGCTGATGACCTGAAACCAGTCTGAAACCTCCTCTGAATTCAGTCACGGATATGCAACAGTCTTAATAAGTATCTCTTCTTTAAACATTTGACTTGAAAACTTTGACTAGGCATAGACATATGAATATACTTTCTCTTTTCCACCACTCCCCCTCTCTCATTATATATATGGGATTGTAAACCTTATATATATATATGGTTATTGAATATAAGGCATTTGATTAATGAAAACAGGGACACAAAGGTACAGACAAATGATCTCGTAACTCTATAGATTAGTTATACTTATTTTATCTAAGACCTCTGAAAGTCTTAAAATGAAATAATAGAAATTGAATTTAAGATGAGACTTAATTTGTGTTTTCACTGCTGTCTAATAATATTTACACATTAGGTCCCTCATGTCTTTGTTCTCCACTTTTAAATAAAATTATTGAATTTATTTTTATGTTTAATTTTTATTTCTTTTTTATGGTTACCAAGATATGGGCTGGCAGATATGATGTAGGACTCTATCAGCATCTGGAGACATACAGGGTGCCACTCAAATAGTATTTGGTATTTACAAGTGAACAATTGAGTGATGGCTCTAAAATGAAAAAAAAAAAAAAAATCAACAGTCCCACCTGATAAATCTGTATGTTTTTGTTCATTTTCATTATTTTCTATTTCATTAAACAGATATATATTTCAGATTTTTCATTGCCCATCAGGGTGAAAAGCAATTCTGAAATATTTGACCTTATGGTGAATGACTGTGGAAGACAAGATTCATTTTGGGATGATTTAGAAATATTAAGGTTTAAATATAATACAAATGTAAATATGTAAATGCAAATACAAATAAATAGAAATATATAAATATAAAGGTAAATATTACAGCAGTTCTCAGAAAACTTGGAAAATGGACTACTAGTTTCAGAACAGAAGACCTGAGGCACAAAGGCAAAAAAGATATTCATTGTACATCATCTGAATACCAGTTGCACTTCTAAAAATGCTTCTGCATTGAAGACTCAGTTTAACATGCCAGGAACAAAACCTTTCACCTTATTAGCCAGTATGTGGCCCATTAGAAAAAAAGTAAAGACATTTTTAGGTAGCTGAAACTGGTGAACTTAGAAGAGATGTTCAGCAGGGAAGATCTCATAGAATCATACAATCATAGAATGGTCTGGGTCAGAAGATACCTCCAAAGATCATCTAGTCTGACCTCCCTGCAGTCAGCAGGGACAGACTCAACTAGACCAGGTTGCCCAGGGCCTCACTGAGCCTTACCTTGAATATCTCCAGGCAAGAGGTCTTAACCACCTCCCTGGGCAAACTGTTCCAGTATTCCATCACCCTCATAGTGAAGAACTTCTTCCTGATATCCAATCTAAACTTGCCCTTCTCTAGTTTGAAGCCATTGTCCCTCATCCTGTCACCACAGGCCCTTGTAAACAGTCTCTCCCCATCCTTCCTGTAGGCCTCCTTCAGGTACCGGAAGGCTGTTGTTAGCTCTCCCCAGAGTCTCCTCTTCTCCAGGCTGAACAACTCCAGCTTCCTCAGACTATCCTCATAGCAGAGATGCTCCAATCCCCTGATCATTTTCATAGCCTTCCTCTGGATCCCTTCCATCAGGTCCATGTCCTTCCTATATTTAGGGCTCCAGACCTGTACACAGTACTCCAGGTGAGGTCTCACCAGAGCAGAATAAAGTGCTGTAACCACCTCTCTGGATCTGCTGACAACGCATTATTTAATTCAGCCCAAGATGCAATTTGCCTTCTGGGCTGCAAGCGCACATTGTCTGCTCATATCCGGCTTTTCATCCATCACCACCTCCAAATCTTTTTCCACAGGGCTGCTTTCTAACACCTCATTCCCTCAGTCTGTATTGATACTGACGATTGTGTCAGACAGCTTAGTAAAATATAGCTGAAGTTTCTAACAGCTCACGCTATCTAGTTCACTCTCTTTTCTTTCTGATCACTGCTTTGACAGCATCTATTGTATTACTGAAGATCCCGTTTTTATTAAATGGCTATGTTGATTTGGAGTAACTGTATGGTATGGCAGACACGCTGGAGGGAAGGGATGGCATCCAGAGGGACCTTGACAGGCTGGAGAGGTGGGCCCATGACAACCTCATGAGGTTCAACAAGACCAAATGCAAGGTCCTGCATCTGGGTTGGGGAAATCCCAAGCACCAATATAGGCTGGGCAGTGACTGGCTTGAGAGCAGCCCTGAAGAAAAGCCCTTGGGGGTGCTGGTAGATGAGAAGCTCAACATGAGCTGTCAATGTGCACTTGCAGCCCAGAAAGCCAATCACATCCTGGGCTGCATCAAACGAAGCATAGCCAGCAGGTCAAGGGAGGTGATTCTCTGCTCTGGGCAGCCTGATCTAGAGTGAGGTGTCCCTGCCCATGGCAAGGGTGTTGGAACTAGATGATCCTTGAGGTGCCTTCCAACCCTAACAATTCTATGATTCTATGATATCTTAGATGCAAAGTGTTGATTTGTGCAATGTCAAGCTGGCCTCAGAGACAGAGAACAGTCTCTTGATTTTTCTTTTCTCCGTCTTTGCAAAGCCTGCCAGCCCTAGATACAATTTCCTGCTAAGCCAGATGGAGTGAGGAATTTGACGAGAATTTTATCCTCACCTGTATCATGTCTTGAACTACTAATTAGTTTTTTACAAGAGGATGCATGCATTTTTCATATGGATGTTTCTTGAAGTCCTGAAGAAGCAACCTCAAGGTTGTTTCCTGAACAGACTCTGAAAATGCTTATCATTTCCAATTAGGTCCATGAGATAGGTTATCTGCAGAGATCACTAGTCTAAGAATTAGCTTGGGGTCATCTTGGGTCACAAATAGTTTTGAATTTCTGGAACATTTACATTACAGAAGCATATTTCTACATAGGAGTCTTACAGGTTTAGAAAGACCTGTGTAAGTTTTTGGAAAGTTAATCCCTACCTAAACATTTTATCCAGATGCCTAAATCCATACACATGTTCAGGCCTTGACCTAAAAAAGAAATTAAAATTAATAAAATCATTGTTCTTCCTATTTCATTTTCTAAATTAATTCACTGCTGAATTGATTCACTGACTGCATCAGCCAAGAGATCCAGCCAAAATTTCTCATGGAATACTTTCCTTTGCAGCTGCAATAATTGAATGGCAGGAAGCATTTCACAGATAATTATGTGGCTGTTAAAAGGAATACAACATTCTAATGTAAGAGACTACAATCTGTTACATGTTGTATCTGATTCCAACATAGAGCAAAAGTACATCAGACATGTTAAAAATGATAGAAAACACCAAGCTGCCATCTTGCCATCAATGCAATATTGGAGTGCTTAATAGCACTGAAGGAATTCACCTTGACATTCTGCATATTTTTAGGGCTAAAGATTTTTTTTTTTTTTGTGGGAACGATAAGAATCAAATTCTTCATAGTTTTTTATTTGTTTGTTTTACAGGAGATTTTACTGGAAGATCTGAGAAGGGCTTTAGGAAGTAAAATACTAAGCTCAACTGACTATTCTTCTGGTTTTTGTAAGTTGTTAGGGGTTTTCTTGTGGTTTTGTTGTGAAATTTTTGTTTGTTTTTGCTTTTATTTTTGTTGGGTTTTTTGGGTTTATGTTTGGGTTTTTTGTATTTTTTTGAGGGCGAATGTTACTGAACCTATTTTAAAGAACAAAATTCATAGATATTCCCCCCACATAGTCTGAAGAGAATTTTCTAACTGAGATGGGTGATGTAACTGTTTCATTTCTTCACTGTTTACTGTATGTGTTTTTTATGTTCATATGCATTTGTGTTCAAAGCATATGGCTGAGTAGCAAAAAAGACAACCACCTGTTGGATAGTATTTTCTGAATTAAGTGGAGCCACTTAGTGGGGACAAGGTATTGATATTTTTCTGAAGTATTTTTCTGAGTATTTTTGGGAAATTAAATAACCAGATGAGTTCAAGGTATTGCTCAAGAAGGACAGAGAAATGCTTGAAAAAGTCCAGCATGGAGCAACAAAGATGATTAAGGCAATGGAACATCTTCCTTATGAGGAAAGGCTGAGGGGGATGTATCTCTAGCTTGGAAAAGAGACTGAGGGTGATGTCATGGTGGGGGTTGGACTAGATGATTTTTCAATGTCCCTTGCAACCTCTAACATTCTGTTATTCTGTGATTGTGAAATTATAGAAAGACTAAGAGTACTGAGAGGAATAGACAGAAGGTAGAAGCTAGTTCTTTTGGGTAGCCATGGGGAAAAAAATAAAATGGAAATCTTCCTGGGGGAAGAACAGCAAGACTGAGAGTTTCTGTATCACAGACTCACAGAATCAACCAGATTGAAAGAGACCTCCAAGATCATGAAGTCCAACCAATCACCCAACCTTAACTAATCAGCTAGACCATGGCACTAAGTGCCTTATCCAGGCTTTTCTTAAACTCCTCCAGGGACGTCGACCCCACCACCTCCCTGGGCAGCCCATTCTAATGGCAAATTAATCTTTCTGTGAAGAACTTTTTTGTAAGATCAAGCCTAAACTTCACCCTACACAGCTCGAGACTGTGTCCTCTTTTTCTGTTGCTGGTTGTCTGGGAGAAGAGACCAACCCCCACCTGGCTACAACAACCCTTCAGGGAGTTGTAGATGGCAGTAAGGTCTCTCCAGAACCTCCTCTTCTCCAGGCTAAACAACCCCAGGTCCCTCAGCCACTCCTCATAGAGCTTGTGCTCTAGACCACTCACAATCTTTGTTGCCTTTCTCTGGACACATTTGAGCAACTAATGATGCAAAACTGGGGGGGTTGGCTGACACCCTGTCAGGCTGTGGAGCCATCCAATGTGACCTGGACAGGCTGGAGAGCTGGGTGCAGGCAAAATTAATGAAGTTTAATAAGGACAAGTGCAAGGTCCTACATCTGGGAAGAAACAACAACAGGCATCAGTACAGGTTAGGGGCTGCCCTGCTGGAAAGCAGCTCCACAGAGAAAGACCTTGGGGTGCTGGTGGACAGCAAGTTCATCACGGAACAACAATGTGCCCTTGTGGCCAAGAGAGCCAATGGGATCCTGGGATGTATCAAGAAAGGTGTGTCCAGCACGTCTAGGGGAGTTCTTCTACCTCTCTACTCTGCCCTGGTGAGACCATACCTGGAATATTGTGTCCAGATTGGGGCTCCCCAGTTCCAGAGAGACAGAGACCTGCTGGAGAGAATCCAATGGAGAGCCACCAGGATGATTAGGGGACTTGAGCATCTCCCCTATGAAGAGAGAGACTGAGATCCCTGGGGCTGTTTAGTCTTGAGAAGAGAAGACTGAGAGGGGATCTGATCAATGTCTATAAATATGTGAGGGGTGGGTGTCAGGAGGAGGGGGCCAGGTGATGGTTCACAGTGATAAGACAAGGAACAATGGTTTCAAATAAGAACATAGAAGATTTTACCTTAACATGAGGCGAAACTTCTTTACAGTGAGGGCGACAGAGCACTGGAACAGGCTACCCAGGGGAGTTGTGGAGTCTCCTTTTCTGGAGACTTTCAAAACCCACCTGGATGTGTTGCTGTGTAGACTACCCTAAGTGATCCTGGTCTGGCAGGGGGGTTGGACCTGATGATCTCTTGAGGTCCCTTCCAACCTCTGATATACTGTGATACTGTGATATACCGTGATACTGTTACTTAACATACCTGACAGATTTCCTGCATTTACATATAATCTATTTTACTTAGCTTAAGTATAACAGTGCAGTTCATCTTAATTTGTAACATTAGTTACTCAGTGGCTGAGGCAAGCAGCTCTGATGCTGGCAGGATCCGTGGCAAAGGACTCCAATGTGGTGCACAGGGCAGTTTCCGAACTGGGGGGAACCTCAAAGGGAGCAGCAGACAGTAGCTTGTGCAACAGCAGCTGGCAGGACCTAGGCAGGGCCAGAAGCAACATTGGCCAAGCCCCCATATATAAAAGAAAGCCTTATTGAACACTAGTGACTAGGAGTGTCATGAATAGGGCATACGCATGGCACGATGCGCCAGCAAGAGCATGGTATGGCAATTTACACATGAAGGTGCACATAAAGGGCGCTGTAGCCTTGCCAGCTTGACCAGGGAGTGATGGTATCTACCAGGTAGAAGGCAGTGTCCACTCTAATCTCAACACCCAAAACAACTGACACACCTGACCAGACAGTGTTCCAATGGTAACATACATCCACCCAGGTGTCAGGCACCTTACATCAGTATCCAGTATCAGTGGTAAGCATACTTGTGGCAGGTGTGCTAAGGTAGAGAAAATCCTCCACTTAGTGACAGAGCTCCAGGAGGAGGTGAGAAGGCTGAAGAGCACCAGGGAGTGTGAAAGAGAAATCGATTACTGAAACCAGATCCTGCCTTCTTTGAGACAGACTAGGCAGGCAGACAGGAGTTATGACACAAAGGATTCCCTATCCTCTCTCTGACTGGATGAGCACAGTGACTTAAGGGATAGGTGGCAGCTGCTGTTGCACATGTTCCTGCCTTGAACAGCAGGCATTGTGTTTCCTGTATGAGGGCTTCACCTTCCAGATGCCCTTGCATAGTAGGTATGAGATTCTGCAGATGGAACTTGAACTAGGACAATGGTTCAGCAGGTATGGAAGTGTCATTCAGGTTATTCAGGCTTACACCTGTCCTGGAGGGACAAACCCCAAAACATGCCCTAAGCCAGACAATGAGTTAAGCACCTGTGAATGTGCAAACCTGGACACTTCCTAGGGTCCAGATGGTCCAGATAAATGTGTAACATGTGTAATTAACCTTGTAACCTTGTGAACTGCGTGTGCCCCGGCCATATTTACTTATGCCCCATCCTATAGGTTCAGTTACCAGGTTTCTCTGTCACCAAAGGGCATTAATTGTCCTGGGGCAGTATTTAAACCAGCCGAGAAGGTAGGCAATTTACCTTGTTCTTACCCAGAAAGCAAGAAGAGCCAAATGTTGCCTTGTTGCAGCTGAAGAGCCTGCCCTAGCAGGCAACCTACACCTGGGCTTTGCACTTGGACCAAGGCACTCCTACAGCCTAGAAACGAAGCATGACAGAGAGGCCCCTTGGCCTCCTCTGAGCCAAGGAATAGCTCCAGATCGTGAACTGGACAAGAGAAAAGAGAGGTCCCCTAGCCCTCTCCAAGGCAAGAGCCGCTTGAATTACAGCTACAGCGTGTGGGAAGATACCGGAGAGAGGAGCAAGCCATGAGTACTTGGCTAATCTGCCACAGAATCCCACCTGTGGGAAACTGCAGATCACAGCACCTTTATTTCCAATCTAAATCTCTGTATTGGAAATTCTCAGATTTGTGCTTAAATCGTTTAAGTGTCTTCACATATGGAATGTAGTACTCACAATCAAATAACAGAACCTGTAAATATGCTTTGTAAATAAGTTACAGTAGTGTTTGAAGATACCTTCACCAAAAATATTAAATTGTAAAAAATATAAAAATATACATTTTTTTATTATAACATCCTGCATCAAAAACACTTCCATGAAGAAAAAAAAAAAAAGACAAGTAATTGTCACAGGAGATTCGCTCCTGAGAGGAGTAGAAGGCCAAATATGAAGACAAGACTCAGTTCTTAGGGAAGTTTGCTGCATCCCTGGGGCCTCGGTTAAAGATGTGAAGAGAAATCTTTCTGGTTTGGTATGGTCCTCAGATTACTATCCACTACTTATTTTTCAGGTAGGCAGCAATGAAGAATTACAAGGACGATTAGGAGAGATTTCAGGGCTTTGGGGCAACTCATTAAGGAATCAGGAGCACAAGTACTGTTCTCCTCTAGCTCTCCAGTTCAGGGAATGATGAGGGAGGAAACAGGAAAATCCAGTGGATCTGTATACAGATTAGTACTACCAGAAGAACTCTGTGGGCTTTAGTCATGGCAGCTGGTTTATATGACATCAGGCTTATTGGTGACAGACAAGGTACACAGGTCTTAAAGTGAAAGAAGCATCTTTACACTGGACTCATTGGAAGGGCTTTAAATTAGATTTGTAGGAGGAAAGGGATAAAACCAGACTCACTAAAAATAAGTCTGGGTACAGCACACTAACGTTTGAGGGACAATGGGTCAGCCATCCCAGTGGAGGGAGAAGATAAAGATCCATGCTGTAGAACAGATACAATGGTATTAATGTAATAGAAACAATGGAAGCACCTGAGAATGTTCATGTAGTAGTTAGGGCTTCTCCCTCTTAAAAAGTAACCCAATGGAAGTGTATCTACACTAATAAGCTGTATTGGGTTTGGCCGAGCTGGAGTTAATTCTCCTCACAGAATCTTTCTAGTGCTGTGTTTTGCAGCAGTAGTTGATAACACAGCAGTGTTTTGGCTCCTGTTGAATAAGTATCCAGGCTGTGTCTTTTCAATGTTTCCCTGCCCCAAGAGTACACTGAGGGGTGGGCAAGATCTTGGGAGGGGACACGGCTGAGCCAGATGACCCAGACTGGCCAGAGAGGTATTCCATGCCATATGATGTCAGCTCAGATATAAGAATGAAGTAAAAGAAGGGAGTGGGGGGGATTTGTCCATGGTGTCCATCCTTCCAAATAACCACCAAACTTAGAGAGCCCTGCTTCCTGAGACCGACCATTGTCCTGCTGACAGGAAGTAGGCACTAACAGCTCTCTCTCTGCTTTTCAATTCTGCACGGTCTATTGCTTTTTTTGCTTATTATTGTTATTAAAATTGTTTCTATCTTATTATTGGCTTTTGTTACATATTTTTTCCCCTCTCCCCCTGTCCATTTAAGAGGGAGAATGATAGAACAGCTTTGGTGGGCATCTGGCCTCCAGGCCAGGGCCAAACCACCACTTAAGCACATCATGGACAACACACAGGAGGAGCTGGAAGCCATTGTGCAGCTGGAAAACTATGATATAGTTGTTATCATAGAAACATGATGTAATGATTTGCACAACTGGTATACTGGATTAGATGATTATGAACTCTTCAGAAGGCACAGGCCAGGAACCAGAGGTGGTGATGTAGCCCTCTTTGTTAGAGAGTGTTTTGATTGGCAGTTAAGGGATTGTTTATGGCTAAGAATCAGGGGGAATACCAACAAGGCTGATAGCATAAAGAGAGTCTGTAATAGATCACCAAATATGGATAAAGAGGCAGACAAAATATTCTATAAACAGCTGGAACAAATCTTACAATCACTACCCCTTATTTTTGTAGAGGACTTTAACATACTAGATGTCTGCTGGAAATACAATATAGCTGAGAGGAAACAGTCCACTAGGGCTTTGCTGGAGTGTGTGGAATAAAACTTGACACAATTGGTGAGGAAGCCAAGTAGGGAAGCTGCCTCTTTGGACCTGTTGTTTGCGAACAGAGAAACGCTGGTGAAACTAGTAAGATCAACAGTGTCTTGACTTGTATCAGGAATAACATGGCCAGAAGGCAAGTAATTTTGCCCCTGTACTCATCACTGTGAGACTGCACCTTGAGTACTGTGTTTGGTTTTGGCTCCTAACTACAAAAAAGTCATTGAGGTACTGAAGCATGTCCAAAGACTGCCAATAAAGCTGTAAAAGGCCTAGAGCACAAGTCTTGTGAGGAACAACTGAGGGAATTGGGGTTGTTTAACCTGGAGAAAAGGAGGCTGAGAAAAGGAGTCTAAGAAAATACCTTATTGCTTTCTACAACTACCTGAAAGGAAGTTCTAGTGAGGTGGGTGTCAGCTTCTTGTCCCAAGCAATAAATGATACAAGAAGAGAAAATGGCCTCAAGTAGTGCCACAGGGTTTTTAGGTTGGACATTAGGAGAAAATTCTTCACTGAGAGTGTTGTCAGGCATTAAAACAGGCTGCCCAGAGAAGTGGTTATATCACCATCCTGGTGATAGTTAAAAAACATGTAGATGCAATGCTTAGGGATGGTTTAGCAGCAGACTTGGTAGTGTTAGGTTAAAGGTTGCATTCAATGATCTTATTCAATGATTCCATGGTTCCATGATTATTAAAAACATATCTACAGAACAGAAAAACATTAATTTAAAAAGAAAACCTATGCTATCTGAATAAATGTCATGATTTCAAGTTCTTTGCTCTCATTGGAAATTGCTATGCATTTCTCATAATATTTATCTGAAGTCAAAACCTTCTGTTAATATGAATAAAAGAAAGCAGATTTAACAGAGATGGTGAGGACACTGAATAATTCCTACATGACTATCAATAGCTGGTTATAAACTGAGGCATTGTGCCTGGTGTTTGAAGTGCCAAACAAGCAATATGAGTAGCTTTAGACCTTGTTTTTGATACAGTAAAGTGATCTGCATTAGGTAACCTTTTTCTTTTCTTTTCTTTTCTTTTCTTTTCTTTTCTTTTCTTTTCTTTTCTTTTCTTTTCTTTTCTTTTCTTTTCTTTTCTTTTCTTTTCTTTTCTTTTCTTTTCTTTTCTTTTCTTTTCTTTTCTTTTCTTTTCTTTTCTTTTCTTTTCTTTTCTTTTCTTTTCTTTTCTTTTCTTTTCTTTTCTTTTCTTTTCTTTTTTCTTCTTCATGTAGTGATAAGGCTGTTCTTAGTGAATTCTGAAATTCCTCTATTTACTACAATTTCATAATACGTGTCTATTTTTCTTAGTATAAAATTACATGATGGTAATCTCTCGAAACTGGACTACGTTCTTCAGGAGGATAAAAGTCATCTTGGTAACTGAACCTAGTGAAAAATCACAGCAACCTGCTTATCTGCTGTCATATTTTTTTGACATAAGGTGATACAATTATGCTCTCTAATTTGCCTGTTTAAGATCTTGATATTGCTGAATTTTTGTAAATAACTCAAGACTCAGGCTTTTGTCACCCTCCCCGTAGATGGGGTTACTTATAATAAAATCCTAAGTCTCCTTTCTCTGAGCTGGTTCAAAACACACTTAGTGTGTTGAACTTCAAGGCTTCCTATTAAAATATTGTGGAAATAATGAAGGCTTTATTGAAAACATTAGGTATAACCCTGTTTTTTTCCTCCCGGGAAGTTTTTTCTTTCAGGTTTAGCACTGACTCAATAGTCTTTACTTTTCACAAATTTGGAACTATCCTTGTCAAGGACTTGTAAAAAAAAAAACAAACATTTGGACTACCTCATGACTGAGGTCTAGAGCTTGGAGAGCTTTTAATTTCTACCAAAACACCCAGGGCTTCTTCTCATTTAGTTTTAAAAGCCACCAGTATTGCATCTTCATGAACTAGTTGTATTAGGCTCCCCTTCTCACAGTGGAGGTTCATAGTCAGTATCAGAATTCAAATGGATAGTCAGTTGTAGTAGTATATTTTATGACTAGTCATCTCTAGAAGTACCAATCCATAAAGTTAATCTGAATAATTATGTCAAACATAAAGTGAACACTATGGTTACCTGGATAAAGAAACTGCATTCCAAGACCTTTTAGAAACACCTGAGACTGGAGTATACCAGGCACCCCGGGACATAAGTTTTCCCATATCTTTGCCTGAAACTCTATTTCTTTGACTCTGACTCTACTAGAAACAAGGAGATGCTGGGTGGTTGCTCAGCACAGTTGACATTCTCACTTTATAGTAGCAATAAAACTGATAAGAATGTCAACTGCACTGCAAATCTCCAGAACAGATGGAATAGAAGACATTAAAAAAAAAAAAAAAAAAGAGTCAATATTTTGACACTTTTCCAATATTTTTGATTTTCAATTTTGTTTTTTTTTTTTGGGGGGGGGGGGGGGGGGGAGGAGGGAGCAATGCATGAAGATATTTGTGTTTAATTTAAAGAAAATCCAGACTAAACATAAACTAATATTCATATTGAGAATCTTGATTGTTATTCAAATTCTGTAAAATCACTAATTCAAATTCCAGAGTTCCTCAGTTTAAGTATCAATACTAGTTTTCTGTTGAAATAGTTTTAAATAAAAAATATTATCAAAGCTATAACTATAGTAAACATTTAGGGATTTATTCGAATGTATTTTTTTTCTGAAGAATTACTGGAATTTGCTTACTTTTATTTGTTTATTTGTTTTGATGTGTCTGATTACAAGAGCTATTTTTGACTCATGTATAGTACTATTCCAGCAGCACACAGCACTCAGTTTTCTTAAACTGCAAAATGTGAAATAAAAGAGAAACAATATCTTTAATTTTGTATGAAGTAGAGAAGAAAGATTAATGTATGTTGTCTAATTGAAGTAGAGAAGGCCAAATCAGCAATTCCATTTCCTTTGTGTCACTGGCAGTAAAGTAACATAGCCTTAAATCAATGCATATGAAAGGGAAAGATCGTACTGCAGTTTACACAAACATTCTGCTACAGAGACACAATGGGCAGTTAGAAACATTGAGCACCATTCTTTTTATCTTTATTTCATCCAACTGACAACGCAATCACAAGTCTTTCAGTTAGGGCATACATTGCACTTGTGAAAATTCTTGAGTGTCTTGGTAAACTGGGAATGTTCACAGTGTGAGCTGGCATTAAGCGCTAAGTGAAAGGACATTTTTTCAAAGGCTCAGTTTTTCAAAGAATGTAAGTCAAGTTTTTCAAAGAACTAACCAAAATATGTTAATTTTGCTAATCTCTACACACAAATAAGCTGTAAAGTCAAGAGAATGAAAGCCAGAAGGAAATTCTGGGTATCATCAAATCTCATCTCAACCTGTTTGAACAATGTATGAAGGCACAGTTAGACAAGCTGATGAAACTAATAGGAAATAGCTCTCTTTGTGAAATGGTGTGGTTGCCTGTCACAGTATCACAGGAATTTTCTGTCAGAAGGAACTCTGGAGATCTAGTGCAGCACCTCTGCTAAGAGGAGGATGAGTTACAAGCAGGTTACTAAGGGCTGTGTTCAAATTTAGATATTGATATTTCCTTGGAAACTTGGTCCAGTGTGTGACAGTAAAAGCTTTTCCTTATGCTTACATGGAATTTCTTTTATATCAGTTTGTGTCTTCTCGTTCAGTCACTGAATAACAAACAAAGTCTGACTCTACTTTCTTTACTCCTCCCCATCAGATACTTATTCACATTAATAAGATTTCCCCAAGACTTCTTTTCTCTATGCTGAACAGTCCCTCCTCTCTCAGCCTCTCCTCACATATCAGATGCTTAAGCATTTAATGATCTTTGTGACTTTTTGTAGGACTTACTCAAGTATGCCCCATGTCTTTTTTTTCTGAAGAGCTCAGACTTGGACCCAGCTCTCCAGATGTGGCCTTGCCAATGCTAAGTTAAGGGGAAGAATCAACTCCCACAACCTTTTCTCGGTGGTTTTCCTAATGGAGCCTGGGAACTTGTTGGCTTTGTTTGATGCAATGGATCATAGCTGGTTTATATTCAATCGACTGTCCATCAGGATCCCCAGGTTCTCTGAGAAGCTGCTTTCCAGCTGTTCATCCCCAGTGTGTACTCACGCATGGACTTATTCCTTCCCAGGTGCAGAACTTTGCATTTCCCTTTGACAAATTTTTGAGATTACTGTTGGCCTGTTTCTTCAACCTGCACAGGTTCCTCTGAACAGTAGAACAACCATCTTGTTTATCAATCACTTCTACAAGATTTGCATTAGGTGTAAACTTTCTGAGAGCACACTCTGTCCAAACATCTTTCATTAAGAAATAAGTAAAATGCTATTGACAGTGGTATCAATCCTGATACACAATCTGGTGACTGGTCTCCAACTAGTGTTTGATCCATTGATCAGAAACTTTTGAGTCCAGTATTTCAAGAAGTTTTCAGTTCATCTCACTGTCCATTTGTCTAAGCCAACTCTACTTTAGATGCATTGTCATAGCAACATGGCAATGTATTAGTATAGTTAAGCCTATTATGAGCTTCTGCTAAGACTGAGTCATCTCCTCTCTGAAAAAGTTCTGTATCAAACACAAATCTTATATCCAAGTAGGCACCTACACAGAGATTATCTGAATCTATAGGCTACAAAGATCTTTTCCATCTTTGTCTTTCTTGCATTGTTTGTCTCCAGAATCTCATTTTGTAAAGCATAACATTTAGTTATTCAGCCTGGTTCTGTTGTGAAGATGCTATTAATGTATGAATTATTAAATTTGAATTATGAAAATTATTTTTTATTGATTATTAACATTATTAATAACCGATTAATCACTTTTATATATGTTGATTCTAGTGCAGGGTTGTGAAAATATATTCCATAACTGGTTTAGTATATACAATTTAACCCAATTAGAATATTTACAGAATCAATTTCTAATTAAAGGAATGAAGGGTGCAGTTCTGCTGGTTGTCCACCAGATGACGACTCAACAAGATGCTTGATGGCTTTAACTATGTACACAGAGATATACTATGCTATCAAGAGGCAATTCAAGTTGGAATATCATGCGGCTAGGCGCAGGTGCTTTGAACTGAATGTTACTGAGTGTTACACATGCGAAAAGATACACTGTGTCTTTGTAGTGAAGCAAACTGCTGGGTTGCGCTGGCTGGCTTCTCTCTACCTGCCCGGGGCTGGGCAGGGGAAGGCTCCCGGGGCTGAGGCTGCAGCTGAGTTGCTGGCGGGCTGCAGGGGGACTTTCCTCTGGATGGTGACTTTCTTTCTCCTCCCGCCTCTGCGGGCTCTCTCTCTCTCTCTCCCTCTCTCTGGGCTAGTCCCTCCCACTCCAGACTAAAGCTTACCCTCAGGGTTCCAGTCCTCTTGAAGACACGACTAGGCTTACGATGCTGGCTTTAGTAGATTCAGCAAAGGTATTGCCTTTGCTGGTTCCTCAGGCAGCTCAGGGTGCTGGCTTCTTCTCCATGTTGTAGAGGCCTCTAATATGCTTGCGTGGGGGAGTGATAAGACTTACAGGCAATGAGCTTAAGCGCTGCGAGCTTACAAGGCTCAAGCAAAGCGAGAGAAAGCAAAGGGAGAGAATAAATTGTAAACAAAGGGGAGTAATACAGATTTCTCGAGGCTGGATCTGGCCAGTGGGCACACTTGTCAACAACCTGCTTTAACCTATAGAACGGGTGAAGCTAGAATTATGCCCTGAAATGGAAAGGGCACAAGCATGCCATGCGATGGGTGCATGCAGTTGTTTACCCTTTAGGAGACAGGTTGGCACCTGGGCCTTTGTCCCCCACTCCAGGAAGGAAAGTGGAAGGGAGGACTTGCCAAAACATGTTGCTGGTATTTGGGGGCATAATTCTGGGCATAGGGTGCCTTCACCACAGGTTCCTATGTCTGCAGCTGTAGTTTAGATACCAGTGACTTCATACTCATTCCCAGATAGTTTGTACAGTCTGATCTTTTCCATACTCACACCTTTCTGACTTTGTCTTCCATTGAAATCACTAGCATGTCAGTGTTTGATCAGTCTGAGACTAAAGAGGCTTTTTCTAGATTAATTCTACCAGCCTAATTTTAAAGCTCCTCCATTTTTCATTATTTTATTTGGATAGTCTTTTATTTCCTTATTTAAATAAAGTATTTATAAAATTGCATCATTATTTATCAATTTATATTACTTTATATTTATAATTCTAAAAAAAATTCTATCAATACTATTTACTAACCTTGGTAACACTTCATACACATCAAAGAGAAAAAAAATAAAAAAGCTTGCATTCAGTTCTTAAAGATAAATCGTTTAAATTACTAGGACAGGAACAAACAATAAGTGATCTACTAAAGCCTGAACAGATGAAGTTAGATAAACAAAACGTCATCTACCAAATTATTTAAAAATGAGAAAATAAATAAAATAAAATGGGAAAACTGCAGGTATTGCAATCAAAACTTACTTATTCAATTTCTTTGGTTCATACAGAAGAATTTAGTGTTTGGAATCTCTCTACACTGAGGTGTGTTCAGAATGTGTCTCTTTGGAGCTTCCATTAGGATTGTACTGTATATATCACTTATTTTTTTCATTCTAAGCCCTTTCAAAAAAATCAAATGGCAAATATTGCCATTTTATACACTGATTCTTGGATCTCTGTTAACTCAAAATATTTTAGAATATGACAATACCACTCTTTTTTTTTTTTTTTTTATTATAAAATGCAAAGCTGTTACCACAGCCTTGTTTTTATTTTCTTCATTCCACACATAACATCTTCCTTGCTCTTTAGGATAAAAATTTTAGCTTTCGTTGAGGAATCCAACACAAGGAAAATGTGAAATGTCCTAGATTCAGACATTTCCCTTTCTTCATTTTCACTGAAGTTACATCTCCCTACCTGACTGCCTAAGGCTTGTCTACCACAAAGTTCATTTTTTTAATCAAGCTGTACAAGGGGTAAAATTCCCATGAGAGTTTTGGTCTGGTGCGATGGTTTGAAATTGTCTTTTTAATTTTTCCTTGCAAAGTTCAAAACAGAGAAAGTGAAAGAGTGTAAATAAGTCACTATTGGGTGTAAGAAGGCAAAATACTGATTGTTCTAAACACTTCCATTGGATAGATAGAAATGTTTAAGAACTATTACCCAAAACAAAGTGGGGCACTCTGCACATTCTGCGTTCTGCAGTGGGGGCAGTTGCTGGGCTGTCTGGCTGCTGTTTCTTCTTCTCTTCTGGCTGAAGATAACACACTGACCTTGGCAGCTAAGTTAACAACTTTCTGCTTAACTAACTCTGCTTCTCTGTTCAGGGGGGTCTGGGGGAAGCTCCTGGGAGAGAGAGGTCCCTTTGGGAGGGTCCCCTTGGGGGGAAGCAAAGGGAGATCGGTTGTGCTTTTCTGTTGATTGTATATATTTGTAAATGTTGTGAATTTTGTATATTTGTACATATTCATTGCATTTCATCGTAGATTTAGACTCTGCTTGTAAATACAGCCTTCATTTGCTTCCAGACTGGGCTAGCCTGGTTACTTGTTGGTTGGGGGGGGATTTCAGCTCACACCGACACATCTTTTATTTTTGGAGCTCCAACACGGGGCTCGATTGCTTGTATGATTTATTTCTGCTCAGATTAGGAAGCAAAATGAAGCTGTTTTGGATTCTGAGTCATTCTATTTCATCTATTATCAGTGCAATTGTCTACAGATGGGCTGTTACCTGCATGATAGACAAGATTGTGAGATATGTGGCATATAAGTCATTTCTTTGGGTTAAGAACAAGTTACTGAATGTTGGTGAATTCTATTGTGGTCTTATTGGGCTAAGAAGCTATGGTAACTCAACTATGGATCTGCGAGCAGACACATTTGAGTTTGTTACTCCTCTTACAGATACAGAGGTTCTTTGGTACCTTAGACATCTTGTGTTAATCTTAATTTTGTTGCTTCTTGGAATAATCATATGGCTACTGATAGCACTGTGTCAAGAAAGATATGAGGCTACTTGCTCTTCCAACTCTGCTGTGAACGTGGAAACCAATCCAGTAAATTTGGTGGCCACTGTAAGCAGAAAGCGTAAAGGAGCTGCAGGAGGAGATGCAGATGCTGCAGGAGATGGTGCAGATGGAGATGAGGGTCCTTCTACTCAGGGTCCCTCTGTTAAGAAAGATCCTTCTGGTGAGGAAGAGGGGGTTAGCCTTAAAACTCTGGCAGACCTCTTGAGACCCCACATGGATGATGGAGATGTAGGTCAGGATGTAGACCCTGGTAGATTAGCAACTGCTGGCAGAGCCTCTGAACTCAAGGAAATTCAACGGAGGATTACAATAGGATTATGGGGACAGCGACCTCAGGATGATGATGATGATGATGAGGAGGATGACATACAGTCAGCTAATGCACCCAGACAGGAAATTAGACATGTGAGGAAGGATTACATCAGAGGAGATAACGAGCCAGTCCTGTCTTGGCTAGCCAGGTGTTTTGATATGGGAGCCCCAGCATTGGTGGTAGGCGACAAGTTGGCCTCTCAGTTGGGGATGCTCTCAAAGGATACAGGCATAGACAGGCATCTAGGCAAGTGCATTGGTAAAGTTTCTCTGTGGGCACGCCTCCTACTGGCAGTCTCGCTGAGGTACCCCAGCAGAGATGATTTACCATGGAACCCTAAGCCTTGGACCACAATAGCTGAGGGAATCAAGCATCTGAGAGAATTTGCTGTGAGAGAAATAATGTATGGAGATCATAAGACTCTGAATCCTGATGAAATTCCTGTTGGAACAGGCCTTACCAAAAAGCTCATTAAGCTTGCTCCTCCTAATTATGCTACTATTCTGGCAAGCAGAATTGTGGCAAGAAATTATGGTGGAGCACCTCCTACTGTTGGCCATTTCACTGACCAAATGAGGCAATTGGAGGATAGTCTTGCACGTACTTCTTTGGTTTCAGCCATTGAAACTTTGTCTGGAGAAATAAAGAATTGCATGAAAGAGCTGAAGGAGGAATTTAAAACCTCCATATCCAACTTGATGAAGGGGGATGATTCTGATTCCTCTTCCTCCAGATGGATACAAGTTTCAGCTGTTAGGAACAGACGTGCTCCAAGAAGGCCATTCCAGAATAGGTCAAACCAAAACAGACAGCAGAAGCAATCACGTGGCAGTATCAGGATAACTCTGTGTGATCAGTTTGGTGAGAACATGAACAGATGGGATGGTCAACCAACTTCTGATCTTTTCAAGAGGTTACGGGAGCTGCAGAGGGGCAGATCCCGAGGTAGCAATACCAGGAGGGTAGCTGTCGCTTCCTCAGTTTCCCAGAACAACTCTGATAGCTCCAACAGTGATCCTAATTCTGGTGCTGGACGTTGTGCCAGCTGTACATGTGGAGGTAATCCCCACAACTAGGGGTGCCCTGCCTTCCGCCAGGGGGAGGTAAGGGATAATGGAGATAACAGAATCTATTGGGATGTGTACATCCAGTGGCCTGGCACTTCAAAATTTCAGAAGTACAGGGCCTTGGTTGACACAGGAGCTCAGTGCACCATAATACCATCAAATTATCAAGGGGGAGAATCTATAACTATTCAGGGAGTCACTGGTGGATCTCAAGAGTTGTTTAAGATAGAGGTTGACATAAGTTTAACTGGGAAGCAGTGGAAGAAACATACTATTGTAACAGGTCCTAATGCACCTTGTATTTTGGGAATTGACTTTCTGAGAGAAGGGCGTTTTAAAGACCCTAAGGGTTACAAATGGGCTTTTGGAATAGCAACTGTAGAAATTGATGGAGGAAAATTGAAGTTGTGCATTAGACCTGAGCTTTCAGATGAATCTGCAGTTGTGGGACAACATGAGATAGAGGATGTAAAGCTGCCGGTTGCTTCTCAAACTGTGCATCACAGACAATACAGAACCAACCGTGACTCTTTGGTGCCCATTCAAAACTTGATTTGTCAGCTGGAGAGTCAGAAGGTCATCAGCAAAACTCATTCACCTTTCAACAGTCCAATCTGGCCTGTGAGAAAGCAGAATGGAGAGTGGCGTCTGACAGTTGATTTCCGTGCCTTGAATGAAGTAACTCCACCCATGAGTGCAGCTGTACCAGACATGATGGAACTCCAATATGAGCTGGAATCCAAGCAGGCCAAATGGTATGTTACCATAGACATTGCTAATGCTTTCTTCTCTATTCCCATAGCAGAGGAATGCAGGCCTCAGTTTGCTTTCACCTGGAGAGGCATTCAGTACACATTCAATCATTTCCCCAGGGGTGGATTCACAGTTCAACCATCTGCCATGCAGTGATCCATGATGCTTTGGAGAAAGGTGGAGCTCCAGAACACATTCAGTTCATCGATGACATCATCGTCTGGGGTGAGACTGCTGAAGAAGTCTTCGAGAAAGGTAACAAAATCATTGACATTCTCTTGCAAGCTGGTTTTGCTATCAAGCGAGACAAGGTGAAAGGACCTGCCAGAGAAATCCAGTTTCTGGGAGTGCGGTGGCAAGACGGTCGCCGTCACATCCCAATGGATGTGATAAACAGAGTCTCCACCATGGCAAATCCCATCAACAAGAAAGAAACTCTGCATTTCTTAGGCATAGTGGGATTTTGGAGACTGCACATTCCTGGATACAGTCAGATTGTGAAACCTCTCTATGATGTGACTCGAAAGAGAAACAGTTTCCAATGGGGTCCTGAGCAACAAGCAGCCTTTGACCAGATAAAGCAAGAGGTAGTCAAAACGATGGGTCTGGGACCTGTCCGAACTGGTCCAGACATTAAGGACATTCTGTGCACGGCTGCGAGTGACAATGGTCCAACCTGGTGCTTATGGCAAAGAGCTCCAGGGGAGACACGAGGACGTCCTCTTGGTTTCTGGGGTCGTGGCTACAAGAGGTTCAGAGGCAAACTACACTCCAACAGAGAAAGAGATTTTAGCTGCTTATGAAGGAGTGAAAGCTGCTTCTGAAGTGATTGGAACTGAGTCACAACTTCTTCTAGCTCCTAGATTGCCAGTTCTGAATTGGATGTTCAAAGGCAAAGGTTCTTCACCACATCATGCAACAGATGCTACCTGGTCTAAGTGGATGGCTCTGATAACACAGAGAGCTCGAATGGGAAATCTCGAAAGGCCTGGTTTGGTGGAGGTGATCACAAACTGGCCAGAAGGCACAAGCTGTGCTAAACCTCCAGAGGAGAGAGTAACTCGTGCTGAGGAAGCTCCTCCTTACAGTGATCTGTCTGATGATGAAAAGAGATATGCTTTGTTCACAGACGGTTCCTGTCGTCTTGTTGGGAACAAGCGGAGATGGAAATCTGCAGTGTGGAGTCCAACGCGCAGAGTTGCAGAAGCGAGAGATGGAGAAGGAGAATCCAGTCAATTCGCAGAGGTAAAAGCTGTCCAGCTAGCTCTTAACATAGCTGAACGTGAGAGATGGCCAAAGCTTTATCTCTACACCGACTCGTGGCTGGTAGCCAATGCCTTGTGGGGTTGGCTGAAAGACTGGAAGAAGAATGGCTGGCAGAGGAAAGGAAAGCCAATCTGGGCTGCAGATCTGTGGCAAGACATTGCTGCTCGCATTGAGAGAATCCCAGTGAAAGTGAGACACATCGATGCTCACATTCCTAAGAGCAAAGCTACTGAGGAACAACAACACGACCATCAGGCAGATCTAGCTGCAAGAGTTTCCCAGGTGGACACAAACTCTGATCCTGATCCTGATCTTGACTGGAAACACCGAGGTGAGCTGTTCTTAGCTCGGTGGGCCTATGACTCGTCAGGACATGAAGGCAGAGATGCAACCTACCGATGGGCTTGTGACAGATCCATTGACATTTCCATGGATGCTATCACACAAGTCATCCATGACTGTGACATTTGTGCTGCTATTAAGCAGGCAAAGCGGATTAAGCCCTTGTGTTATGGTGACCGATGGTCCAAGTACAAGTATGGTGAAGCCTGGCAGATTGACTACATCACTCTACCTCGTTCTCCATCTGGTAAGCAGTATGTGCTGACTATGGTAGAGGCAAGCACTGGATGGCTGGAAACTTATCCAGTTCCTCATGCAACTGCACGTAACACCATTCTTGGTCTGGAGAGACAAATCCTGTGGAGACATGGAACTCCAGAGAGGATTGAGTCAGACAACGGAACTCATTTCAAGAACAATCTTGTAAAAAACTGGGCCAAAGAGCACGGCATCGAGTGGATATTCCACATTCCCTACTATGCACCAGCTGCAGGGAAGATCGAACGCTACAACGGTTTGCTGAAAACCACTCTCAAAGCCATGGGGGGTGGATCTTTGAAAAACTGGGAGAAACATTTAGCACAAGCAACCTGGTTGGTGAATAGTAGAGGTTCAGTGAATCGAGCTGGACCTGCCCAATCAGATTTGTTGCGAAAGGAGGAAGGTGATAGAGTTCCTGTTATCAGAGAAAAGAATCTGTTAGGCAAAACTGTTTGGGTATTTTCTCCTTCAGGAGAGGCCAAACCTGTCCGAGGGGTGGTTTCTGCTGAAGGTCCTGGTCACACCTATTGGGTGATGCAAGAAAATGGTGAAAGTTCAGTGTATTCCACAAAGAAATCTAACTTTGGCTGAGAGAGGTTAAATTCAGAGTGTTGCGCAGATACAGCATCGCGCCCAAGAGGAGAGTTCATGAGATCTACGGTGCACGAACCCTGAGAGCCCTGAGTCACCTGAGAGTCCCTGTTCCTTTCTTCGCTCCATCTATGAGGAAACAAGCTGTTTGCTGTTTTTCCTGTGATTTGACTCTTTTGAATCATCTACATCTGAGATAGCCGGAATGGACTATGATCTTTATTCACCTAGTGTTGTAGATATTATTTTAGATTAGATAAATGATAGTAGCAGCCAATGGAATTGTTTAGAAGGGGTGGACTGTGATGGTTTGAAATTGTCGTTTTAATTTTTCCTTGCAAAGTTCAAAACAGAGAAAGTGAAAGAATGTAAATAAGTCACTATTGGGTGTAAGAAGGCAAAATACTGATTGTTCTAAACACTTCCATTGGATAGATAGAAATGTTTAAGAACTATTACCCAAAACAAAGTAGGCATTCTGCACATTCTGCGTTCGGCAGTGGGGGCAGTTGCTGGGCTGTCTGGCTGCTGTTTCTTCTTCTCTTCTGGCTGAAGATAACACACTGACCTTGGCAGCTAAGTTAACAACTTTCTGCTTAACTAACTCTGCTTCTCTGTTCAGGGGGGTCTGGGGGGAAGCTCCTGGGAGAGGAGAGGTCCCTTCGGGAGGGTCCCCTCTGGGGGGAAGCAAAGGGAGATCGGTTGTGCTTTTCTGTTGATTGTATATATTTGTAAATGTTGTGAATTTTGTATATTTGTACATATTCATTGCATTTCATCGTAGATTGTAGACTCTGCTTGTAAATACAGCCTTCATTTGCTTCCAGACTGGGCTAGCCTTGTTACTTGTTGGTGGGGGGGGAATTTCAACTCACACTGACACAGTCTGGGAACATTTCTTTTGGGCTTCTTCTTCCTGGATCTCTCCTTTCCACTTTACAACTGAATTCTTTAGTTGTAAAGACTAAGACTAAGGAAGGGGCTATATTTTCAAAAGTCTGTTGGCAGATGTAAGACATCAATTATTTTCTATTTCTTGTTCCATTTATGTAATTTCAGAAGACTCTAGAAATCTGTTTTTAAGCATTGACTGTGGTGTTACAGAGAAATAATTTATAATGAACTCTGAAGTAAACTGTAAAGGGTAACATGAACATCAAAACACATCTGAAAACTCTTAGAAGATTGTCTAGTCACTGGCACTCTGCTCTGAAGAGCAGTCACTCCCAGCACTATTAATCTTTTCTCACCTGATTACACAATGCTCTTTTTTTTTATATATATAATGATATCCATGGATCTTCTGTTCAGGCAGTAGGTTTTGTTTTTTGGTTTGGTTTGTTTTTTTCATTTTCTTTTCCTCAATAGTGATGATGCAGTCTCCTGAATCTGAAAAGTGTAGGCTTTAGTTTATCTATCCTCTAACAGATGGTGTGTCCAGAATCTTCAAGCTGCTATTTAAGTTGTGATTTCTAAATCTGCCAAAATTTGTCTTTTCAAAACTTGTTGTGTGAGGTGTCTTCTTGTTTTAACAATTTATTAAAAGACTCATTGAAATCTTTACTGAGTTGCTACTAGCAACTGACAAGGCACTTCATCAGAACACTTAGAACCTTTTTGCACAAATTACAGTGGCTCTGTCTCTACTGTCTTAAAGTATTTGGCATGTTTCAATTCTTTTTTTTTTTAACTGAATTTTTTCCTTTCCATTTTTTTTGACGTTACTCCTTTTATTTTATTAATGCTGTTGTAATTTTGACTCTATTCATTTTCCTCCATATAACTTACTCATGGTTGTAATAAAAGAGTCATCAATGACACCATTAAGCTGCAAATCCATCTCCACTTTGTCATACAGTAAACAGTCAAAATTATTGTATATTAACATGTTTTTCCTTAGAATATGGAACCTTTTCTTTTTCTGTATGTCATCCTTTTTCATATTTATATTTTCTTTTTATGAAATGCCTGTATTATAAGCAAAGCCTTACCTTTTTCAAGGATATTGGTGAAAATATTGTCTTCCAGACTTTATATCAAGTTTTATGACATCTTCACGTTTGAATTCTGTTTTCATAGCCATCATTTTAAGAATATATTTGGCATATTTTATGTGGTTGTATATTTTTACATTCCTCAAAACTAAGTATTTCAACTATAAATATCATATATTTTAGGTTTTCTTGTATGTTTGCATATAAAATCTCTAACAGAAATTAGTTCAACTGCAGACATTTCTCTTTCCTGTGTCATCTTCAAAATGACACAAAATTATCCATTTTTGTCCTTGGTACATTGTAATTTTCAAATATTTCTACTGATATTAACCAGAGAAGACTCTGTTTTCTGTCTGTTCAGTTGCTTTTAATAGATTGCATCATTTCTGTTTATTCAAATTTCTCAGCTTCACAGGACTCAACACACATCCAGAAAAGAAAAAAAACAGTCAAAAATGTTTTTAGTGTCCATCAGCAGTGACTTGCTTGTATCTAAAATTTTGCTGAGTTGGAATCAGACACTATCTTCAATGCAGTTATTTTCTCCATGTGGCCATGCTTTTTGGCGGCTGTTGCAACTCTGCAGTACCTACTTTTAACGTACAAGGTTGATGTCAGCAAAACAATGATTTAAGGTCTGTCCATGAATACTTACGCTGCCACAGAGCTGTAATTTAAGCACAACATAAAGAGAATCACTGGTTTACCTCAATTTCTTTGTTAAGCTTGCCTCTAGAGATACTGATTATTTTGGGTCTGACAGAACGTGACTATTTTCTTTACTTAAATTTTTTTTTTTTTTTTTAATTTTCATACATTTGTCAATTGTAATTTGGTCTTCCTACATAGTTAATTTCAGCCTTACTGGCTTATTTCAAATGTTTGTCACAGCTCAGGAATGTATGCACCACCTAGTACAAATAGTAAAAGAGGGGATAATGAGGAGAAGAGGAAAAGAAAGATGGGTAGAGATTCTGCCCATCTACTTCTGCTCTGGTAAGATCTGCTGTGGTAAGAGTCCTGAGGGAATTGGCTGATGCAGTTACCAAGCCACTCTCCATGATATATGAAAAGTCCCAGCAGTCAGGGGAAGTTCCTGGAGGCTGGAGGAAGGGAAACAGTACAACCATTTTTAAGAAGAACCCAGGGAACTGTTGACTTATCAGCCTCATCTTGCTTCCTGGGAAGATCATGGAACAGATCTCCCTAGAAGCACTAATAAGGCATATGGAGGACAGGGAGGTGCTTTGACACAGCCAGAATGGGCAAGTCCTGCCTGATCAATCTAATGGCTGCCTACAATGGAGGGACTGCATCAGCTGCCAAGGGTAGGGCAATGGATGGCATCTATCTGGACTTATGTAAGGGATTTGGCACAGTTCCTCACAACCTCCTCCGCTTGAGGCTGGAGAAAAACAGATGTGATGGGTGTACTGTATGGTGGATACGGAATTATCTGGATTGTTGCATCCAGAGTGTAGTGGTCAATGGCTTGATGTCCAGATGGAGATGAGTGACAAGTGGTGTCCCTCAGGGGTCTGTATTAGGACAGGTGTTGTTTAATATCCTCACCAATGATACAGACAATGGGATCAAGTGCACCCTCAGCAAGTTTGCAGTTGACACCAAGCTGAGTGATGCAGTTAATATGCCAGAGGGACAGGTTGTCACCCTGAGGGAACTGGATAAGCTTGAGAGTTGGGTCCATGTGAACTTCATGAGATTCACCAAGGCCAAATGCAAGGTCCTGAACTTCCTACCAGTACAGGCTAGGGAAAGATCTGACAAGGAGCAGCCCTTTGGAAAAGGACTTGGGGATATTGGAGGTCAAAAAGCTGGACGTAATCCAGCAATGTGCACGTGCAGTCCAGAAGGCAAATCTCATCCTGGGCTGCATCAAAAGAAGTGTGAGTAGCAGATAAAGAGAGGTCATTCTGCCACTTTACTCTGCTCTGGTGTCTTGAAGGGACAAGCCCTAAAACATCTGACGTCCAGGTAGTCCAGCTAACTGTAACACACGTGTGAACTGTGTGTGCCCCTGGCCATGTTTGGACATGCTCCATTCTGTAGGTTAAGCTATCAGGTTTCTCTGTTACCAATGGACATCAATTGTCTTCAGACAATATTTAAACCAGACAAGATAGTAGGCGATTTTCCTTGTTCTTATCAAGAAAGCAACAAGAGCTGAGTGCTGCTGAAGTTGCAGCTGAAAAGCTTGTCCTAGAAGGCAAACTACAACTGGACCAAAGCAACCAATACTCTGAGAGCCCTGCACTGGAGGCAGAAAGGGGAAAAGACCTGAGAGAACCGAATCCCAGAAGAGCTGCACTGCTGCAGCCCGAAGTATTCAACGTTCTTAGAGCCCTGTGCTGGCGTGTCTGAGAGAAGAGAAGCTGGCCGTCACAGACTGCAAGCTGACTGAAGCTCTGAGAGCCCTGAACCAGAGTACCTGAGAGGAGATAGGCCCTCTCTGAGCCAAGAAAAAAGCCACAGGCCATGAACTGGGAAGAAAACACTTCAATTATAGTTCTGAGAGCCCTGCGGCAGAGCGCACATGAGGAGAGAAGCCCCTGAGCCCTCTCTGAGCCAAGAACCAATTGAATTGTAGTTACAGCATCTGGAAAGATAGTGGACAAAATAAGTACCTGCCTAATTTGTGGTAAAATCTTTCTTGTGGGAAACCACAGATCGTGGCAACTGAATTTCCAATTTGAATCACTGTGTTGGAAATTCTCAGATTTGTGCTTAAATCACTTAACTGTCTTCATATTCCTTGTATAACAGAGCCTGAAAATATACTTTGTAAATAACTTACGGCAGTGTCTGAAGATACCACCACCAGAACAGTAAATATAAAATTTATTTATATTTTATTACGTCTGGTGAGACCTCACCTGGAGTATTGTGTGAAGCTCTGTGACCCTCAACACAAGACGGACGTGGACTTGGATGAAGAGGGTCCAGAGGAGGGCCACAAAAATGGTCAAAGGACAGGAATACCTCTTCTATAAAGACAGATTGCAAACGCTGGGGTTGTTCATTCTGTTTTTTGTTATGAGGGTGATGGAACATTGGAACAGGTTGCCCCGGGAGGTGGTGAAAGTCCCATCCCTGGAGATATCCATGGTCAAACTTTATGGGGCTCTGAGCGATGTGATCTACTTGGAGATGTCCCTGATTACTGCAGAGGGGTTGGAGTAGATGACCTTTAAAGGTCCTTTACAACCCAGTGCATTGTGTTAATCTATGGCTCTTATCTAAGGAAAAGTAACATTATAATTTTATATTAAATAATGTTTCTAGCCAGGAAATATATAAGGAAATAGTTTGAATAGTAAATTTTTGTTACAAGATCACAAATGAAATGGATTATAACCAGCTGAAATTACTTTCTAGGAGATTCAATAAATAACAAAAGCTATGGCTATGTGAAAAGGAGTTATTGCAGAAACAAAACACTGCAAGCATACACACATACATACACATACATCCTGACTCCACTCAACTCAAAAAATTGGCAGAAAAATTCTTTTTACATAAGAGGTCTAGAAAGTAAATCGACCAAGGGTAACAAGAAAGCATAGAAAAATAAGAATGTGGAAAGCACTTAAATGATGAATGTATGGCTTTTCTGAGGATGTTTAGTAAGATTAACTTGAGCATCACAATAACAAGCTAAAACAGGGAGTGAGTTGGTTAAAGAGCAAATTACTGGGCTACATGTATGGGTCTGTTGAAATTTGTTTTCAAGTATTTTTGAAGTCTCTAGTTCCAAAATGTTGGCAGTTATTAATAAATTCTGTCAAAAGCATAATGCCTTTTTTCTTTAATAACCAGTGATTGTTATGTCTTGACTTTGTTAAACCCTTTGATGCATTTATTTGTCCTACTGTCATTTTCAGATTTGTTTTGTTTTCAATTAATAGCAATTAATAATTCAAGTTGAACTTGACTACCTCTTCCCAGTGTATACGTATTGTAATATCTGAAGCTTTTGATGACATTTTTAATTTCAGAAGCAGAAAATTATGTTCTTAAACTTTAATTAAAATATCTTTTAGTTTCTTTGTTTTAAACACTGACTAGAAATGTTTTTGACATTTAAAAACATTTGCAAAGGATACATTTGCAAACGTACTACAGATACTACTCTGTAGTATCAATGTTTTAATTCCTCTCAAAAGAGACAAGAACAATACTTTCTGCTTGAATTGAACAAATTCTTTTAAAAAGGCACAGTTTCTGTGGCTGCAGGGGACCCAGATAAATGCCAAGAACTGGGAAGATTTCATTTCAGTAAGAACAAAACTATTGTTTCTCTATTGAGGATCAGGTAATACAGGAGTCTTTTCAGAATTGTTGATCATGATAGCTGCCAAACTACGATACTAATTTTTCACTCAGTTTGACATGTAAATGAAAAGATATGTAGCAAAGAGAAAATCCATGCAGGGCAAGTGCATAATTGGTCAGGAAAAGTGTCCTTCAAATAGTTATCAGTAACATACTCCAAAACTTGAAGTTTATTCACTGTCATATCTCACAGGAATCTGTCTTATTTCCAGTCTTGTTCACTAAGTTATAATTCTTTAAATGATGAAAAAGAAAATTGTAAGCACTTTGCGTGGCCAGACTATAATGGAAAAAAAATACAGATGAATAAATTAATACTTCTAAAATATAAATGAAAAAAAAATTGTTGGAGAAAAAAAAAGAAAAAAAGAGACTCCCTTATAATATTGTCTTACAATCTATACTCAATGAATAAAATGCCCAAGTAGCTGTGTACACGTTGGCCTATATATGTCAAGAGGCACCTAACAGAAGTGGTATTGTTCCCTAAAGCCAAATAATCGCATCAGTGAGATGAGACATCCAGCTTGCATGAGTTATACCATTCATTTAGATGAAGAAGAATGAGAAACATAAGATAATAAACTTTGGAAAAAATTCAGAAACAACAAAAACCCAAAAGAACTGAACTTCAAAATTAGTTACACACTTGTTTATAGAGCAATTGTACATAAAGTAACCTGAAAGCTCCTCAAACTTTTCAACACTCTCAGAAATGTGCTGGTTTTGCAAAAAAGAGAGAAAAAATATCTGGAAATACTAATGTAAGCATTGCCTGAAAGACATGGGGGATGTTATGACACTCTTCTGGAATGGTGTGGTCATTAATGGGCATTCCTGGTTCAGAGATGAATGCACACTGAAGAGCGATCCCTTATTTCATTATGCTTGTATGGCTTTTACGGACAGTCCTAAACACAGTTCTCATGTTGCCAAATTACATGGTGTGATACAGATCTAATCCAAAAACTTTGTTACTACATTGGATTTCAGTATGAATGAGCTAATTAGCCTAATTTCTCAAGTGTATTGCTATGATGTCAGCAAAAGAAGTTTTGAGCCAGCTTGGACACTTGAGTCTATTCTTCTGGCATAATACAGTATTTCCAGAGGGACTGGAAGTAAAAGGCAATAAACATACTAAGAACAAAATTCAGAATTTTTGAAAACAAATGGAAGAAAATAAAATGTTTCAGTAAATTTCCCCTCAAGTGTCAGAGAATCACAGAACGGTAGGGGTTTGAAAGGACCTCTGGAGATCATTGTGCAAGTTCAACAGAGTCTGCTTCCCTCCAACACAGAAGTAAGGGGAAGTGATACACAAAAAACTACAGGTTGAAACAAAGACTTGACAAAAAAAGAGTTTAATATGTATGAGATAATATAATACACAATTACCTTAGCCTATTCGCAGAAAAGCACAGCAAAATGCCGAAGTATCAGCAGAAGCCAGCCACCAAGACCCCAGCCCCTGACCCCAAACCCACCCCAGCCCAGGGGAAGAGCCCCATATCCCCAGACCTGGAAAATTAAATCTGAACTTCAAATCTCAGAATACTTTGCACCAGCTAGAACTTTCATTTTGAAGCAGGCATGACAGCATCACGGTATGAATATCAACAGCAAATTCACCTCATGACATTATCTAGTCCAACTCCCAGGTTCACCTAGATCAGGTATCAATAATGTTTTCTTTCAAACTAATTTCATTAGATGAAGAAAAACAAAAGTGAAAAGAATATGATTTTACAAATACTATTTTAAGGATCATTTTGTTACTTTCTTAATGGGTGAAGTGTACTACAAACTTGTGTCAAAGGAGTTCTTTTCTCCCTAGTATTTCTCTGAGGGGATTAAAATGTGATTCACTGACATGTCCTAAGTGACTTCTAAGTAACATGTCCTAAGCTACTTCTTAATATTTGTTAACACATAAAATACAACAGCTAGTTATAGCACAATAGTAGGTGTTATACTTGCAAACAGTCAGTTTCAAAGTAAAGAAAAAATGTTTTAGCTTTCTCTACTTCCCAAAAATACCAGGTGAAAATCTTTTCAACTTGTTCACTTTTCCCTTGATTTAAGCAACAAATATGTTATGCTATCCAGCTTTGTTCTTTTACAAATATTGACTTCATTCCATGGTTTCTTCTAGTTACATTAATCAATGAAGAACAGCTAGATCACCTCAAAAGACTTGTTTTTATACAAGATGTTACTTCATCTAGCTCTCAGTTGCCATTTCTTAATGTCAAAGCATTTCATCCTAGTGTTACTCACGATTTGTTGGGTTTGGAGTTTTTTTTTTGTGGGGGGTCAATTTAACTTACATATGTTCTAAGAATTAGATTAGTGAAATATTAATTGTATTAGGCTTCTCAATCACATAAAATTATATTTTTATTCCATGGGAAGACAATACATTTTAAAGACTTATTTGAATAAAAGAAAAAAAGAAAGATAAAGGTCTGGAATAATGTCTGGGCTGAATCAGAGTGCAATCCAGAATAGTCAGTATCTCAGTGGTACATGGTGTGGCAGTTTAGGCTGGGTGCCCCCTGCCACTGCTGCATGAGATACACCTCTGGTGTCCTGGGTGCCCACCCACAGGGGTGGACACAGGAAACGACGTATTTCTACCCATAAATCCTGCACCCTATAAGGCCATCTGCAAAGTCATTCTCTTCCTCTTTCTTCCCTCTCTGCTCCCACGGGAGACGTCCTCTCTTATCGGGTAATGCCGGGGGAGTATCCTCAAGGCCTCTTAGGCCTGTCTAGGCCTAATGCCAGGAGGAGAATGGAGGGGGGGGCAGTCTCAGACCTGGCCAGCCTGAGACTTGCCTAGCAGCGGGAGGGGGAAGAAAGAGCCCTGGGGGGTTTGGGTTTACCCTCAGGTGGGAAGAAGGGAAGGATTGGGAAGCTTTGGGAATACTGTGAGGGGTTCTGTACGCTTTGGGATACTCTTTGTCACTATGCTTTGTAGCTTGTAGTTCTCTGTAGCTTCACCAATTGCTTTTTCCATTTAAACTTTCCATCACTCTCCAATCCATTTGTGTGAGTCTCATTCTTTTGTCCCTTTCGGGGCAAGAGAGGATCTGTGTCTGGCCCCAAACCAGCACACATGGCCATTAACCTGATGGCCTCAGGAACATATTAGATGAATGAATTAAATATATAGGTGTGATTCCTTCCTCATTTCTAGCCAAATTAATTTAAAATCCATCCATTAATATTTTTCTGCAGTAGAATTGAAGTAGATTTCATGAAAGTTTCTCCATGACATGCCTGTCACTTAAAATCAAGAAAAGATTAGAAAACAGATATATATATTTGACCCTTAAAATGTATTAAAGAATGTAGTACTTCATTAGCTCAGTGATTTTTGAGGGTCATTGTACGGAAATTGTACTTAGGATAGCAATTGAAAAAAAACAACCAACCAACCAACCAAAAAAACCCCACCACAAAACTCAAACAATATCGGACATCCCCCTTTAATATTTTGTAGAGTGTACATACTTAAAAGGAATTATTTTGAAATTCAGTTTATTTTCATTCCCTTTTGACTTACTATGTGTGTTGCTAATTTAGGTTTCACATAATGCCATCATGGCCACAGAAAACTGTACTTCTTTTAACCTTTCATCTTGTCTAACTGTGATATTTTAATCTTTTAATCAATTCCTTTAAATAGCCTGTCACTTCAAAGACTGAGGTCCAGTGTTTATATGTTTATAGTTTAATACCAGGATTGTGCAAAGGCATATTTTACATTCATCTATCATTGTGGTTTTAGCTGTTCAGGGCAGAACAGGGTGTATGGAAGCTGACATCCTTTTTTTCTTCTTGGTGTTAAGTATAAGAATTGGAAGAGAAGTCACTTTATATTCATATAAAATGGTCTTCAACATAATGACTTTTTTAAAAAAGCTTTATTTCCACAAGAGATAAATGCTCAGAACTAGACTTGTATACAAAGGAAATTATATTGTTCGATTTTCAGAGATATGGTAAAGCTAAAGACAATTTGCTTACATTAATGTAAAATTTGAGTAAGCAAAGAGGTGCCTAAGGAGGAGTAGGAGTAGTGTAACTCACAGAGAACTTGTATGGAACTAAAAAAAAAAAAAAAAAATGCATAATTTATTTTATTTAGAAAATACACAAAAATATAGAGAATAATGGACTTAAAATTGGATTTTTTTAATTAGTATAATGGCAAGTGGTATTAAGTATAAACATGAACTCCAGATAGCAGAGGCAAATTTGCAAAAGCAGATGTCTGATGTAGGATTTGTGTTCAGTATCTGGAAATCCCCTCAGCGTCCTAAACAAATGTTGTAGTTTCACTGGAACAGAATTATAGGCCAGCCGTGGTCTGCAAGTCGTTAACAGTTTCCACTCAACCAGGGCAACCAGCCTGAATTGGCTCATAGGTGTATCCCATACTTAAAAAATCTCACTCATTATAAAGAGGGTAATTTTTTGGGGGAACAACAGCAAATTGGTGTTGCTTTAGATGAGTTAAAGTATCCTAGATATTTTTTCAGCTACCACTGCTGTAGGTTTCTTAAATTCTATTCAACTCCTCTATGTAGACAACCAAGCTAAGCACTAGGTATTTAAACACAAGTATGTACATGTGAACTAAAAAAGGGATCCAGCTACCTAGCCTCAGTGTTATCTGTCATTTTATGTACCATGGAATAACCTAGCATTGCTGTTCTACCAAGATGAAAGTCTTTTACAGTCCCAGAGTCACATCAGTCAGGTACATGTAGGAGATATCTCAGTGACATGAACCAGCATAAATTTAATCAATGAAGCACATCTCAAGGTGTCCAAGTTATTTGTTTAGTAGAAAGTAATTTTCAGTTGTCTAAGATGGAGCATTTACTCTTCTTTGACATGCCCTGGTATATCCCATTTAATTTCCAAATACAGGAAAGCATGGATTTTTGGTTATCAGCATTTTACAGGCATCTTGACTACTCAAGAGCATATCACTTACTAGTATATATGTCTATTTTCTAGGAACTGAATCACATCACCTGACATTGTATTTGAACACTGAATTTATATCTAAAACCTTATTTCAGTGGCCAGATATTGGGCATCCAGAACACTTAGAATGGATGCATGAATTCTAGCTACAATTGTGATGAATTTCACTACCAGAACCAAACCATTGAGACTATCTACTAGATATAAGGTAATGTATTTAAGAAAGTTTAAATAATGTTTTACATTCCTACACTTCTTCTGAAAAGGGTTTGTTTATGCTTCTTATTTTAATTAGTTAAATGATAAACACATCTGGTTATTAAAAGAAGGCAGAATATTCATCAATGCATCAGGGTTTTATTTCCAAATATTTATACTATGAATGGAATCCAGAGAGGAAGTACTTTAAAAGAAATGGATATTTTTAATTAATCTTTTAAAAGTAAAATATTAAGATAGAAGTGTTCTTGACTGCTAATTCCATGTGCTTTCTAGCTTGGTACTCACTTTCTTGAGCTAGTAGATACAGTGCTTAGTAAGGTTTTTACATAGTTGAAATAAAATTGAATTTGTTAAAGGAGTTGATTTATTATGATATCTTTTTTTTTTAAATACTCTATTAATGAATAAAGAAAAGGGATTAAAATGTAATTTATGGTATTTTTTTCAGATCTATTTTAGTGCACAACATTAGTAATTACTTGATTAAAATCAAAACTGACACGTTGATAATATTTTAATTAGCAATACTTCTATGACCTGCTGGGAGGTGGCATGCTAATTTTGGCTTCAAGTTTGGGAGACTGGGTGGGAAGCAGATGGAGCTAACTTGTACAGTGGTTTCCCTCTTGCCTTGCATTTTTATGATCTGTGGTAAAATGAAGGGCTGGAAAAGGAGGCATAAATTCTCGTTCTGTTCTCAGAAAATCATGATGAAATTATAATTTTGGCTAGTTAATTTACCTTGGCATTTACAGCACAGCATATGTCTATAAAACACCTATTCTATTTAATGGATATATTGATAAGAATGATCATAGAATTGTTAAATTGGAAGGGACCTTTAAAGGTTATCTAATCAAACATTACATGCAAAGAGTAGGAACTTATTCATCCAGATAATTTGTTTCAGATCCCTGTCTGGTCCGGATGGTAACTGGATTTTTGACAAGGCAAAGCCTGGCAAATTGATTAAATTGGATAAAGGAAAGTGCTACATACTCATCATGTTAGAAACAACTACTGGATGGCTATAAACATACTCTGAAAACCATGCCTCTACCCAAAATGCCATGTTAGGACTTGGAAGGAAAATTTTGTGGTGACATAGTACCTTAGAATTAGTTAAATCAGGCAATGGGATTCATTTCACTCAGAACTTGTCGTCTCTTTGATGCATATTTGTTTGGTGTTTCCTACCAAACCTGGAGGTAACAGTCCCCTCAAGACTCATGTGTACACAAATGAACATTTTTATGTGTTATCCTAAACCTTCAGATCCTTTCTGAGTGTTGTCTGTATTGGTGTCACTCTAGTAACATCTGAAATACTTTGGGTTTGCTTACCTCTTTATTTTTTCTACTGAAAGATTTTGATTCTCTGTAATCTCCCTTTTCCAAGGATTTTAATGTTTTAACAAAAGTATGTTTTTTTATTTCTTTTAAAATTGTTTTTCAATATTTGCATTTTTAAGGTTTGTCAGGTCTTTAAAATTGCTCCTTCGATTTTAGTTAGTTTTGGAGGTTTTTTGTTTTTCTTTTTCTTTTTTTTTTGAGAATTCGCCATTTCAACAAAGCAGTCCTTTTTGCCTAAAATAACAGTGCATAATACAAAAATCAAAATTGATATGCTTATTTGACGAATCTGCTAGTAATTTCCTGGTTTCTGGTGTTAGCATGTGGATTTGATTCAGTGTTGCATTATAGGATTCCGATACTCCTAACAAAAAGATATCACACTGTGTTCCATTTTACACTCTTTTTAAGAAAACTATTATTTATCTTACTAAAATATTAAAAGAAAAAACATAAGCTACCAACAAAATTAACATTAAGACTGTAAACGAACCATATACAATTTGAACACTAATTTAATATTTTGCTTTTTATGATCTTAAATTAGTAATTACTATTTATAAGAATAAAATATTATAGCAAAGAAATGGATAAATATAGTAGAACAGTTTATTACTGGAATAGTTATTAAACTAATATTTTGTACTAGAACTTACTGTTATGTACAAAACAGTGAAAGTGCAAAGTAAACTCTAAAATATTGTACTGGGCTTGGCTAGCATCTATTCATCCCCAGGATACTGGGGATTATTGCAATCTAGGTACAGGACCTTGTACATAGTTTTATTGCATTTCATGAGTTTCACATATGCCTGATCCTGAATTCTGCCAAGGTACCTCTGGATGGTATCCTTCCCTCAAGTGAATCAAATATTCAGCTTAACTTGGTGTTGTCCCCAGACTTGCTGAGGGCACACTCAATCCCACTGCCTCTGTCATAAACAAGACACTGAACAGTGCTGTTGCTAGTATGGACCCCTGAGGACACCACTTGTTTCTGATCTCCATTTGGATATTATGTCATTGACTGCAACTCTCTGAATATGGCCATCCCTCCAATTCCTTCTACATCAAATAGTCCACCAGTCAAATCCACATCTCTTCAATATACAGACCATAACATTCTGTGGGGATGTGTCAAAGGCCTTACAGATATCAAGGTCAATGACATGAGTTCCTCTTTTCTTATCTACTGACACACCCCTTTGTAGTTGGCCACCAGATAAGGTAAGATAAGGTAAGATAAGGTTAGATAAGGTAAAATTTACCTCTGATTAAGTCACATTGTCATGTCTAAATCACCTGCTCATTATAGCTTCTAAGGTCAGATTTGTTTCATGATCTGACTAGGCACAGAGGTAAAGCTGACTGTTCCTGTTTTAGGCTCAGGACTTTCACTGGTCTGCTTTAGGTATCTGAAGGTGTTAAAGATTTCTCTGAAAATCTGGCAGAAGTGACAAAGAATTTACGGGAGACCTGCATCCTGGAATGGGCAGCTGGAAACTAAGTAGGGAAGAAAAAGGCTCATAAAACTGTGTGTTAAAATATATTATGAGTAGGTAACTAGCTTCCACCATGGTTATTTAGAGATCCTCTAGCTGTCTAAATCCCACTATAGCCAGTGAAGATTTTTTTCAGTACACTCAGTGGAGTTTGAGTAATTTTTCAGCTGACCAAACACTGATGAATATTTTTAGGGTAAATTGAATAGCCTTCTAGATTTCATTAACTCCAGTGGGAACTTTTGACACTTCACTTGCAGGCAAACTCACAGCTTTAGGAATTAAATTGTATGTATGTATAATCTAGTGTTGAAGCTTCTTTCTGACTCATAAGTAGCATGTCTTTGTGTAATGAAGTTTGCTTTAATTACAGCCCACTTTTTATTAATCAAAATGATACTTTATCCCCAAAATGTTTCTGCACATTAAAATTAATTTACATTTAAATCATATAAAAAAACTGGCTGTATCAGTTTTCTGTGTCAACCACTGTTAAATTACTAGATTATTACAAACTATCTGCCTTACTTTAAATGACTTAGGTGAATGTCTTTAAAAGAGGTTTTTGTATGAAATCTTTAATGATTCAATCTCTTTCTATTTTTAGTCAGGGGTAGGGTAATTATATTACTGATATGCATGGCTTTATAGGTCCTTGAGCCAATTATGGTACTTGCCTTGACCAGTAGGTTTTTCCCCTCAAATCCATCATTGTTTCCAAGGTAAATTATCAAGGTATTGAGAAATCTTTACTTAGTATCTCACTTTCTTCCATTCTTATTTTCTTCCTCCTTTCTCTTCTCATCTCTCAATTTCTCCTTCATGCTTCTTTTTCTCTTTCCCTTTCTCTTATCCAAAAGACAAGAAACACACTTGCAGTGTGTAATTGTGATTTTAAGGAAAGTAATGAAGATCTGGGAATGAACTACACTTGTTAGTTGCATCCTACAGCTATGATGAGTTAAAATGCGTCAGCTGTGCAGCTTTTCTACAGATGATGTCTTTTGAATCTTTGTATAATACCCATTTTCAGAGTTTATAACCGCAGTGAGAGTTGATCAAAATTAGTCTGGTATAATAGCTCTTAGCTTTAAACTATGCATAAGGGAATCTATGCCAGAAATATTTCTTCACATGATGCTTAAGGTTACACAGTGTCTGCATTTGATCTAAGACATAATTAAGGAGAAAATGCTGACAGAAATAAAGTTTACATCCCATGAACTAAAGCAGAAAAAACAACATGTAGGAGAAGCTGAAATGCTAGTGTTTGGGAAGGAGAATACACAATGATCAAAACATGTCACCTGACTGTATACTTAAAAGACCAATACAGAGTGGGGAAGCAAACAGAACCAAACATCAACAGAGAAATAACCCACCACCAACAATATAAAAGCTTCAATATCATCAACTGGTCAATAATGAAGTTTCTTTCTCAATTTTTTTTTGTTTTGTTTTGTTTGTGAATGCTTGTATTAGAAGTTCACAGCAAATTGGAAGGGGAAAACCTGTTCAGGAGGCAGGTTAAGCATATAGGATGTATCTGTAAATGCATATGCATGTATCTGAGTTTATCCTTCAGTGCTGAAACCTTAACACTACACAATTTTGGACAGATGGAGGAAAGCAACCTACTCTCTCACCTGTACAGAGCATCTGTTTCCTTGTTTAGACTTTTTTTTCCCCCATGAGGGCTATTCCAGAGTCACAGCTGATTTCAAAATTGCTGAATTGCTGGCTTCTGCACCAAAAATGTAGTGTAACATGCTTCTGAAGTCCAGGGGGAACCAGACAGTCTTGTGTTGTCTGTTATGATGAATAAAATCCAAACCAGGGACAAATCCCTGACTCTGAAATCTAAGGTGATACAGATTCACTTGCATTCCCATTATTTAGGGTAGTAACCAAAATAGCACATTCAAACTACAGATATAGTTAGAATGGCTCAAAGTAGAGGTATAGAAAATATGTAGTGCTCAAACAATGTTCAAACTTCTCCTTTGGCTATCTTCAGATATATGGATATAATGTCAATCACTTCTGTAGTCTTACTGAAAAGAAAACAATTATTAGAGATTTTACCATGCACATAAATAATAGCGTCTGGAATGACTTGGTAGGCAATTGCAAATGAGAAATTACATAATTTGTGTTTGTGGTTGTTTTGTTTGTTTGTGATTTCTTTCTTCCCCCCCCCCCCCCCCCTATATATAACAATATACATATGTGGCAATTTACAATTTTTCCAATGTACATAAACACATACACAGAATTACACACACAGAGATACACATAGAGTGTGTATACAACTCTACTTGTATATTTTTTATTTTCTTAAAAAGCTGTAGCTGGACAGAAGTTATGTAGACTCCATTTTTTTGTGCCCTGATGAAGTCCTCTAGTGGGACAGATGAGAAGGAGAAGGTTTCTTTCCTACTTGAAAATACTAACTGGGGATGTGCATCTAAAGAACCCTTCTGGAGTAGTGAGTACAGAAGGAAAAAGAAATAACACTGTTGGGATGAAGTAGCATATAGTGTCACAGAGGGGAACTTCTGCTTCTGAATTTCAGACAGCATTTCAACAAATGTTGATGGCTGTCACATGTGCAGTGGTAAGATCCACTGTCAGTCTTCTCTTTTCCAGGCTAAACTGCCCCAGATCTCTCAGCCTGTCCTCATAAGAGAGATGACCCAGTCCCTTCATCCTCCTTGTGGCCCTCTGTTAGTAGTAGTTCCCTGTCCCTGTTGAACTGGGGAGCCCAGAACTGGACACAATACTCCAGGTGCAACCTAACCAGAGAAGAGTAGAGGGGGATAAGAACCTCCCTTGTCCTGCTGGCCACACTCTTAATACATCTCAGAACACTACTGGCCTTCCTGGCCTTGATGGCAGGTTGCTGGCTCATGGTGAACTTGCTGTCCACCAGGACTCTGTAGAGCTGCTTTCCAGTAGGTCAACCCCTAATCTGTACTGGTGCATGGAGTTATTTCTCCCCAATGCAGGACTCTACACTTGCCCTTTTTGAACTTCATGAGGTTCACCTCTGTCCAGCTCTCCATCCTGTCCAGGTCTCACTGAATTGCAGCACAGGCTTCTGGTGTGTCAGACCCTCCAACAAGTTATGTATCATCAGCAAACTCCTGAGTACATTTTTTCTTCATCCAAGTCATTGATGAATATGTTGAACAAGACTGGACCAAGTACTGTACCCTGGGGAACACCACTAGCCACAGGCCTCCAACTAGACCCTGTTTCGTTGATCACAACCCTCTGTGATGTCATTCAGTCAGTTCTCAATCTACCTCATTGCCCACTCATCTAATTCACAATTGCTAGGCTTCCCTGTGAGGATGTCGTGAGAGACAGTGTCAAAAGGTTTGCTGGACTCAAGGGAGACAACATCAACTGCTCTCACCTCATCTACCCAGCTGATCACACCATCATAGAGGGTTATAAGATTGGTCAAGCATGACTTCCCCTTTGTGAATCTATGCTGATCATTTATGATAAACTTTTCCTCCATGTGCTGACAGATGACCTCCAGAATGAGCTGTTACACCACCTTTCCAGGGATGGAGGTAAGACTGATTGGCCTGTAGTTTCCTGAGTCAGCCTTCTCCCCCTTTTTGAAGGTTGGAGTTATATTGTCTTTGCTCCAGTCCTCAGGCAGCTCCCTTGTTCTCCATGACCTTTCAAAAATAATGGAGGATAGCTTAGTAATAACCTTGTCCAGCTTGTGGGTGCATCCCATGGATTTGTGAGTGTCCAGCTTGTCCAGGTGATCTCTAATCCAGTCTTCTTTGACTAAGGGAGAGTGTTTCTTCCTCCAGACTTTCTCTGTTATCTCCAGGAACTGAAATCCCCCAGGGCCAGTCTTAGAAGTAAAGACTGAAGCAAAGGCGGCATTCAGTACCTCTGCCTTCTCTGTGTCCTCTGTCACCAGGTCACCCACCTAATTTATCATCTGTTTCACATTTTGCCTGGTGTTTCCTTTCCTGATGATGTACTTGAAGAAGCCTTTCTTGTTATTTTTTACATCCTTTGCTACATTTAATTCCAAGATGGCCTTTGATTTCCTTATTGCACACCTACATACTCTACCTACATACATGAGAAGAGATTCCATTGTTAGGATTTGTTTTTCAAGAGGAAATCATACTATCAAAATCATAGACACTTGCTACTGTGATGGAAGAAACCTGTAATAGTTTTTAAATGTTTAGTGATAGAGATATTAGTGAATGTTCTCATGTGACTTAGGTATAGGTGATCCTGCTCTGGCAGGGGACTTGGACTAGATAATCTTTTGAGATCTCTTCCAGCCCCTAATATTCTGTGATTCTGTGGGTTGATGTTATTTGAACCCAAGTCTTTAACACTCTTAATATTCTTTAATACTTTTAATACTCTTTTATACTGCAGTACCCAGAATTAAACACAGTACTCAAGTGGCAGCCTCACCAGTCCTAAGTACAGTGAGACAATTGCTTCTCTAGTCCTGCTGGCCACACTATTCCTGATACAAGCCAGGATGCCTTTGGCCACCTGGTCACACTGCTGGCTCATGTTCAGCCTGCTGTTGATCGACACTCCCAGGTCCCTTTCTGCTGAGCAGCTTTTCAGCCACTCAACCCCAAGCCTATAGCTTTGCATAGGGTTGTTGAAACTGAAGTGCAGGACTCAGTACTTAACCTTGTCGGAGCCCATAAGACTGGACTCAGCCTAAGTCTGTCTGAAGATCCTTCCTAAGCTCTAACAGGTCAACACTGCCACCTAACTTGGTGTCATTTGCAAATGTACTGAGGGTGCTCTCGGTGTCCTTGTCAAGAGCAATGATAAAGATATTAAATAGAAGCAGCGCTAGTGCTGAGCCCTGGGGAACACCACTCCATTCATGAGCACTCTCTGGGCCTGGATATCCAGCTAGTCTTTGATCCAGCAGAATGTATGACTGTACAGACCTTGGGCAGCTGCTTTCTCCAAGAGAGTGCTCTGGGGAATGGTATCAAAGGTTTTACTGAAGTCCAGGTAAGAAACATCCACAGCCTTTCTCTCATCCATCAAATGGGTCACCTTGTCATAGAAGGAGATGAAGTTCATAAGGCAGGACTTGAAAATTGCACTAATTAGACAGCTTTAAACTCAGTCTTTAATGCATCTACATACCTTGAATTTGTTATTTGCCAACTTGATATTCTGATTATATTTGATTACCATAAGTTGGTTTCACCTACCAGTTCTGTTATGAGGCTTCTTAAAGCATGACATGATTTTTTTTTATGTCAGTATAGGCCATTACAATTAAACCAAATTCTTAACCCAAGTTATTAATTGTTTTAAATAAGTCTGTTCATTATAAAATCAAGTATATGTACCCAAAGCCTAGTGATGAGTTCATTTTAGTATTTTTATGACCTGAAGGAACAAGTCAGAGGAAAAAGATTATTCTTTGCATGATGAGTGAAGAAAGCTATATCCGTGACAGATCTAAGGTCCATGTGTACTTACCAAAATCCTCAGTGTAAAAATTAAAATCAATCAGACATTTAGCTGAGGAACTGCAAATGAGTGTCTCATATTTAGGGGAAAGCAAATTGCTTAGAAAAAAAAATAACAAAATGAAATGTTTAAACTTGATCCTGAAAGTTTTGACCACAGTGACTACAGCATTTACTTATGAGACCATTAAAATACTTTCTTATCCCTGTTTACTTCAGTGAGAAAATTCTATACATTAAGATCTGGTCACAGAATTTTGATGTATTCACATAATCTGTAGGCTTTAAGATGTCATTAACTAAAATGAAAATGATCCTTTAGTCTTTCCTAGCTCATAAATTGCAAAAAAATCTCACTGAAGTTTATATACTTCCATGAAAGAGAAGGAATCACTGAAATCTGCAAAGACTTCCTAACAAATGTATCAATCCACTTAAACTAAAGGTTTCAGCAATGCTTCAGGATAGGATTTAAATGAGTCTTACGTTATAGCTTTTTATCTGAGTTTAATCAAATTATACAGTCTTTGACTTTAAAAAGAACAATAAGGCTCATTGAGTAGTGTGGTATATAAACTCATCTCCCAGGTATGTGTTTCCTATGCATCTGCCCAGCCTGCTATCACTTATTCATAGTGGCCGGCCAGTTTTCTGGCCATACCCTTAGCTCCTTCATAACTGTTCGAGGACGATTCATAGTATCTGAAGTATGTTTTTATTAACAAGAAACTCATTTGTACCGTTCTTTTCTACAAGTCACCAAATTCCAAGGAGGTGTAGGACTATGTAAGACTCTATCTCTGTTTCAAATTAGTAAAAAGCTTTACAGTAGTAGAGAGGCAGATAACAAAAATAGAAGAGGCAAAGTTTATGAAAGCTAGCTTTAATGGAACAAATGAACAAATAAAAGAAATAAAAAATTCATAAATACATAGCTGATTGCAGAAAAAGCATGTTCTTCCAATTGGCTTTTTTTTTTTTTTTTTTTTTTTGTAAACAATTTTAAGCTTCTTTCTATCATTATAATTCCAAAATGAGTAAACAAGCATTAAAAAGATTTTAAATTTTAGTCATAACATTTGTCATTTTAATAACAATAGAACTAAAACTAGGCTTCGTATGCATTTCAGTTATATACCTTCCACAGTGTTCAGCAACGAACATGCTTTCCCTCCATTGCTTGAAAAATCCCTTTAAAATTTGTCAGAAATTGCTTAGGTACAGAAGTTATTTATGTGAGGGGGAGGAGAAGTATAGGAAACTAACATGTAGTTACAAGCATCCAAGCAAAAGTATTGCTCATTCATAAGTCTCATTAAATTAAATAAATAAGTGAAACAAACAAACAAAAAATCCATACAAAATTACCCTCCAAAACTCACAACAGGTTGCAGTGACATATCTCTACTTACTATCTTAGCACTTCATGCAAAGGGTGCTAAATTATCCTGCTCTACATTGGTCAGTGTGAGTATTAAAAGAGAAGCTTGATGATGTCAGAATTAAGAAGAAATAAATACATTTTTTGTATGATTTATTGATCTGTTAATAACTTATTCTACTCATTTAATCTTATCACAGATGAGAAAATGCTAGGAAATTGTCACCTGGTACATAAAGGAACAAGAGTAGCTCTGTGAGTTTGTTTTCTTGCAGAAATATTCTTTTTTTATTAGGTACATAACTTGGGTCCTTCTCCAAGTCTAAAACAGTTTAAGTTAATTCCCATATGAAAAGTTGCCTGAGAATACAGGCTGAGAGGATTAGCTGAGTGAAATGAGCTTCCACTCTTCGTGCAGCGTGCATGCAGCATGCATGCAGCAGTTAATAATATTAGAACTGATGAAGAATTTTTCAGTAAACATTAATGTGCTGAATTTTTTATCAGAATATATTGATCATAGTGATCATATAATCAAAATTTTCTCAGATGTAGGGTGAAATAGTTTATGAAAACGAAAGGTTACCCCTGAATGAATAACTAGACTGAGAGTCCTCTGCTCAAGTCTCAGACTATTGATTTAAATCTGAGTTTCAGCATGGAATAGTAAATATCTAAGCCTAAATACAGAGAAATTTGCATTTGGAAAAGTGGTTTATGTTCGTGTGAAACATATATCTGAAAATATTAGATATATCATAATCTGGAAATCTGATGAAAAATTGGAAATAAACTGTCAATGCATATTTGCAGGCCCAGAAAGCTGGCTTCATCCTGGGCTACATAAAAGAAGTGTGGCCAGTCTGGTCACCAGGGAGGTGATTCTCTTCTACTCTTGCGAGACCCCCATCTGGAGTAATGCAACCAGCTCTAGGGTCCTCAGCACAAGATATGGACCTGTTCGAACAAGTCCAGATGAGAGCCAGAAAAAATGATCAGAGAATTAGAATATCCCTCTTATGAGGGTTGAAAGAGTTGGAGTAGTGTATCCTGAAAAGCAAAAGACATTTTGGAAAGAAGAAGGAAAGGAAAGGAAAGGAAAGGAAAGGAAAGGAAAGGAAAGGAAAGGAAAGGAAAGGAAAGGAAAGGAAAGGAAAGGAAGGAAAGGAAAGGAAAGGAAAGGAAAGGAAAGGAAAGGAAAGGAAAGGAAAGGAAAGGAAAAGGAAAGGAAAGGAAAGGAAAAGGAAAGGAAAGGAAAGGAAAGGAAAGGAAAGGAAAGGAAAGGAAAGGAAAGGAAAGGAAAGGAAAGGAAAGGAAAGGAAAGGAAGGAAAGGAAAGGAAAGGAAAGGAAAGGAAAGGAAAGGAAAGGAAAGGAAAGGAAAGGAAAGGAAAGGAAAGGAAAGGAAAGGAAAGGAAAGGAAAGGAAAGGAAAGGAAAGGAAAGGAAAGGAAAGGAAAGGAAAGGAAAGGAAAGGAAAGGAAAGGAAAGGAAAGGAAAGGAAAGGAAAGGAGTAGTGGGGATACTTTTTAGTGGGACTTGTAGTTACAGGACAAGGGCAATGATTTTAATCTGAAAGAATATATTTAGACTGGATACAAGGATATAATGATGATGGTGAGACACAGGAAGAAGCTGCCCAGACAAGGTGTGGATACACCTTACCTGGAAGTATACAAGGCCAGACTGTATAGGGCTTTAAATAATATGGTCTAATGTGAGACTGCCCTGCTCACGGCAGTGGGTTTGAACTGGATGATTTTTAAAGATCTCTTCCAAACAAACCATTTTGTGATTCTATGATTCCTCATTAAATTCCTTCATATTTAAGCATAAATGTGTGTTTCATTTACTTGAGGAGTGCAATAAAAATTGCGTAACAGAATCTAATTTAGTCCCTGATGTATTTCAAAATAACATGTTATAAAAGTATTGCCACATTCTTTACTCAGCTAACAGCTTCTCATATTAGAATTTTCTACTCTGTTTTTCATGCTGCTCTTTCAATATTCCATCCTTCTTAACATATATAGTGGTATATGGTTCATGCTCTAACAATGTAAACACATTTAATTATATCTGTAATTTTAGTTCCCCCCTCACTCCACCTTCTAATTAGATCAAAATAGAGACAGAAACAAGATAGTAACACTTCACTGAAGCAATTGTATGGTAAGGTACAGAAAAAGAACTTTTCTCAGAGGGGCTGCATGTTTGCAGGGCAGAACAAGTAGCTGATCAGCTTTTTGAATTTTCTATATCATAACATCTCCAGAAATTAAGAATGCATCATATAGATTTTCTGATAACCCTTTAAAAAATGGATTTCCTCAGTCTTTCGTTATAGGAAATTTTTAATGCTTCCGTGTTTTTAATACAAAGGATAATAAAGGATAAAGTTAGCATGAAGTTTGGCTCTCTGACATACTGTAAGTAATTGATGATTTTTTTTTCTTTGAATTTAAATATGCTTGTTTTGAAACAGTCAAAATTTGGCCACTATGTCATCTATTGCAAGACTAACAAAGAGATTTAAATTCTTAGAAAAATAATCTTCCTTAAAAGAAAATATCCTAAATAAACTACTGCTTTCAGAGACATCTTCCAAATGAATTGTTGTTAACAGGAGATTAGCACATGCTGGTATATTATATTAATATCTGAGAAAACACTTTAAAAGATCACCTGTAATTATTTAATTTTCCTTGAATTAATTCACGTTTACATTTCTGAACTTAATTTTCAAATATGCAACCTTTTTTTCTTCATCAGCATGGGCAATTTAAAGGTCAAAGAAAATGGAATTCAGTCTTGGTTCTGACACAAACTTTGATTTTTCTATTAAGTACAATGAGCTTTAAATTTAGTATGTTATCAGTAAGCAGGTTCATTGCCTAGCAAATTTGGACACAAAATTGTTTAAATTGAGACTTTCTTATTAAAGTATGAGTTATTATAATGCACCCTCATGGAATATGTTTGATTCAAAATTAATGAAAGAGCCCATGGAGAGGAAAAAGACCGTCTCTTCATTTTGAAATTAATGTTTGCTTAATGAAATTAGAATTTTACCTTTTCTAGTAAGCTCACCCTCTGTTAAAAATTGACTTAATAAATGGAATTAATATGATAACAGATTAAAGAAATTAATTTTAAGTAATGAATTCAGCCTTTTCAGTTTGACTATGTGTGTGTGTGTGTGTATATACACACACACACACACGCCTGCTTTGACAAAAGACTTCCTCATGTATTTTCAGGAGCTGATCTCAGCAAATATGGTGTGATTCTATAGGTTAGTACTGTCTTTTCTTGAAGATCTATTATTTGCTTTAATTTCTGTATAATGAAAAGAAATAAAAGAGTTATCATTTCAGAGCAAAATTCTCAAAAGAGGTCTGCTTGATGAATTCCTGGTATAAAATATTTATTTGATTGGTTACAAGCAGCTGAAATGGGTCTATGGTTGAACCATTAACCAGCAAACAAAATAATTGTTCTATATGTAACAATAATGTGAACACTTTCATGAAATACTCAACATAATTTCTTATCTTGAGGTATTTTGTCATGTCATAATTTCTCAGTGGATTTTCCCTAGCTTCAAACTTCCCGGTGAACATCACTGCATTATTGTTTTCTCCAAAGTTTCTTCCATCACATACATTCTAATTAAAAGTCAAGGTAGTACAGAAACACATTGTTTACATTTTCATACAGGTTGTAACTTAGCTTTGCTGTTAGTATATGTAGGCTTTTAATTACATTTTTAATGGTGTCTATGATATTGAATTATAAAAAAGAATTTTCACATTCATCAGCAATAATCATCTCTCCTTATTAGTTTTTTTTTTTTTTTAAGAAAAAAAAAGGTGGAGAAGAAAATGTTTCCTGATGTTTTCTGCTTAAATAAGCAAGAACAGTCAACTTTGAACACTCTTGCCAGTGTATGCAGCTAATGCATTTAATGCAGGATTTTATAACTGTTCGTTTTCATTATGGTTAAAAAAAACCAGTGTTTCTATGAAAGAAGAAAGAAATTTATACTTTCATTCATTTTCTATTGCCATGTAGCAATTTATTGTTTACAGAAAAAAGATTTTCCTCTCTTTTTTTGTTGTTTGTTTGGTTTGTTAGTAAACATATAATACCTTTTCATGTTTTTCTTTATTGTCTTCTGTCCTTAGGACAAAATATAGTTCTGTGCAATTATGGTGTATTTGTACTAACATAGCCTGACTGTCTTCATATCTAGCCCTCAAATTTAATTAAAGTAATCTTTGATGTTTGAAAGAGTGTGAACTGAAAAACCTTTTGGAGAGAATAAGAAATCGTATTGCTAAATGTTGAAGTGACAAGTAGATTGGAAGTTACAAGGCCTTCTGAAGGTGAGGTAAGGTAAAACTTGAAAACTTAATAGTCTGAAGAGATTAAAATAAAACTACAATTTGAAAGATAAAAATGGATTCCCATTTGAAAAAAAAAAAAAAGACAAAACAAAACCAAAGAAACCGCCCACCAAAACCAAACACAAACCAAAACCAACCAAAGAAATTCCCCACCAAAACTTAGGTGCTAATTCAGAAGAACACAATACTTGCAAAAAGCCACAGTTCTGGAAGAAGTTGATGCAACAATAGGTAGAAAAATAAACATAGTCTTATTATTCTTTGTGGCAGAATAAAGACCAGTAGGTTTTAGGATATATATGGAATTGTATTTTAAAAAAAAAAATAAGAGAAATGTCTTAAATGCTTACAGGTTGCTTATCAATCCTTTTAGATGTTACTATATTCAATGGAAAAATAGAAATGTTATGAATAATTTGGACAAAACCAACAAAGGCAGAAGATTAAATACCCATTAACATGATACTCCTAAGACCTGCTTTTAAGGGCAATAAAAGGAGTCTTATGAACAGTTGAAGTCAGCTTAAAGCCAACATTTGCTTGACAGTGAGAAAGAAAAAAAACCTCAAGGTCACTTTGTGGGGACATTTTTGTTCACTTGGCTTTTCTTAATAGAATAAAAGGTATTTATAAATATAGTTGACTGCTATTTAATATTTCATTCATAAAGAAGACAATGTAACCAAAAGTTGTCTTCATCCTTGTATCCTATTAAAGTACATGTCAGAGAAAAGAGGTGCTCCAAATTCCAAAACTAATACTATCTTTAAAGAATTATTTATACCAAAGTAGCTACTATATATTTAACACATGACCTTTACCTTCTTGTTTGAGACTGCAGTGGTTTTGCACTTAGCAGGACATTCTGAATAAAGGTTGCAACAGACCATGTGAAGCTTCAAGACCATGTGAAATTAGAGATGCAAGCAGACCCAAACAGCAATGTATTCATCCTCCACAGTCTTTACTTTGAGGGTCTTCCTAGGTGATTTCTTTTCTGACTTTGTATGAAAGCTTATTTGCTGCCATTTTACTCAGTCAGTGTGCAGTTATTAAAAGTTACTCTCAGTTTGCAAGACAGAACACTGCGACCATAACCTCTCTTTTCAAAGAAGGCTTTTAATTCTCATTCTGTTCTCCTCTTTTAAGTGAGGTTGGACCCACATCAAGAAAGAATAATATCTTCATGCCCTCAAACATAACCTCTACATTTTTCCCTACCGCCTATAGCATTCTATCCTTGTTCCAGGTGTACAACAAGGTCAAAATCATGGTCCCTCCTACACTGTTACTCACAGATGGCCTCAACGTGGGAATCCTATGGCATTTCTGATCCAGATTAGATAGTCTTTCAAGTTGTGTGACTGAACTACAGATGAAATTTTCCATTAAAAAGATGGTGTCAGGACTTCATGTCCCCTCTGGAAATGTCAGAAGCTTAATGTCCCTCCTTTGTTGTAGGTTGTGTGAAATCTCAAGTCATCTTTTCTTTGCCAGTAAGATTTTGCCTAGAGATTTAGACTGCTCTGGGGGCTTTTGCTTTTTCCCCATTCTCTGGAAAGGCTTGAATTTTAATTCAATAATAATTTAAATGAGAAAGGTAGACACTGGACTTTTATCTTGGGCCCTTTATCTCGAAACATAGATAGGTTTGTCACTTTAGTTATATTTTTTTATGTTTTCAGTCCTTGCATATTTATTAGCTATAGTGTAGGTAACTAAAACTTAAGTTTCCTCAGTTTTGAAGTACAGTTCATAAACATCAAACAAGAAGACTTCCAATTCAAATAAAACAGTGTAAACATTAGTTTGACCTATAGTGAGCTGTTATACAAAAAAAGGAAAGAAAATAAAATGCTTTAAAAAAGTGACAATCATGAAAGTTTCATAATTAATAGTGTTGAAAATGCCACCTATACATCCGTCTTCTGATTCAATACTATGAAAAGATTTCATCATATTGAACCTTTACCTGTTGTGTGATTAAATTGTTTGTGCATAGCATACAATTTCCTGCATATGCCTAGAACCTGAAGTGCTGATGGAATTTTAGGTAAACACTGAGATTCATACCAGGGTCTGTCCAGAAGCAGTATTTACATCAGCAAAGTATTGTGTAAACTCAAACCTATTGCCTAAAGTATTACAGTCCCATGTTGATACGGACAGGACTCAAATGACAATTTTACTGATTTTTCATTATAAATGAAAAAGAATATATATTCTATGTCCTATCATACTGCTGTAGTTTTAGGGAATGGACAGAAGGTCTTTTAACCCTCCCCAAAGGAGTAAAGAAAAAACATTCCACACAGGATTTGAAAAAAAATGGAAATTTAAATGCTATTCACAATTATATATAACAACACAAAAACATACGAAATGCACAAATTCATATTCAGCCTTGGCCCAGTTCTCCATCCTGGGCTTACCAAAACCTCACTAGGCCAACATTGTCCAAAAACCTCCCCCAACAACCAGTCCTCAATGCCCTCCCATACCTCCCTACCTGGGCCCAAACGACGGAGTAAAAATTAGCCAAGCCACTCAAGGCTGAAAGCCTCCCCTCAAATACCAAACAAGAGATAGCAGTCCGTGCTGGGAGCAGGAGAGAGGAAGAAAAGGGGCAGAATAGCCTGTGCCGTCCATTTATAAAGGGAAATGCAGGAATTATGGGATGAAACATGAAATAACAAAAGATTACACTTTCTGATGTCCACCTCCCTGCACCTTTCTGGTACTCAGAGGACTTTCAACTCCATGGTTAAGACATCCAGTCTTAAGCCCACAACATGTACAGAATAGATACATCCAGTGGTTCATGGAAATAGTGTTACACTGATCATGTTTAATCCCTGTCTGGTTGAATCATTTAATAATTCCTTCACTGCAAGTTTCACTTTCTGTCAAAATTATCTTTTTGATGTTGCTTGTGCGGGTCTTAAAAAGTGGCAATTTCATTATCTGCTTTACTAATGAATCTTAGAATGTCCTACCCATTTCTGACCTACTATGTGCCCTACACCACACACCCTTTTTCCTTAGCTTTCCACCTGCATTCAGTAGTGATGTGGCAGCAAAATCTTCAAGCAGGATACCTCTATTCTGCAGATCAGATTTAGCACTGAGGCCTTACAGATAACAGGATAGTATTATACTATTACAAACTTATAACAGGAAAGCAAGTCCTTCATCATCAATCATTATTGTCCTCTTTTTTTCATCTATAGATAAGTAGACTAATGAAATATGTCACACCTATAAGAAGATTCAAACTGCCCACATTAAGATGTAGCATTTATAAAGGATATGGAGAAATCCACTTTAACATTATGAAGGTAAAATATTAACATATGCAATATATCAATCAAATACATAGTTCTGGTGTAAGTCTGAACAGCCTAAAAATCTGTTCACCTTCAGATTAATTAGTTGTGGCAGTTTACTGTCATTCACTGAATAGGTATACACTAAAATTTTTAACTGAGTTCAAGAATATTCTTCAGTTGTTTGTTGGATGAGCTTCTGTGATTATTTACCATTTCCATCTATCAGTTTAAAATTGTTTTCTATGGTATTGATCTTTAAGACTTTCTAAAGTACTAGAAAGAAAATTAATCCTATGTAAATTATAGGAACTTTAAAGGAACTAATAGGAAAAGATTCTACTATGCATGTGAAAACACACAAACCCTTTTTTCATCATCATATTCTTATCATTGTTATGTAATGTAGTATCTTCATCATTGTTATGCTACTTACATAGTCTGCCTCAGTGCTACAAGGCTCAAAGGATCTAGAAAGTAAATTCTACCTTCAGAATTAATGTAGACTCAGTGTTAGGTTCATTTTTAGCCAATTTGTTTACAATAGACATATTGGTAATCTCTCAAGGAAATTAATTTGGTTTTAGACCAGAACTGAAAATGTTACCAACTGCCATATGGTATCTGTTTTTCCTGCTGACTCCAAGAGGATGACTAGCACAAAAGTCAGCTTCCAAACACCTTTTAGCTATCCACACATAAGATCTAATTTCAACTGAGGTGCTGTTGGATATCTGAGATGTTCTTAGGGCAATAGAAAAACAATGCAAGGACAATTTATGTTCATCTGAAAGATGAGCTGGGTGTGAGGAAGGATATACAGCCAGCTCAGATGTTTCTAGGGGCCTATTTGAGGGCAACTGAATTAAATTGGCCTCAAATTTTTTCAGATGCCTGAAATCAGAGTAGACATACACAATCCAAAGTTTAAGACTAATCAGTCTTGGGTTCTTAAAGCAGCTTTTAATGAAAATACTTTTGCCTTTCATCATAATCTGCTAGTTGAACCCATTTTTCTGAGACTCATACAGCAGATTTGCAAACACATTATTTATTTATTTATTTTTACAACATTTTTCCACTTAATGTAATCAAAGCCCATAGTGGAATAGCCAAAACTATTGAAATCAAGCATCAGATACATCCATGCCATATCATGTAAAAACATTGCAAAATATTTATTACATGTCTGATGTTTCAATGACTTTTAATAAATTAGGAGAAGAATTAAAATAAATTTAAAAGCAGTAGGAAAACACAGATAATGTCTTCAAAACTGTATTCCTTTTATACACGGCCCAAATTTTATTCTACTTTTGTGGTAATTATCCAACATTAAAAATTTTAAAAATCATTCCCATGATTGCTTTTTTATTTAATTTGTCAAGGCTGTTATCCCTTCATGGAGTAGAAAAAACATTTAATCAATTTTTTTGTTACGGTTCCTTCTTTTAATGAGCTATCAGGATACATTAGCTTAGCAAAGGACATCGCTGTATTTGATAAATAGAAATAGATTACATACCAAACACATAGTACAGTGTTAGTCATGAGCCTACATAACTTTTTGTTGTATCACTAGAATCCTTTACTTAAGTCCTTAAAGTTTCAAAGCACCCTGAGGCATTTTCCAGCAGAATACATTACTCACAGGACAATGGACTGCTTCTGATATGTTTTATGACGTGTTAAGCATTTTCTTGGATGGGAGAAAAATTCCTTGGCACAGAATATAATCAATCTAGTAAAATGAATGTGGTGAGGCTGGTGAGGCCACATCTTGAGTATTGTGGTCAATTCTGGGCCCCTCACTAGAGGAAGCACATTAAGGTGTTGGAGCTCGTCCAGAGAAGGGCAACAAGAATCAAATCATGAAAGGCCTGGAACACGTGACCTGTGAAGAGAGTTTGAGGGAGCTGGGGTTGTTCAGTCTGGAGAAGAGGTGGCTGAGGGGAGACCTCATTGCTCTCTGCAAATGCCTGAAGAGAGGTTGGAGTGTTGAGAGGGCCAGCCTCTTCTTGGTGGCAAGTGACAGGACTAGAGGAAATGGTTTCAAGCTGCACCAGGGGAGACTTAGGCTAGATGTTAGGAAATATTTCTTCACTGAAAGGGTTATCAAACATTGGACTGGTCTGCCCAGGGCAGGGGTGGAGTCACCATCCCTGGAGGTGTTTAAGCAGCATGTGGACCTGCTGCTTAAGGACAGGATTTAGTGTTGACCCTTCAGTGCTGGGCTGAGGGTTGGACTGGATGATCTTTGAGGTCTCTTCTAAATGCATGTATTCTTTGATTCTGTGATTCCTCAGAGTCTCCATCTCCTTATACTTGATTCTGTGATTCTTAGTTTTACATATTACTGCTTCTACCATTTACTATGATTTGTGTAAGAGAGAGATATATAAAATAAGGTTTGGAGTCAAGTTATTCTTTTATTCTCTGGGGTTTTGTTTTGGCCACAGTGTTATGTAATATTGTAATGAAAATGCATTTATTTTAGACGGTGTTCCTGATCAGTACTGATTGTCTTTAACATATGTTAGTTTAATTAATTAAATTATTTCCCTAATTGATCAGTGTCTTAATCTAAAATTAGGCTAATTGCACTTCAACCTTCAACATTTGGTTCTTCAACTGAAGATCATTATGTATGGCCAAGTCTTCCATGTCTATATTACAAAGGTAGAACACAACAACACACTTTGTTTTATTGGTACATAATGGTAACCTTGATGAATTTGTTGGTAAGAAATCAAAGAAAATGGGAGCAAAGAAAAGACGCTAACCTTGTTTTATTAAGTTGTTTTGTGCAATAAAATATGAGATATTACACAAACTATTTTTAGAGAAAGTGATAACTCATTATCCTGGGCTAACATAGCCTATTCTCACAAGTCCCTCTCACCCTACACAGATGGGAAAGAAAGCAACACAAAAAAATAAAATGGATTGAGATAAGGAATTTACCGAGATAATACAATGCACAATTACCTTAACCTGTTTGCAGAAAACACACAGTAAAATGCAGAAGCAGCAGCAGAAGCCAGTGATAAAATGGGTCCCTACACCCAGGCATGCAGCGAAGAAGACAGCCCAGCATAGAAGACCAACACCCCGAAAAACAGAAACCTGAAACAGCAATCAGAACAGGAAGCCTCTCATGCTACAATCTGACCTTCAAGCCCAATGATACTTTGTGCCAGCCAGCACTTCATTTTGAAGCTGGCATGACTGCAGCATGGTACTGAATATATTCATCAGCAGATTCAACTCAACCGATGACACTGGTAGAAAAAATTATGTGAACCCAGTTTTTTATGAGATCAAGGTTATGCTGCAGATAGATTACTAGGAGTGTTCAGGCAGGGTCAGCCCCAAGACTTCTATTTAATATGCTATTTAATATTCAATATTCTATTTAATAGTTTCACAAATTAATTTCTTGGGAAAAGAGAGTGTGCAAATGAAATTTACTTGTGATGTAAAGCTGGTGAGAACTAATTATATCAAACAGAATCGGAAGACTGGCTGGAAAATGTGAATATCTCCAGGGATGGTGACTGCTGCTTCTCTGGGCATCCTGTTCCCAATGTTTTACAACACTTTCAGTGAAGATATTTTTCTTTGTATCCAACCTAAACATCCTCTGGCACAACTTGAGGCCATTTCGTCTTGTTCTATCAATTTTTACTTGAGATAAATGCCTGACACCCACCTTGATACAATCTCCTTTTAGGTAGTTTTAGAGATTGATAAGATTTACTCTCAGTCTCTCTCCAGACTAAACAATCCTAGTTTCCTCAGCCACTCCTCATAAAATCTGTTCTGCAGACCCTTCACCATCTTATTTGCTCTTTAGATCTATGTAAATGCTTGTGTATGCATGTATATTGTGAACACACAGATCAATACATACACAAAGCACTCACACGGGCAGGAACAGAACCAAGAGCCCCATGCTGATCCTCTCTCTGGTTGAATAGGATGAAGGTGCCTTAATGGCAATAGATACTATGTGTAAAGTGGATCGCTGGAGTACTTAAGCTCAGACACTATGAGAGCCCTATGACTCTTTTGTCTCAAAACAATGGATGTGGCAGGGCAAGGCTGATAGCCCCTAACTACTTTATTGTGACCTTAGAAGGTCTGAATAGACAGGTGGTAGTTTTGATGGCCTTAGTAGCTCTGGAGGAGAGCTGCTGGGCTGGGCACTTGTCTTAACGATGAAGAGATTTTCTGAGGAGGAGGAAACTCCCCCTTCAAAACCACTGCAACAGCGCCACTGAAAGGCCAATGGTACTACTCTGTGTACATGTCACTCATGCACACCTGTCTGTGATTTGGAGAGACCACTCCTTTCCTATGCAGTTATAGAGGCAAAAGAGTTCGTTGCAATTTGTTTATGTTGATGAAAGGGGTTATTTAATAGGTATTGACAATTGATGGAAAATCAGCTGAGTGACTCTGAAAACCTTTCCAGTTCTGCATAATATTGTAAAATTTAGGGGTCTCTGTGGAGAAACTTAGGAAACTTTTGTACAAAGTTCCTTAATAGGGATATGTGTTTCCTTGGAATATCTGGTGTATCTCCACTTTTCTATCTGTCTGTCTATCTATCTATCTATCTATCTATCTATCTATCTATCTATCTATCTATCTATCTATCCGTCTGTCTATCTATCTATCCAAATTTTATTTTCCTTCTCCTACTTGGTTCAGTTCATTTTTTCCCCCAAGAATATATCTTAGCATTAATTCTAGTAATGATCAATATCGCTTCTGCATTTGGGAAGTGTGGGCTGAGGGTAATGTTTCTCTTCTAGTATCTCAACCAATAAACTAATTTTAGATATTCACTTGCCTTTATACTTTGTTTCTGGTAATGAAAGTTTCTTCTTATTTTGTGTTGTGCTTTATATTTCATCATATTTCAACTCCCCGATGCCTTTATAAAATTCCTAGACTTAAAAAAACACACTTCATTATATTTCATCTTAATGAGCATTCATTTACCCATCTTGATAAATAAACCACTCTGCATTTCCTATAAAGCAATATTTCCACATGAAAGACAGCTTTATTCATTACACAGAATGTACCTTTTCCTGAAAAATAACAAGGAAGAAAGATTCCTCTGGACATTTCTTCTCCCTTTTCACTCTTTGCTCTGTTTATTTTGATCATTTAGAAACTACGAAACTGTTGTCCTACTAGACTCAAGGCTAATTCCTTTAGAAACTGAAATTAAACGATGGATAAGGCATGCAGAAAGTACTAAATAAATTGTACTCAAGTGAACAGACTAGAATGGTTGCCTGAAAATTGTTCCTTAATATAATAACAGCATAATCAAAAAGCAAGACAACAAGTAAAGAATTACTTTAAACAGTGGTGGGACTGGATTTCAGCATGATGGCTTCTAATAAATGATAATTTTTGCCTGTACTTTAATGAAACAATATTCTGAATCTTCATCAGATGTTAATGGATCTTTCCAAATTTGGTAACACAGGTTTCAACCCAAATCCTATCAAATAAGTATTTGTAGCTGACGTATACATGTATGCACAACTAGGCATAAAAAAATGTAGTTAAGTGTATAAGCATAAACACATACATGTGCAGGGCTTCCACTAAAATGCAGTAACAAAACCAAAATCAACTATTGAACAAAGAAGTAATGACAACACAAAACACAGTGTGCAAAAATTGTAGTAGGAAGGTGGAGGTCAGTTTCAATTTACACATAATGAAACTTTATTTTTTTTCCTCCAAAAGCCAAGCTTGTCTTTTTGTTGAAGTGAAGCTATTTTTAAAACAATTATTTTCTAAGTTAGAGAAGCATAACAGTTTGTTCACTTAATGTGTTGCTGTTTTTTTTTTTCCCACAAGATTTTATTGGATGCATGTATCATACAAAAGAAGCACTAAATAAATAAATAACAACTACTGGAACTTTTAAGTTCTATTTCTCTAATTCAAGAAGTTCTTTGTAGCTTCCTGTATGAGATATCCATTTTGTGAAGAAGCAGCTTTAATGAATTGCTTTTCACAAAGGTGCTGAAAGACTCGGTTTCTTGTGTTCAGTTTAGTTAGTGTGCCTTTTTGTGTTCTGGACAACTCAATTTTTTACACATGTGTGATAATATCTTTTATGATGTAGCCTAATATTTCCTACGAATAAGGTTCTACTCTGCAATTATTACTTGTCACAATCACACAATGAAAGAAAAACTATTTAAAGGACTTTATCTTGCATTAAGCTTTTAGTACAGAAGTTCATGCCTATAAAGGCTTGGAACAGGTAATCTATATCAACTCATTCAGGACATGGAATTGTATCTTTACCCATGAATGTCTCGTTAAACATGCAAAAATATGCTTTCATGTACACAAAAGTAAAAAAAAAAGATACAAAATTCAAGCCAGGGAATTACCTTGGCTATAGAAAGAAAATGATGGGATGACAAAAATATCTGTCAGACTATTACAGTCTAACATGTATTTTTATAATGGGGAAATAAAATAGAAAATCAAAGTATGAGGTGCAGTTCATCCAGAGAAAGTTGTATTCATTTTACACAAATATTTTATTGATTTCAAAGAATGACTAAATGATTTTAAAGAATGACTTTCCAGAAATAATATGAATACTGACACATGTATTTATTGCAACTACAATATGTCATGAAGGTGATTTACTAAAACAAAAATGGGGCAGGCGGAGGGACGGGGAAGGGAAATAATCTTATTTCTGAGGAAAAAAAAAAGAATAAAAACCTAACAAACAAATAAACAAAAACCCAGAAAGAACAGAAGAATCCCAGAATTACTGAGGCTGGAATAGACCTCTGAGATCATCAAGTCCAGCCTATGACCTAACACCACCACACTGACTAGACCATGTCACTAAGTGCTACATCCAATCTTCCCTTAAACACCTTCAGGGACTGTGACTCCACCACCTCCCTGTGCAGTCCATTCCAGTGTCTAATTACCCTCTCTGTGCTTCCTAACATCTAAACTAAACCTTCCCTGTTGTAGCTTCTGACCATGCCTTCTTGTCTTGTCACAAGTTACCTGGGAGAAGAGCCTGTCATTCACCTTACCACAGCTTCCCTTCAGGTAGTTGCAGAGTGTGATAAGGTCTCCTCTCCAGGCTAAACAACCCCATCTTCCTCAGCCTCTTCTCATAAGACTTTCCCTCCAGCCCCTTACCAGTCTTGTTGCTCTCTGGACCTGCTCCAGCACCTCAATATCCTTCTTGTACTGAGGGGCCCAGAACTGCACACAATACTCGAGGTGAGACCTCACCAATGCTGAGTAGAGGGGCAGAATTACATCCCTAGTCCTGCTGGCCACAATATTCCCTATACAAGCGAAGACACCATTGGCCTTCCATGCCACCTGGGCACACTGCTGGCTCATGTTCAGCTGGTTCTCGAACAGCACTCCCAGGTCCCTCTGCCAGGTCGCTCTCCAGCCACTCATCCCCCAGACTGTAGTGCTGCATGTGGTTATTGTGGCTAAACTGTAGGATCCTACACTTGGCCTCATTAATCCTCATACTGTTGGACTCAGCCCATCAACCCAACCTGTCCAGGTTTCTCTGAAGTGTCTTCTTACCTTCCAGCAGATTGGCACTCCTCCCTAACTTGGTGTCATGCATGAGTTCACTAGCAGTCGACTCAATCCCCTCATCCAAGTCATCAATAAAGATGACTTTAAGGAATAGCAAAGAATAGCAAAGTAGCTGGTGGAAGAACTTCAATAAAACACTTCAACATGAACAAATATTTTTACACTTTGTGTTCACTCTTTTCTGGCAGTTTGAAAAGGGTTCAGCATGAAGTCAGTTGCACACTAAAATGATTTTATTTAGATTGTGAATGTTTCTGCTGTACGTTATTTTCCTTGAATTCTGCTGCTATTAAATGTTTGCATCTTACAGACAAGGACAGACACATCCATTATATGAATGGAGAGGAAAAGAGGCACAAGGAATTGCCAGAGAGGGTGCTCAGCTATGACCAGTAATGGTTGTGGGAATATATCAGCTTCAGTGACTGGAGGAAGAATTATGTCAGTTTTAGCTGTGCCAAATTCTGACAAGAGCTAGCCAAGAACAAATGAATGCATGGTAAAAAATGTTGGCAAATACACATGTTAATGGACTAAATATGTAGCATGAGTCTTCAGAATTGCTTTGAAAAGAATGAGCATTTCCAATTGGAAATCTGATACCAAGTAATACATCACTTACTGTGATGAAAATCTGTCCTATACCTCTTTTATGGAAGGATGATGTCTGCAGTAAAAGCAATTATAAAATTTCCAGTACTTGATGGCAGTACAACCTTTATGATATTAGCAGTTGAATGTACATAGCAATTTATTTATATTTTCTTAGAATAATTAAATTCAAATGCCATATACATATTTATAGATCTAAGCTCAGACTACAACATTATAATTTAATCATACCCAATGAATAAAAAAGAGCATATTTAAACTATATTTTTAAGCTTAATAATCCTGATTAAATTTCAATTAAACTGCCCTCAAAAAAGAAGGAAGAAAATGTTGAAAGTCCAATATTGCAATAAAGATTCCAGTTACAGAAAGTGTTGATGTCCTGCTGGCAATACAGACCTACAGACTGAGCTTGGATTAGGGCTCGTCCTACCCTGTCCACTGCCAAGGACTTCATGTCATTCTCCCAGGGCTGCCAGACTTTTACTCCATCCATGCTGCATCATGACTGGTGTCCAGCTCCCACAGCTTTGCCATGACTGGCTATGAACCCTTCTGAGCCAGGACCATCCGTAAGTCCATGCCCTGGCCCACAAACTTTGTTAGTCTCCATGGCCCTGCTGGCAATCCTGGGGTTCTGCCCATGCGAAGCTGCTACGCTCTGTGGCATACGATGGCAAGACTCACGTTAAAAGATTGTAACTTTCCTCTTTCTTCTGTCTGTCTGAATTCATCTGCCTTCATCTTCCAGCCATTGGGTAACCAACTTGATACTAAAGGAACATGTGTTTAACAATAAGCTAGCAAGTAAATTTGCATTGCATTCTTATGAATACCCCAGTGATATTATCCTAGTCTTCCATTTTGTTCACACTTGAAATAGCAGACTTTCATATTCTCCTGTTATGTATGTATGCATGTTATGTATGCATGTTTACCTCCACCTACATCTAGCCTTTTGATACACAACTCGTACATTACTTGAAGGAGTACAGAAGTTTCACAGAGCTTGAATCCTTGTCTGATGTGAATCCTTGACACAGATTCACCAAGTGTTATGAATGTATGAATTCATTAAAATTAATATGGCAAATATGAATATTAATAAAAACATTAATAACTTTTTATTATATGATAAATTGCCAAAAACTTATTAATGTTTGATGTATGGTTGGAATATATATTTACAGTAGGAATGTATAGTATTTTGTCAAATATTACAATTTTAACAATTTTAAGCAAATGGGGAGGAATAACAGAAAGAGTGAATTCCCCAGCACTGCTATGGCTCTTGGCCACGGTGAGGGAGACTTGACAAGAACAATTAAGTCAAGGAAGCAATGAATTAATTACTCACAAAGAGTTCTACCCCGAATAGGGGGGTGCTGCTGCTGCATTAGCTGTTGAGGCTTTTTGGGGCGCTCTCATGCACCAAGCATGGCTGGTTGCCGTCAGGAATGCCACATGGTCTTCGATGCTGCTCTGGCACCAGCAGGACAGCGGGCGATACGACATGATTTTTGTGAAGGGCTCTTGTGTCTTCCTGGGTAAACTGAGGCACAGCAAGAATTCTAGTCACAAGGGGAAGCGAGGCTTGGATCCTAAGTCACATGGCTTCTCAAGCTTGCAGTGAGTAGGCTCATGGCTTCTATCCCAGGTTTTGCACCAGGCAACTGGAGGCAAAGTAGTCCAGGTAAGGCAAATTAAAGGAAGGCAGGTCCAAGCAGGCAAGGCAAGGTGACTACAAACCAGCACATATTTATCACTTGCCTGAGATTCAATTGGGCCAATAGGGCAACCAAAGCCAGCAAATAGTTACCCAATGAAAAGGGACTCTGCCAGGATGTGGCCATAAAAGGCAGAAACATGGGCCTGGACAGGGATAAGCAGAGGCCAGTACATGTGCTCTTACCCCAGAAGGTGGCTTGTTTACCCAGGCATGTTGGGGCCTGGAGAAGGGGGAGAGTGGGACCATGTCTAGACATTCCACGACCTGTCTTGGCTTGTGCTGGACCTGTTTGGCCCTACCACAACACCAAGCAACATCTGAATACAGAGAATATGTATCTATATGGATATATAGATATATAGATATGTAAATGAGCTATCAAGAATCAGTACAATGTTGTAGATGTAGTTCAATTATTTATTAGATTAAAACAATTCTTTTTAATATACATTTTATGACAGCTGGTGATTCTTAATAACAAATCATGAATTCAACCCTGAAAGCATTCTTTTTATTTTCCATCTGCAATCACTCAAAGTCCTTATCTATAGTTATGAACTACAGAAGGCCTCTGCCCTGTTACAACTGGAATCTACAGAGCGATATTGGATAGAGATGCTGAATCATAATTAGTGAAAACAGAGTAAGTATAACATTTTTGTAATTCATCTTATTTCAAGAGCAGCATGTTCTTCACAGATGTTACTGATTGATGATTTAAATCATTATTTGTAATTAAGTATCAAAAAGGAAAAGAAAGCATTGTGTGAAAATGTTAAAAATGTTTCATTAAATAAGTATGTTTAGGCTGAAGTACTAGTAAAGCTTCTATTTTGTGGACTTGTGGACTCTCAGAGTCGTGTTGTGGATTAAACTAAAATCACTCGGTTATCACTGTAATCTCATTCAAATACGAAGAGAATAATCTGGCATACTATCTTCAAGGATTAATTATAGCTAATTTTAAAGCTGTTACACAAATATTAAAATTTTAATTTTAAGACAGAAAAATGGGTGTTTAAGAGCAAAATAATCTTTATTCCTTTCCTCCAGCGTCTGTTTTAAATTTTGTTGTGCTTAATTTAAGCCTGAATATTTTCCTTACTAAGGTCAGTGTGAAGACTGAGGTTCTGATACCATTTCTGTAAGTTTACTCATCTCACTGTGGCAGTATAATTTCAGAACTGATAGATATAATTCTTGTTTAAAAATAGCACTTCATGATTATGGTCTAATCAGCTCATTAGCTTATCTGATGAAACAAGAAATCAGCTCTAGACTAAGCCTTCTAAATTAAGGTGTACTTCTGCAAATCAGGCATTTATGCTCTCATTATACTCAGTGGAGAATTAGGCAATAGATTTAAGGGAACCTAAACTGATACAGAGCACTCTAACTTTGATACTGAGAAGTACAATATAGTTGGCACAATATGTGTTTCTGAAGTCATTTTTCTTGCTGCAAAGCCCAGCTCCTATTAGCTGATCCAAAAGAGAGCAAATCTCCATTCGGTTGTATTCCTGGATGACCTAAGTCATCACATTGACCAGGAGTGAAATTGTAAATAAATATGTTACTGAGTTCTCAAACATCCAGGACCTACATGAGACTATCAGGAAGTATATAAGACATAAAGGAGGTGTTTACTACTCCAGGGAGATAACTGGAGGCAAGCTAGGATAACCTGGGGAATTTCAAGTACAGTTAATCATCTAAATTTAGGCCACAGAATTAAATCCTAGTATATATGGCAGCTTCCACACCTAGAAAACTTTTCTTTCTACACAGAGGCACCATGTTTTATTTAAGAAGACTTAAAGATAGCTAAACTATCTGCATTGTACTGGAAGCTATTACCCAAGGATTTACAGATGACCTCTGTTTTTTTGGAGTGGTAGCTACAAGGCAGGTAGGATATCACAACCGTTAATACTTTTAAGACTCATTGTTTATGTTTGGAAATCTAAATTTGATCCCCACACACACTGACATTAAAATTTATATATCCTAAAGTTCAAATTAGTTACAGTCACTTGAGACATTCTAAGGCATAAGAAACATCCTCAGAGGATGAGTAGAGACCACAAGGGACCTGTGGATATCATGCCTTTGGAGAAGAGCACGTTAAGTCCCTGTAGGATCTCAAGTCCACATAGGATGCTCAGGACATCTCAAAGGACACTAGGTGTCTAAGTGTGGTCAAATGAATAAAACCCTAGATGTCTACATTTAAATTATTGTTATGTATTAGTTAAAAGTGCATGAAGCCATCTAAAGGATATTTGATACTAATTGGTTGAACCATGACTTTGTGAGCCTCACTCTCTTTTCATGTAAACGGAGACAAATTTCATATGGATGTGTAAAGATGGGTGAGACTAATCTTGTTTTCAGTGTGAATGAGAGATCATAGAATCATAGAATTATAGAATCAGTCAGGGTTGGAAGGGACCACAAGGATCATCTAGTTCCAACCTACCTGCCATGGGCAGGGACACCTCACACTACATCAGGCTGCCCAGGGCCTCATCCAGCCTGGCTGCAAACACCTCCAGGGATGGGGCCTCAACCACGTCCCTGGACAACCCATTCCAGGCTCTCACCACTCTCATGGTGAAGAACTTCTTCCTCACGTCCAGCCTGAATCTCCCCACTTCCAGCTTTATTCCATTCCCTCTAGCCCTATCACGACCTGATATCCTAAAAAGTTCCTCCCCAGCTTTCTTGTAGGCCCCCTTCAGATACTAGAAGGTCACCTTGGAGCCTTCTCTTCCTCCAGACTGAACAGCCCCAACTATTTCAGTCTCTCCTCATAGGAGAGGTGCTCCTCATCCTCGTGGCCCTTCTCTGGACACGTTCCAGCACGTCCATATCCCTCTTGTAATAGATCACTCTTGTAATAGATCATTTGCAGAAATTATTCCATGCTGCATGGAATAATTTGTTGTCGTTTCTGTGGTTATTAGTTGCAGTAGTAACTCAGAGTAAGTAAACACTACTTAAATAAAGCAATTAAGATGTTAGGCTAGCTATTTCTATTAGCTTTGTTCTTGCAAAGTTAATACAAGAAATCTGAGTAAGACAAGGTGAGACATCAGTCAGTGAAAAAAAAGAGTCCTTGAAGAGTTTAGGGAAAGAATGAAACAAGTTCTTTTCTCAGAAGTGCAAGAAACAGAGATGTGGGTGAATAAAAAGGGAACAACGACTACAGCAAAAATGTCATAGTGACTGATAACTTTAAGAGAATGAAGGGGCAAGTTATAATATCATAAGAAATGAATAGAAATATAGGGTAATCAGTGCAGAATTATAAGGAGCATAAAGTAGATATTGCCATGCCTGAGTCAAAGTTTTAAGAATTTTATTTGAGGAGAGCAGCTGAGTAGCTAAAGCCATATAATGGAAAGCATTGAAGATTTAGTAGCAGGAATAAATTAATGAACTCTATGTGTAGCTTTTATTTTCTTCAGATTTTCCTTTTGTTACAGAGACTTCATGCATCTTAATTGTAAAATAGCAGCCTTTTCAATCTTTAGTGATCAGTATGCAATTCCAGTTCTCATTTTATTTATTTATTTTTTAATAACTTCAGGTGTCTTGGAAAATTTGCCTGGGTTAATTTTTTTCTTTAACATTATTTCTGATTAAAGTTCTTATGTAAAATATTGACTAAGTTTAATGCTTATTTGTCTCCAATTACTTGAGCTATAATTATGTACTCCTTTTTTCAGAAAACCTATTAGAAACCGTTACAAAGCAGCATTTGAATTTCTTCTCAAATATAGTGTTTCATTTCAATAACCCGTGTTTACCTCAAAAATATTTTTAAATAGTATCTTGACCTTTTTTCTGAATTTTGAAATGGTATATGGGGAATCTGGATCATTTTTTGAGAGATCTTTAAGAATGATATGGAGCAGAAATACATTTTACGTAGCCAAAATCAAGAGAAGTGGTGGTCTGGTTGTTCCTTCAAGGATCAGTTATAGTGAGAGAATCATCAGGAATGGATAGAAAATACAGTTTAGACAGAAGATGGTATGAAAACATCAAGAACACTTTTTTTTCCTACTTTTTTTCTTTCTAGAATTGCTCGGCCTTTATTATTGTCTTATTCTTCTGTTGAATTCACTCAAAAATTAAAGCAATTTTGTGAATCTCCAGCTGATTTCTCTATATGATGCAATCCAATTATAAAACTAAAGTATATAGATAGACAATGACATTCCAAAAACGTGCATTGCAAAAATCTCATTCAAACTCATCTTTACATTGACCATTCCAAAAGACTTTTACAAAGTCATTCTACTGAAATTTTATGCTAAATATCGTGTTATTTTTAAATTTTCAGATTCAGTTTCAGTCCCAGCAAAGCAAGTCTTTACACAAATAAGGCACTGAGCCCAAGGGTGGGCACAGTGCTACTGTAAAGCAATGTCATGCTGTGGTGCACAACAGTTTAAAGCAGCTTGGAGCACTGTTCTGTTAGTTTGGGCAGAACATCAGACTTATATAATCGCATGGCTTCCACCCTGGAGACAATTTTCTTTTTGGAAAAGATCAAGATTGAGTCTGTCTGAAGACACATTCTAACATCCAGCTTAGCAATATTGCCCAAGCATCACTGAAAATCTCCTTCCATCTGAGAAGCATGAATGTCTAAAACATAAATTTCCTTTTCAGGTGTGATGAATGAAAATTACTTCCAATCTTCTACCAGAAAACAAACTGAAAATCACACATTTTAGTGTCTGGAATTCTAAGAAATCCTACCTGTGTAGTGCTGGAGGTTGTCAAAATGTACACTCCTCCAGAGTCCATGTACATACAGACTGCAGTACAGGAACTAGGAACGCTCCACATTTTCCTTAGGGACAGAATCAGCCTAACAATACCAATGTCATTTGTTTTTCAAATTTTTTTTTCTTAGTTCTCTAGGTTATTCAGTATAGTAGCCCAAATGGGATTTGAAAATGGTCACTAGCTATAGGATGATTTTTTTTTAGTTTTTCAGTGACTGAAGAATTCTATCTCTTTGACAAAAGTACAGTAACTTGCATAATGATATTTTAATAATAACAGTTTGAAATATAATATATCAAGATATCAAAAAAAAAAAAAATCGAAAAGTCTTCCTTTTATTTTCAATAAATATTTATTCAGAGAAAATCAAAAGGTTCAAACTAGCAAACCTCTTCTCCTCCGTATACTTGTGATATACGTATCACATCATCTGTATAAAGAAATAGCTTAATTACAGTCTGTTCTGATACTTCTTTAACCCAGAGTGAGCTACTGACTAAACCCCCTTTGGGATCAACACACTGTAGTGATTAGAGTCTCGTTTCAGTCATCTTACGCGAAGCAAGAAAAAAATCTCAATATCATTGTGTTTTTTAAGGATTTGCTTCCTTCTATTGATTATGAGAAGATATTTTTGTTCAATATATCAGTTTCTTCTTTCAACAGTGTTTCACGAATTAATAATTTAAAATACTTTAATATTTATTTTATACTACTGTTATCTGATGTGATTTATTGCAGTGCAAGAGAATGAAAGCTCTTTTAGCCATTTTGAGTTTCTTCTGCCAGCCATACAGTAACAGGATGTTTTGCAGACAGTCTTCTCATATTCCCAATAAATGAACAGTGTGATCTTTATGATCTCCTGGGTTACCATGGATACCAGAATGTATTTTGTCTAAGATTAAGTCACAAGATGTACTTACATTGTTTCTGAATTATAATTCAGTTTTCAGAATTGTAAAAGACAACAGAAGAACAGAGTTTGGTTCTTTTTTTTTTTTTGTTATTGGGTTTGTTGTTTGTTTTGTTTAGTTTTCAAAAAAGGCATGGTAATACTAAAGGTAGAAGAAAAATGTATACTCACCACTAGTCATTTAAGGCTTGGTATCTACATCAGCTAAGCTGTCTTCTTTAGTTGCTGAGTGATTATGATTTCATTTTATGCAATTTTGCTTTGAACTACTTAAAGGTTACTATGGAAACCCCTACTCTTTTCAGGTAGTAAGCCTCACTATGTGGGGAAAGTGGCATATCTACCGAGACCTTACTGGAAAAGCAACTCCAAATTGCTTTTACCATTCATGAGCCAATGTTAAACTAAGATTTGTCAGTCTGGTAGAAATAGAGAATATTTTCAGGAGAACAAAAATGTCTGGAATTTCATTTTTACTTGATTATCTTGACTTATTTCTCTAGTTACTACAAAGTTTTCCAAGAGGAAATATCAGTGTTTCCATCAGTAACTGGAGCTTGCCGTTCTTTCTGTTTTATTTGGTTGGTTGATTGGTTTTTTGGTTTGGGTTTTCTTGTTTTACTTTTTCAACTGTATATCTCACTTACCTGACATCTTGAAACTCCAATAGCCCTCATGATTAATTTTTAAACTGTAAGTAATGCATAGAATTAGCCAGCTCTGCTTCTGTTACCTCAGATTTACTTCTAATATCGTCATTAGTTTGTATCCCAGAATTCATGAACTGATAAGCGAGTTTCTAACTTCTCTTAAATTAAACCTTTGTTCACGATTGAGAATTTTGAACCATTTAATCTCAGGCCAGTCTTTACCTGTGGCCATCAAATAGAATCACAGAATCACTGAAACATTCAGGTTGGAAAAGACCCTCAGGATCACCAAGTCCAAATTTTAACCCTACTCTACAAAGTTCACCCCTAAACCATATTCCCAAGCATGACCTTTAAACACATCCAGGGTTGGTGACTCAACCACTTTCCTGGGCAGCACATTCCAACACCTGACAGCTCTTTCTGTGAAAATTTTTTTCCTAATATCTAGTCTAACCCTACCCAGTCGTAGGTACCCAGGTAGCTTGGGACTATTTCCTCTTGTTCTATCACAAATTACCTGGGAGACGACACCAGCACCATCCTGTCCACAACATCCTTTCAGGTAGTTGTAGAGAGCAATGAGGTCTCCCCTCAGCCTCCTCTTTTCCAAAGTAAACAGCCCCATCTCCCTCAGTCAATCCTTATAAAATTTATTCTTCAGGCCCTTCACCAGCTTCAGTCCCCTCCTCTGCACTTACTCCAGCACCTCCACATCTCCCCAAGCCTGTAGCGTTGCTTGGGGTTGTTGTGACCCAAGTGCAGGACCTGGCATTTGGCCTTGTTGAAGCTCAGTCCATTAATGCTGGCCCATTGATTTGATCTATCCATCCCTCTGTAGACCCTTGCTACCCTGGTACAGATCAACACTGCCACCTAACTTGGTGTCATCTGCAAATTTACTGATGACACACTCTATGGCTTCATCAAGGTCATCAATAAAGATGTTAAAAAGAAGTAGTCCCACCACTAAGCCCTCAGAAACACCACTTGTGACTGGCCACCAACTGGATTTAACTCCATTGACCACCATTCTTTGGGCCTGTTCACCCAGCCAATGCTTTATCCAGCAGAGTGTGTGCTCACCCAAGCCATGATCAGCCAGTTTGTCCATGAGAATTCTGTGGGAAATGGTGTCAAAGGCTTTTTGAAAGTATAGGTAACAATATCCACAGCCTTTCCCTCATCCAACAGCTGGGTCATGCTGTCGTAGATGGAGGTCAGGTTGGTCAGGCAGGACCTGCCCTTCATAAACCTCTGTTGACTGGGCCTGATCCTCTGGTTGTTCTCTATATGGCATTTAATGGCACTTGAGATGATCTGCTCCATGACCTTCCCTGGTGAGGTCAGACTGACAGGTCTTGGCTTCTTTGATCATGGGGCAACTCTTACTGCACCTGACCTGCTGGACCAAGATGGGTTGAATTTATCTAGAAAGGGTAAGAGGGTGCTGGCACTGGGGTTGGCAGGACTCATTGGGAGGGCTTTAAACTAGGTCTGAAGGGGGTGGGTGTGGAAACCAGTCTCCCTGGAAAGGAGGGAGGACCACATAAACTGGTGAAATCAGTAGCCCAGCTGAAGTGCATGTACAACAATGCACGCAGTATGGGCAACAAACAAGATGAACTGGAACTCTTGGTTCACCAGGAAAACTATGATGTAGTTGCCATCACAGAAACATGGTGGGACGATTCTCACAATTGGAGTACTGCACTGGGGGGTTATAAGCTCTTTAGGAGAGACAGGCAAGGGAGAAGAGGAGGAGGGGTGGCCATGTATATTAGGGAATCTTTTGATGTCTCAGAACTCGAGGTTGCAGATGAAAGGATTGAATGCTTATGGGTCTCTTCCAACCTTCTTGATTCTATTCTATTCTATTCTATTCTATTCTATTCTATTCTATTCTATTCTATAGTTCCCCAGATCCTCCTTTCTTCCTTTCTTGTAAATGGGAGTTACATTTGCTATCCTGTAGTCCATTGGGGCCTCCCCAGTTAGCCAGGACTTCAGGTAAATAATGGAAAGTGGTCTGGTGAGCACATCTGCCAACTCCTTCAGTATCCTTTGCTGTGGCCCATCCAGCCCCCTAGACTTGTGTGTGTCTAAGCAGCATAGCAGATCACTGACCAATTCCTCATTTATTGTGATGACCTCATTCTGATTCCCCTCCCTGACTCCTAGTTCATGAGGCTGGGTGTCCAGGGAACTGCTGGATCCACTGCTAAAGACAGAGGTAAATTAGGCATTGAGCACCTCAGCCTTCTCCTCATCCTTAGTCACTATGTTTCCCTCTGCATCCAATAAAGGATGGAGATTTTTCCTATTTCTAATTTTGTTGTTGATGAATTTATATATATGTATGTATGTATGTATATATATGAAACATTTTTTATTAGCCTTAACGGCTGTAGCTAGGCTGAGCCCTAGCTGTGCTTTGACTCCTAATTTTCTCTCTGCATAGCTTGACTACATCTTTAAAGTCCTTATGAGGAACCTGTTCCCTCTTCCAAAGGCCATAGACTCTCCTTTTGTTCTTGAGGTCCAGCCAAAGGTCCCTATTCAGCCAGGCCAGATGCCTTCTCCATCAACTCATTTTTTTGGCACACAGGGACAGTCTGCTCCTGTGCCTTTAAGACTTCCCTCTTGAAGTATGCCCAGCCTTCCTGGACTCCTACTTCAGGGTGGCCTCCCAAGGGACTTTGTCAATCAGTCTCCTGAAGAGGCCAAAGTTTGCCCTCTGGAAGTTCAAGGTGGCAGTTTTACTAACCCCTCTCCTTATTTCCCCAAGGATAGAGAACTCAATCATCTCATGATCACTGAGCCCTAGACGCTCTCCAACCTTTACTTCCCCCACAAATTCTTCCCTGTTCAGAAGAAGCAAGTCCAGGAGGGCTTCCCTGGTTGGCTTCCTCAACAATTGCATCAGGAAGTTATCCTCCACACACTCCAGGAGCCTCCAGGACTGTTGTCTCCCTGTTGCATTGTATTCCCAGTCTAACTCTTCATATATGGTAATCCAGTCCTGTCTCCTAGTTTCCAAGAAAGCAAGACAATGATTTGGAAATCATATTTATTTACATTTCTTTTTAGTCACGCATCAAAAAAAAAAAAAGTAAATGTATCGTTTTGCACCTTAAAATTGACTCTGCAGGTCTTTATCCTTTATTTGATTTTATCTGCTTTCATTGGAAAACTTCCAATTTCAAAATTAAACAGCTCTCAGAAATAAAGCCAATAACAAATCTTTGACAATCATTTCTATAAGGTTTTTGATTGCCAGAATTTAATTTAGTATTTTTGGAAGAGACACCAGTAAAGACTTCACTTCACTTTTTAATTTGCATTCAAAATGGAATTGAAGGGCAGATGAGACAAGAGACTTCTTTGCCAAGAGCAGATGTTACATTTCTCATCTCCCAAAGTTACTGAAGCAAAATCCAACAGTAAATCATTTTGTTCTGCTACATCACAGACTTACCCTTCACCGTCAACAACAAACACTACCCTCAAGTACATTTTCTGTTCATTCTGCATAGTAAGCCTGGACAAATATAATAATTATCATTAATGTTTAAATGACAGATTTTTGCACAGAAATTCAGATTCAGGGAATCTTTTGTGAGATAGGAAAATGTCAGACAATTTTAGCTCCACTTTTTCTTTCAGTTTTATTGCAATTATAATGACAAAATCAAAGTGTTATACTCCAGATTTAAATGAAGGTATCTTTTTTTTTTTTTTTTGCATCTGCCAGAAAAACAATAACCTGATATGTAGACATGTAAAAATGGCCTCTAACTGATGCCAATTTCCTTATTTTTATCATTAGCTGTTATTTGCATCTGAAAATATATCTAATTATAATTAATACATACAATATCATAATTTAAAAACTTTTAATCAAAAGCACACAAATGGTGCTCTTATTTTCATATCTCAGATCAATTTTGATATGACATTTACACTCAGTAGTGCAAAAAAGTAAGTACATGATAGTTCAGGTTCTCCAAACCGATTAATATATTGATAAATACACCAATACAATTCACATTATTGTTAAATAGACAGCCTCGTATGAGCACTCTGCTATATCAAGTTTTTAGACTTTTGGTTATTAGCTATAAAACATCATAAGCATTTTGATTATTTAAAGGAAAATCATAATATTTCTAGGGATATATTCGACTTAAGAATCATGAAAGATAAAAATATATTCTTGACATATTAAAGGTTTCCATTTGCTCTTTTGGAACATATAACAGAAAATGTATCCATGAATTTAAGGGTGAAGAATAACATGAAAAGAAAGAGAGAAAGAAAGAAAGAGAGAAAGAGTGAAAGAATGAAAGAAAGAAAGAAGAAAAGAAAGAGAGAGAGAAAGAAAGAAAGAGAAAGAAAGAAAGAAAGATAGAAAGAAAGAAAAAAGAGAACAAGTGAAACAAGAAATAGAGACAGAAACGAAAAAACAAAGACACAAAGAAACAAAGCATTTGAATTTTACTCCTTTGCTATTTGGTTACTTATAATTATGAAAGGAAAAGCCTGAGGGATCTTCAGATACCATTTTCCCTAAAAGTATCACATTATGTAGGTCAGATACAGTTATTTATATTACTTTTGTCAAGTTTTCCATTTTTAATCATTAGTACACTTCTTGTTTCAAAGATATTGATCCTAAGAGCACTTTAAGGCTCTCTTCAGTTGTTATTCAACAACACATTGTGTTTGAGGTCACCAGTTCTGACATTTGAAAAAACAATGACTGTGCTAAATCACTGGCATTATCACCAAACAAAATTTACTTTCAAAGCAATTGCTTTTCCTAGCTAGTTAATCTTTAGTTAGGCATAAAGACTGTGGTTGTGGATGTAAATTCTTAATGTCTACCTTAAACAGTCTGTAATAGACTTTACAGATGTTATTATAGTGATGGCTGAGATATAAATTTATGGGGTAGATGACATTATGGATAACAATTTAAAGAGTATATTCATCTCTAATAGGAATTTGATTAAGGAATACAGTGAACTGGTGCTG